>NC_056735.1:419461627-419601627 GCF_019279795.1 Protopterus annectens
GATGAAAAGGCATTCGATGAAAACACCTTTCAACAATGTAATATAGACCCGATGTGACAAATAGCTAAACTGCAGGTATGTACTCATGTTTTATGCTGTTATGTTGCATGCATGCAGCCTGACAGCCAATAAAGACTTTATGGAAAATGTATTATATTGTTTTTAACAATTACTAGGATATCTAATGTAACATTTTCAATTTCCATGTTTAATCCATATATGAGACAACACGCTGTCTCTAGCTATGTTTGCAGTACAAGTGAACCGGACCCAGGCAAGAGAAGAGAAATATTTTATTCCATACACATACGACACATAGAACAAGATAAACTGTTTAGCGCTTTCATCTGTGAATACAGACTTCCTCAGAACTAAATACTAAAAGAATGAACAAAATGTACTGATTGTCTGATCATTTAGCAATTTGATTAAAATTAAATTAAAAAAAAATGATACATAAAAACAGGTAAAGGCATATAAGGAATACATGAAAAATAATTAGATAAGAAAGTTATACAGAGGGTTAGACAATTATGAAAAGTTCATGTGGGAATGAAAGATTTTTGAAAGAACTGGATGACATGGTGGATAAGTTAACTACATAGGGAAAATGGTAATTGTAGGAACAATATATGCAGAGCAGAATTAGAATGAGCTATATATGCTTAACTGACAATGATTGGATGGTTTAAAAGTGATGTATAATGTTTACACCTACAATTGTTTCAATGGTGTCTGTGATGTAAACTGCAACTAAAGTGATATAATTTTGAATGTTTTTCATTTATGTAAATGTAAGATTGCCTTTGTCATATGTGTAAATTTAATAAAGCTATTTGAAAAAATATATAAGAATGTTATTTGGAATGGCAAAGCTTAAAAAGAGAAGAGGGAAAGAAAAAAATAAAAAGTAAGTAGATATGCTTTGGAAGAATTGATAAGTAATAAGAAGTATTTAAAAGAGAGAAAGAAATATATGCATTGAACCAAGAAAAAATTAAACAGTGTATATTTAAACAAAGACATTACTTATAAGGAAAAAAAGAAGTTGTAGCACCATATTCGAGTACTATCATAAAAGAGAATAAAATGGTAATGAGACAGTTAATAAAAAGGTGAGAAAGTGAAAATTCAACAAGAAATGAATGTGGTGAAAGAGCATATAGAGGAAATATTTAAAAGAACTAAGATAGAGAAAAGACAGAGGAGGAATGTTAAAAAAATGACAGAATGAGATAATAAAAAATTAAAAAAACAACATAATGGAAAAGTGGCTTAATTTCGAATAAGCTACTGGACTATAGAATATCATATGTATAACGATATCTTAGACTGGCAGAACAAAGATTTTTTAAAAGTGCTTAATGAATGGTTAGAAGAAGGCTTTGGACAAGATGAAATATGCATTGGAGTTATGAAATTCATATGGAAAAAGGGGAAAAGATGATATAAGAAACTGGAGGCCAATAGTACTTAATAATTCAGATTATAAAGTTTTTATGAAAATAATAGAAATAAGGCTGGAAAAGACAGTAATATTTGGAAGGAAAGGAAAAGAAACTCAGTAAAAATTGACGATAAGAGAAATTGGACAAAATATTATATATAGGAAAGTAGATGCAAAAATTACAGTAGGTGATTTGATAAGATGCAAGATAAGAGGGAATTTAATAAAGCCTACAAAGACTTATTTTCCATGTAGGCATAGTGGCACACTGCTTACACACATGTAAGCAGGTTTGCGATCCAGGAAACAGAGCTGAGGGGTGTGCATGAGCGCACAACACAGAAGTATCCGTGGCATGCAAATCACCTCATAAGCAGGTGAATTGTATGCTAATGAGGGTGACAGAGTGATCCAGCAAGCAGATAATCAGTTCTGGAGACCTTGTGTTGGTGTTTGAAACGTACACAGAAAAATTCAGTGTACATGATGTTAAACAGAGAACAGGGGCTGTAAAAGTACAATAAGAAGGATAGAAATAGCATAGCAGACACAGATATATGCAAAATTATCCACTGTGTGTCCAAAACCTAATGGAAAATAATTAAAAATTTTTTTTTTTTAGTAATCAGATTATGTTCGTGTTGTGTGCCACAGTGCGCAAACATGCTGTTAAGAAAAAAAAATTAAAAAGTGTAAAAAAGAAAATTAGTAGTAAGTGACAGTAATGCATTATAGGACTGTATGTGGAATATGTACAATTGTAGGCTGCTATGGTTGGTAACAAGGCAGGGCCTGGAACCATGTAGTTCCCAAGCTGTGTGCGTGGATCTCTATACAAATGAGCTGGGGTTACTGAATAACACAAATGGGTATCAGTGTCTGCAGATACATCCGTGTAGTCAGAAAACCTTGTTGGTGTCCACAGAAGAGGTAGCTGACATCACAAAGGTGTGTGTCCACATCCTTTTAAGCTCATAGGAGCACAGCAACACTTGTTTTTGTGGCAAGCCACTGTGCTCAGCAAAAGTGTGTGTACACTGGCTGCTAAGCTTTGTTTACCTTTGGGGTACATGTTTCACTGTGTCTGAATGTATGTGCACAGCATGCCGCCATGCTGAGTATGACCTGTGTACAATGAATGCTCAGCCTTGTTTACTTTCATGACTTGTGTTTGTGTGGCGCACTGCACAGCTGAGTGAAGAAGGCTGTTAGAAAAAGAAATTGGCTGAGAAAGGCAATAAGATCTTAATTACTGATGACCCCTATTCCAGTTGAACTAGGGCCATAAACAGTTCTTAATGATGTACTTGACAGGTGGAATTCATCATAGGTAGCCAATTACAAAGGCTGCACCTACAACAGAGCATTATAAAGGTTGAATAAACTACACAATCTGATGTCACCCTCATACTCTGCACCACTGGAGTACAGACTTGGGACTTTTAACTGAAGAAATGTTAGGGGCTGCTGCAGGTCTGCTACATATGTATGTGCTAGATGCTGAGGTCAATGCTGCTGCTGCTAACCACAGGCCTAGACTGAGAAGGAGAAGAGTGTTCAGGCCCAGGTTAAACTTCCGGGGGCTACATGAGCTGGAGATTGTAGAGAGGTACAGGGTGGACAGGGACATACTAGAAGAACTCACTGAGCTCTGCCAACCTCAATTCAAACCCAGAGCCAACAGAGGGGAACCCATCCCAGTGGAAACTAAGTATGTGTATCTCTTAGGATACTTGCTATGGGTACATTCTAAAGACCAACTGGGTACATGATGGGGGTCTCATAGGCATCAGCAACCAGGGTACTCCACCAGTTCCTGGATGCCATGTTACCACATGCCAGTGGGCACATTTATATTCCCCTCACCCCTGAAGCAAGGGCCAGCAGTGTGCAGCCCTTCTATCTTGTAGCATACTACCCTGAGCTACTGGGTGCCATAGATTGCACTCATGTATACATCAAGGCACTACCTGGTGAGGAAGGTAGAATCTACATCAACCGCAAGGGGTACCACTCCATCAACTGCCAAGTTGTGTGCAATGCTCAGGCCATTATCATGAATGTGCTGGCGGTCCTGGCAGTTATCATGACTCCCATATCTGGCATGCATCACAGCTGTACCAGATGTTTGCTATGGGGGCATCTCACATGGCTATTTACTGGGGGATACTGGCTATGCACTGGAACCATGGATGATGACACCTATCAGAAATGTACATACACACCCACCGAAGAATGCCATAATGAGGCACATGCACAAACTAGGAACATCATAGAGCATGTATTTGGGCCAGTGAAGTCATGGTTCTGGTCCCTCAATATATCTGGTGGAGTCCTGCAGTACTATCCAGCCACATGTGCCCACATTTATAGTATGTGCCATGCTGCATAATATGATCTTGCAGAAACAGCTGCAACAGGATTAGCAAAGGGAAGGGATACACAGCCCTCCACCAGTGCCTAGGTCACCACAGCCACACCCACAGGGGGGGCTCTGAGGAGGAAAACCCTGCGGTTGTCCCTGTAGGCAGATGTAGATGTGCCCAGTATGCCCTGGCCTTGGCCAAGAGACAATGCGTAGCACATGCACTGACAACCTAGGTCCCTAGGGACTGACACCTTACTCTGACTCACATACATATTAGTAAAAATGATGCCAGCCAACCCACACAACCTGTAACTCACCATGTATTGGCTGTGGACTGCATGCATCAGACAGAGTCAGCCCCAAACTACAGGTCTGTCAATGGCTGCATTCCCAAGATAAGTCACACAGCTATTCACCACTTGTAAGGGGTACTAGAATATGATAGAATATGTATGGATAGGCTGCATGTATGCAAAGGAATATATACGCTACTGGGCTAGTTGCAGAGATCTAACAGCCACTTAGGACAACAGACACTCTGTCCAATAGTATGTGCCCCATAATATTCACTAGGCCACATGGCTGGAAACCCCACTACATTATTCAAGGGAGATGCCAAACAGTGGGGTCACAGAACAGTCACATGACTTTGTACGCCAGCAGAGCATGGGCTGGTTGTCCCCCACCCCAACTCATAAGTGTACCCATATAACTGCTGTAGCAGTATATTTGCAATGATATATCAGCAGACTAC
Source organism: Protopterus annectens (assembly GCF_019279795.1). Classification (NCBI taxonomy): domain Eukaryota; kingdom Metazoa; phylum Chordata; order Ceratodontiformes; family Protopteridae; genus Protopterus; species Protopterus annectens. The sequence continues at coordinate 419,466,197 of NC_056735.1, forward strand.
CCAATTCCAGGGCTGTGACATAGAGGCAGAACCAGTACAGACATTCTATGTCTCATGTAATGCAGGGGTGACAATGTATATGTATGTATGCTGTTGACTGTGTGATGAATGATGCAACCCTGTCTGGCAGTCTGTGTGGCACACTAGGCTAGGACATTAGCACGGGTGATGGTGTTGATGGTTTGAATCTGGCAGTAGCCACATCTTTTACATTTCAGGTAGTCATATAGTGATATTCCCACAGACTGTCATAACCTGTCAATTTGTTACTGCAAGAAATCTGGACAAAGTCAGAGTGAATGGAGGGACAAAGGGCCAAACCTACAGATAGACGTTATATATGCTCTGAGTAACCTAGAAGGTGGCTAGTATAACAGCAGGTTGCAACAGGTCAGATTAGCTGCAGGATGTAAAGGCCATCACTTAAATGTATCAGCAGTTACAATTCAGTGACTGCATTTTACAGTATATTAATAGAAAACCACAAATTTATGAGGAACAGTGCAGACATATGGGGTGAAATGCTGGACATTCTGTAAAAAACATGTACAGGGAGTGGTATGCAGACTCTGACCTTGTGTGTGGGGTTACATCATGTACCCCAGTTACATCTTACCTCTCAACCTCTTAGAGCAACAATTCTGACCAAAGCCATGAGTAAAAGTGGGAAAGAGTCCCACAAATAGGGAAAAGTTTAAATATTGCTTTTCTAAATGCAGAATGTTAATAGAATAACAAGTCTTGCATTAGCACAAATCTCCTGACATGTATGGAGTCTGTCATTAACTTCAATCTTCAATAATTTTTCACTAATTTGCCAGAAAACCACAATGTTGTATAAAATGGACCAAAAATATGAGGCAAAATTCTGGACATTCTGTGATGCTCTGCACAGTTGTGAGGTATGAGTCACATATTAAGGTCAGCAAACAGCCAGGAATGCCTTGGACAATATCAGGGAAGTACAGTATTATGATAACAGGTGCAGTGGCCAAGGGCCTGCAGCACACATAATCCTGGACTGGAGTACAGGTAGCTCTGGACTGGAGTCACCTTGTAAGTACTGACAGTCACAGTGGGCATGCTCTTACAATAGCTAACTTGAAGCCAAGTCTGCTGCCTCTTCTGCCCAAAGACCTGCTGTGTGGAAATATGTCTGTACATACATACACCTACAGATACATATCTGTCTCTAGGATAGCCCCACTGCACACTTGGTACACCGCCCACCCGATTATGAAATTACCGCCCATTAGCTTGACAAGCCTTATCTGCAAAGCCATGGAATAAATAATAATGGACCCTGGTAATTTGGATTCCAGAAATAATGACCCTTTTTCCTTTGGATCCTTTGAGTTTGGCTTTGTCAAATCAAGCCTTTTGCCTTTTAAACTTTTTTGACAAACAGTCACCAAACCAATTGAGCCATTGAGACCCTCGAAGCATCTATACCCAGCCTACTCTAATTCTGGTAAAGACCTTAACTCATCAAAACATTGAATCTTTAGCGAAAAAAAAACAATGTTGCAAACTGGCTGAGACGGTTGCAAACTGGGTCAGAGTTGCAGGTTAGTTACACCAGTCAGTGGGTCACAAGTGAGGTCCCACAGTCTTCAGTCTAGTGTGTCCTGGAGGGTGTCCAGTCTACTCAGTCACCTGGCCTCACAACATAGGCAAAGCAAAACCGAACAACAAACAAACACAGGAACAAAGTTGGGAGATGACTGCAAACTGAAGCCATACAAAAAAAACCTGACACACATCTGAGACAGATATCCTTCAAAAGGGTCTCACAGCGATAACTGCCACGCAAAATGGCCTAATAAAAAAATGCCAAAAAATGCATAGTCTTCCCAAAACAAGGAAACCTAGGGCTACCAGCTAGCAAACCAAATAGGATTAATCCACTGTCATCAGAAAAGGTGGGACCTGGGGACACCCAGTCCTCTAGTATGTAGCAAGACACCCAGGGTACCCAGTTAGACCATTGGACCCTTCTCATGAAAGATCTTGAAGGGATTCTCAATCATCTAGATCAAGAGGAACTCATCCCCTTCCTTTACTCATCCTCATCAGACCAATGAGATCACAATGCCCCATTTACGAATGTATCTGACCCGACATTAGCAAGCAGCTGGAGAGGCCACAAAAAGTCAAAACCAAAAAGATAAAGGGTCTCAATCTGTCCTCTCTTGCCCGCTCTATAGAAGAACTCCAGCTCTATTCATCAGAGGGCTCCGCTGCCCAGAGGTGACCTTTGCCCAACATACAAAACCCAGATTTGAATATTATTCAAATCAAAAAAAAATAGAGCCATGAGCAGAGCCACAAAGGCGGAGACTTAAACCCTGATTGGGCGGGCTATAGGGAGGACTGAGGGATATAATTCATCCCAAGACTCCCCATGCTGTGGAACAAAATCGGTACACATGTGGCAGAGCACCTGGCTGGCCCTGTTCTTGAGAAAGAGAAATCAATGGATGGGAGATCGCAGATATATGATAGGGAGGGATTACAGTGTCACAGTCACACCAGAGAGGAAAAAAATAATGGTATAGTATACATCTAAAGGGGTGGCCTAAGCCACAAGCGACCATGGCTAGGGCTTGTAAATGCCCTCGGGCAGATAGCCTAGTATGAACCTATGAACCTATGAACCTAGTGTATCTATCAATATGTGGCACATATATATATATATATATATATATATATATAGATATATAGATATAGATATAGCTATATAAAGTACAATGATACATAGACTCTCCACGTATATCTGCATAACACATTTACATAACATACACACACAACAGTTAAGGAGACATCCCTGTTATACACATTTATATACATATGTGCAGGGATGTACACATGTCCCCAAATACCATGGAATACAAGGGGTATCTGCACTTACACATCATAACAGTTGTCCAATGGAACCAGACCAAGGCCGCAACAATACATAATCCAGTCATCCACAGACCCCTGTGCCTGCAGACTGTCACCCTGTAGACAGACACAGGTATGCAAGTGGTATAATGTACAATGGGTGCAATGCATGCCTTGGACAGGCCATATTGTCACTGGCCACATGTCAGCCTATTAAACTGAAAACAGCCACATATGGCCATACTGGTAACTGTACACACATGTCAGGGATATTGTCAGGTATCCCACTCCTAGGACACTAGATACAATAACAGTACCAAGCAGTATCATTCTGCAGGCCACATATGCTCTGTAACACAAGGCCACTTTGCATACTCCACAAGTACTATACCTGCATCCACATATATAACAGACTTAACCTGTGGCATGTGTGATAAGTACTGTAAGCTGTGGTCTGTAATACTAGATATGTAGGGGTTCTAATCTCACATCATCCAACGTGTTTGTGTGTGTGTGTGTGTGTGTGTGTGTGTGTGTGTGTGTGTGTGTGTGTGTGTGTGTGTGTGTGTGTGTGTGTGTGTGTGTGTGTGTGTGTGTGTGTGTGTGTGTGTGTGTGTGTGTGTGTGTGTGTGTATAAATATATTCCCTTACAGCACTATGAAAATGCTCATATGGGCTATCTTCATGCAATGGTATGCATTGTATGGCCCTGTGACTGGCTGCTGGCCTTTAAATTGCCCTCCTGTATAAGGCCTACTGATTTCATCCACCTTATGAGCACTTGCTGAAAGTCTAATATCAGATAAAGTCTGTGGTGCATGTGATAAGTGCTGTGAGCTGTAGTGTGTAACAGTAGATAGGTAGGGGCTCTAATCTCACATCATCCAACTTGTGTATGTAAATATATCTCCTTGCAGCACTATAGGTATGCCAGACTGGCTTATCTCTGTGCAATGGTTATGCATTTTAAGGCCCCCGTGACTATCTGCTGGCCTTTACATTGGCCTCTTCTACAAGGTCTGCTGATATCATCCACCTTAAGGCTGCTGGCTGACAGTCTAATGTCACATAAACTCTGTGGCACATATGAAGAGTACTGCATGCTGTAGTGGGTAATAGTAGATAGGAAGGAGTTCTAATCTCACATCATCCAACTTGTGGGCATGTATGTATAAATATATCCCCTTACAGCACTATGGACATGTACATATGGGTTTTTCTCTATTCAATGGTTATGCATTTTATGGCATGTGATTAGCTGCTTACCTCTAAATTGCCTTCCTCCACATACACATAACTGATGTCCACCACCTTCTAGATGGGTATGCTCAGAAATCCAGGTGACATGTATCGAGGGTAGCAGACCTTGTCACAAAGTATGAATGCTTGATTTCGCTGACTGACCCCATTGTCCCTTATACACTGTTATACACATATGCACCTAGGGAGCCATGCACGTATACTGCCTTACCCTGCTGGCATCATGTGTCCGCTGTGCTGCTATGCCATTCTGTGGCACTGTATTTCCACCATATGTCCAATGATTTAACCCCTCAGACACCTGGAACAGACACATGCACAGGTCTGTGACACACCTGTTATTCCATAACTCTACCGCCAGTCTAACATCATGCGACAAAGATATACAAAGTTTGATGTGTTGTCATGACACATAGCATGCAATACTTGTAGTGGCCCACAATAAGTGCCATGGCAAAACAATATTGCACAACACAAGTACATGTAAAGTAATATCATCACCCTGTGCATCAGACATATATTTGCATTTCCCTGCATCAATGTTATGGATGACAGGGATTTGGCACAGGTATCATCACATGCACAGGGTGTGGTGTGGGGGTGCCAGAGGCCTAGGCTGTGCCAAACAGTTGACAGCATGTGTGTGTGAGTCAGGAAGGGGTGCAAGTTAGATGGGCTATGGAGAGGTGCCGTGTGTGTCTGTTGGTAATCTGCATGCAACAGTGGTGTTTGAGTGTGTGTGTGCACACAGTCAAGCCCAGTGCTAGCCCTACACATGTGTATGTTGGACAGCTGTGGACCATACATGGTAGAGTGGGCAGTTCACCATCTCTGGCCACAAACATGTGAACTGTCTCTGCCAGGAGTACCACTGGCACCACCACGCCCAAGGTCAGATGCAGTGCCAGTACCTGACAGTGACTGCAAAATGCTGGGGCTGTGTCCTACATGGGATCACCCAGGACCACATGCTCATGGCCTTCCACACCATGGTGTGGACAGCAGACTTCCCTCTGTAGCACTGCAGGTACTGCCAATATGGGAGCATGACTGTGCAAAGCCATGTGAACTCCTAGCAGATGATTTTGCTGACCTTCGTCCACATGTCCGACACCCAACTCTAACCAGACATTCCAGCACAGATATCATGTGGTCAAAGACAAACACTGTCTCAGCCCATCATCTGTCCACAACAGCAGGGAACCAATCCAGGGTGTCCCCATTGTGGTGGAGCCAGTCACAGATGTCAGACTGTGCTGCATCCATAACCCTAAACATCCATCTGGTGTTTTATTCAGAACGTGTCTGTGCCTTCATGATGGACCAAAACATGTGGCGAGTGACCCATGATGTGACTTCTGCAACAGGTGGTGGATGGACAGCAGTCCTCCTATGAGCACCCCTGTCAATCTGCCTGTGTGGAACCTTGCCTACTCTCTGGCTATGGCTAGTATCTACACTAACTGAAGCCATAGTTGTCACACTGCCCTGTTCAATGTCAACACCCTCTGACTGTCCACTTTCTATGGCCTCTGGGGACTGGGTATGTGTGGGCATACTGACTGTGTCTGGTGACAATGGGGGCAAATGAGGGATGTCAACCTTTGGGACAGATTCAGCCACCAACAACCCCGCCTGTGCTTCACTTTGGCCACCATCATCATCACCATCTGATGAGACACTGGCATCAGGTTGTGGGGGGACAGACTCCAACCCCCCCTATCACCTGTGAGAAGCAAAACAACAGCGGTACATTACCTGCACTATTATGTATGGTAATCCACACCAACTCATACAGATGAGGATCCACAACTGCATTACAAATCCTACATCTTCACATCTCTGCTCCCATGCACAACAGACAAACTCACAACAACATACACAGACTAGAAAGACCTGTTATAACATGCACATCAGCTACATCCAGTTAACATATACTTACAATACACCTGTAAGTTATGCAATATGACAGTGTATGTGATAGAACTAAACATAACACCCAGTACACTTATATTGAGGATGATAGTAGTAGTATCACTGCCTCAGGTATGTACCATGAGTTTGGGCCTTTGCTTCCCCGTTAATTATGGCTTTGTCCTGAGTTCTTGCTGTAGGAGGTTGACAGGATTGTTAGGCATAGATCTCAACCAAACAAGGACAAATGTCAACAGACACAGAGATGTAGCCAGAGTACATTAGGGACATTCAGGGTCAGTTTTACAATGTTAGAACTAATTATGTGAGACATGGACAGAATGAGAGGAGGTGAATCACAGTACATTGTTTGATGTAATGGGGGTGTAAATCCTCCCGTATTGCCACTATGTACTACATGTAATCCACTAGCTTTCCTAAAAAAGCTGACCATTGTAGGTGTGATTGACATGGACAGAGCTGAGATGTGATTGAAATCAGGGACAGTTGAGAGGCATGCGTGTAGATGTAGGACATTAGCGTATCAATGACATGTCATTACCATAGATCTAAGACAGGCTTACTGCTTTAATCCCTATTCCCCATACCTCCATCCTCCCATCTGCATCCTTTTATATGTAAAAATCTATTACATACCTGGTGGAGTGCAGTACTCCTTTGCTGAAGTACTCCTTTACTGAACTTTACTTCAAGTAATCTTTTGATAATATATTTACTCCTTTACTGAACTTTACTTCAAGTAATCTTTTGATAATATATTTTCTGTGTGTGTTAAGTCTCATACAGACCTGTTCCCCATAACCAACTGCTTGCCTTTGTAAGGTACTGGTCATTCACAAGTAATTACCCCTGCACCACTCTGTGGCTCAGAATTGCAAATTGCAGCCAAAACAGCTGCATTGCGCTATCATTAAACAATGGCATGCCACCACAGTGCAATATATAAGGCCTTCCCTGTCTTCGTTTTTCAGGTGGACATTACTGAGGTGTGGAGACTACAGCATTGCAGGGGATAGGTACAAACACCGTCCACTGTAGATATTTGGGATGTATGTCCACAGTTTTGCCTCATATGTATGGTCAGTGTCCCATACTATTCTGGTTATTTAGCAGTGCACTGGCAATCATTGTGGACTGAGGTCAGTAAGGGAAGACACATGCATACCAATCAGACTATGCATGCTACTGAAATAACTCTTATTCTATCAACTTGCTATCTTTGTAGGGGCAATCTGTTACACATGTCCCTATCTGTGGTTCTTTGCCCCACCCCCATTAAGTATGGCTGTGTCCAGATCCCTTGTTCTAGGAGGTTGGGTAGTATGGTAGGTCTATAGTAGCTACCTTTACATACAGCTGTGTATGCTACAGGCTGCAGCTGCTGCTGGAGCCTACAACACATAGGGGGGAGTGTGAACACTTTGGTGGACAGCAAGCTGTATGTGTGACTGTGTCAGCTACATCAGGTCTGTTGTTATGGCAGAGCCAGGGCAAGGGTATTTTATACAGTGCAATCAGGGCATGTGCTTAGGTATGTCTGTTGTGTAACAGTGCAACTAACAGAGTAGTAGGCAACATATAGTTAGGCTATATGGATATGTGCATTGTGCCTTTGCCTGTAGGCTTTTGCCTTGCAAAACTGGGTAGCAGTTAATTAAGTAGCACTAACCTGTGGGAAGTAAGATTGCATCACTCAGATATTACTTGCTGTCTTTACAACAAGGTAATTGAAGTGCAACACAACATTGGATTCAAACCCAGGACTGTGTGTGGCAAAATGTACTGCATGCAAGGCATTTAACAGACTGAGCTACTGAGACACTGCAAAAGCATGTGTATTTGCAGGATATATGTCAACATATACAGGCTGTAGAAACATTTCCACATCCATGTGTATGTGTGTGGCTTTATATGAATGTATTTCTGCACCAGGGTCTTAGTTGTACATGTACTTTGCCATTGCTGCCTTAGCAGGTGCTTTTCCACAAGTTGCTGATAAATGGGCACTTATACCTGCTATCACAGGCCTCACATCCATTACTATGTCTTCATTATTATTTATTATTGCACCAGAGTCCAGGGTACACTCCCAGTTTTCACATTAGTTTTTTTTTTATTTCAGTTACATGCATAATGTCTGTAAGTAGCAAGCAGTATGTTTTGCTAGAAACACCTGTTTAACCTAAAGCCTGTGAAGTGTGGTGGGTTAATACAGTGTACTATAGTTGAGAGGGGCCCTGGTTAGACTCTTAGCAGAGGTGTTTATTTTCTACATATGAGTAACACAGTAATAGACACATATAGACATTAAAGCTCTTTAAAGCTCATTTAAGCTCATTTAAGCTCATTTAAGCTGAGCTAAGCCAAGCAGGGCATAGTGCTACACAATTCTGCACAAATCCCTGCAAACTTGTGCTAAAAAATATAAAGAAAAGAAAAAGGGGTGTGATAGGAAAGTGGTGAAATGGGGACAATCACGTGCAAAAACAATGTGAAAGGCAAGTAGGGATGTGCAGGATGGGTGTAGGAAAGAAAAATAGCTATCCATTTCTTGTACAGCAACAACTGTGCATTTTGACAGGTTTTGTAGATGAATTTGGACTCTCAAACCCCAGAGAGAAGGGTGAGGATAACATAAATGTGTTGTCAAGCCAATTGGACCAAATTAGTTGTGTATAGTGGACACGTGTGAAATGGAGAGCTATGTATGGGACAATATTTTTTGTGGGACAGGTGCCCATTTTTTAAGGAGAGAATGGAATGTTGAGGAAGTGACATAGGTACGTGTGGGAGGTAAGTTGGGTAGGAGAGGATGCAATAGCAGATAGCCAAGACAGCAGACAGGGGAGGTATGTGACACAATTGGGGAGTAAATACCTTGGACGGGGAGGGTGTTGTGGAATCATAGCCACATGTGCCTCCAAATGGCAGCAGCATGACTGATGTCCCCACTTATGGGCAGTCGACACTGCTACTTCGTTGTCCCAAGGGTGGCTCTTCTGGAGGCTGGGTGCCAGAGCCAGCCTGTCTCACCAGGTTGGCCAGTGTGCCCTTAATCTGGCACAGGTGATGTTCATAGGTCCGACAAATGATCCTGAGCACCATGATGGGCAGTTCCTGTTTGGTGACTGCAGCCCCTGGCTGGGCCCTGTCCCCTGAGGCAGCTCCACCTGATGCTGCAGGTGATGCAATGGCAGCAAAGGGAGCACCTCTGGCCTGGGTCCCAGATGTGCTAGGGCCCGGTGCCACAGCCAGTTGAGGCAAGGTAGGCAGATCACTGGGAACCGGCCAACCCTAATGTGCTGTGGTGATGGAGGTATAGCAATAAGTATAAGTTAGTTATGAACAAAACACAGTTAGTAATAGCATGCCAGAACAGTGGAAATAACTCAATTACATGTCAATGCATATTATGTGAAACATAAAAATACATGACAGAACAGTCAGTATGTTAACAGTATGTCATTAACAGTTACAGTATAAGGCAAACAAAGTAGGCAATTCAACAAGATATGTTAATATGCAACCATTATAATACATAACAATAATAATACACATGCCTAAAATACAGGTAATTTAACAACATATGTGAATAGTAAACCATAACCAATGGATAACAATAACAAAGAAATGAAGATAAGGGGTGGGGAGAGAGAGAAAAACAGTCCATTAGTAACATGATAGGCTATTTACTTGACAGTGCTACTATCTACTCTACAGGTCTGTCCTTTCTTTCTGTGTACCAGTCCCCTATAGCTGCTGTAGTATGTACATAAATCTCAAGCTATTCACATGGGATAGTATGAGCCAGGCAGTAACAACTATGGGTACACAACTACACAGAACACTTGAATAACTGGTCAACCTATATAACTACCAAGGTGTACTGTGAGCTGATGTAGTGATACTTTGTAATTTAAGTGATTAATAGAATGGTAATCCTGTGACAGATGGATTATGCACTACTAATTACATTATGTGACAGCATGACACTTGAGAGACATGTATGTGTACAGTACAGAAACTAAACACCTATCATGCCTTGCTTGGCAGGCATGGGGATAGAACCCAATAGCAGTGACTGGAGAGGACATCTGCATGGAATGTATGAACTGGCTACAGCAACTCTGAACACACACTCCAGGCATACAGTCATACCAAGATTACACGTTATTTATTTCATTTTATTTTACTATTATTATTATATTTATTTCCTTTTATGTTATGCTGTCCTTTCACATTCTTGCTAATGATTTTAACAGTCTGACATCTAAACACAATTATTTACTCATAATATGAGCTACATCACCCATTTAACTGTAGTTCCTATGGAGAGAGGATCTGTAAACATTATGTGACTGATACTGTAATATTTAGTGCTACATAACAATGGATTCGAACCCTGTTTTGTGTGTAGCAAAATGTACTACAGACAGAGCATTTAACAAACAGAACTACTGAGTCACTGCTGACTGCTTACTGACTGATATTTGCCTAGAGCTCAGATGGAACCAGTATATGACCTGGTAGTACTACTACAGTTCTATACTATACTGCAGTGACAGCAGAACACACATGCATGAAATATAAGCATGACAAATATAGTAGATAATCTATACATTAGTATGTAGGATGCAGATGTACACAATATATTGTTATTGGTTTGAAATACCTGTGAAGTCAACAAACAATATCAGATCATGGAGTAAGTTACCTCACCCATATACTTTGCTCGCCTACTGTTTGTGGATGACAGAGCATTATGTGGACAATATTGGCCTTGAAATAGCCTTGAACGGTACTGTACATGTTAAATAAGACATCTGGCTTCCATTATATTTGCATGCTATAGCTATTACAGTGTTATACTTGACTGCATCACCTTACCTTACAGCCTGAATGCATGCAGTTGTACTGCAATGGTTAATTCAAGACAAACTTGATGTGCACAATTTACCTTGGTGTTATTGGCAATGGTTCATGTGTTATTGCAGGACAGTTGGCTTTATTCATTTCTTGACAAACAGCTCTAATTCCACACTTATTGACTAGAGACTTTATAGTATATACTTTCATGCAGTTTCTGGTACTGTTTTGAGTTTTTATTGAACAACAGTTGTCATTATTCAGTCTTGCAATACAGCTCTACTTCCACAGTTATTGCACTACAGACTTTATTGTGTATAATTTAATGCAGGTAATGGCATTGTTTCATGTTTTTATTGCACTACAGTTGGCATTATTTATTTATTGTACTACAACTCTAAGTCCACTTTAATGCAATACAAACTTTAATGTACATACTTTATTGCAGTTAATACGTTACTCTTTCTTGCTTATTTCACAACAGTTAGCATAATAAATCCATACTCACCACACTCACTGCGCAACCTGGCCAAGTGCCCGGCATGTGCCTCAAGGTTCTGAGACATCTCCTCTGGAGCTGTTGGGACAGAATCACACCATTATGCATACCAGTTTAGCAGACATTCAGATTAGATATTGGTGGTACAGAGGTAAAAGTACTTACATACATGTGGGACATGCCCTGCCCAAAATTCTTGGACCCAGGTGTCTAAGAGATTTCCCCTTACATCTATTCAAGTCATCATGGTGATGACGACACTGTTCACCTGTTCAGGGATTCCAGTTGCACTGGTGACTTCCCTTGCCAGCTGGTCCCAGGCCTCAGTCTTGCACTCTGAGCCCTGGTAACCTCCCTGCAAAAGCCAGACTTCATGTTTTTTTACAAGGAGTCTGACCATGGCCTTGGACTCCAGGATGCCCCACCACTGCACCCAAAAGCATGAATCCTCACCAACACCTGCCATAGTATCCTTCAGAGACATAACTCCAACAGATTATTGCTGTATTCCCACCTATTGGACTTAATATAGCCTGTTTTGTCTTACATGTCATTGGGCAATATTTAAAAATGTAGCTCATCGAGTAGCAGTGCACAAACCAGCGCAGCTAAGCTGAGCAGTGTGAAAATCCAAAGACCCATATGCTTATAGGTTCATAGGTTCATAGGTTCATACTAGGCTATCTGCCCTAGGGCATTTATAAGCCTAGCCAGAATGCGTTTGGCTTTTGCTACCCATTTTAAATTTATTTTGCTATGCCTTTTTTCGAGGTTAGTATACTGTGCCTCTGTCTAACAGTGACACAGAAGTGATACCCAGGGTAAACCTACGATCTCCCATCCACTCATCAAGATTCGTCTTGAAGAGAGTCAATGAGGGACTCTGCCTAACCTGGACTGGGATTTTATTCCAGAGTGAAGGGAGCCTCTGGGCTATGAAACTGTCCCTCCTATTTATTTCAGTGCTGAGGTTCAAGTCTCTCGAGCGCGTAGCTCGATGGGATTTGGATTTTCTGAGGTGCAGCATGTCCATTAATTCCGGGTTGGACATGGCTTTACACGTCAGGCTCAGCCTCTGAGCAGGCGGTATGCCACAGAGTAGAGCTGGAGTTTCTTTAACCGGGCAGCATATGGCATCTGTTTGAGCCTTTTGATCCTCTTGGTGAGGTACTTTTGGGGTCTTTCCAGTTGCTGCAGGTGTCTGGTAAGGTACATCCCAAAAGGGGCATTGTACTCAATTATGGGCCTGATGAGGGATGAGTAAAGAGGCACGATGACCTCCCCTGATCTAGATGTGAATCCCTTCATGATTAGGTGGGCTATATAAAATGTTTTTCTAACCACTTTGGCCACTTGGTTGTCAAATGAGAGATTGCTATCAACTTGGGTCCCCAGGTCCCTAATTACTTCTTCTGTACTTAATGGATTACCACCTATGTGGTAATTTGTGGGCATTTTGTTTTGCCAAAGGGATGATTATATACTTTTTGGCATTTAGCTTGAGGCCATGGCTCTGGCACCAGTTGTCTGTTTCTATGAGGCCCTTTTGGAGGATGCTTGTGTCGGCTGGAGAGTCGATTATGGCGCCCAGTTTGCAGTCATCTGCGGACTTGGTCAGCCACAGTCCTTCCGTGTTGGCCTGTACCTCTGAGAAATATATACTGAACAAGAGAGGTCCCAGGACTGAGCCTTGTGGGACACCACTTGTAACTGGTTTGGGTCTGACATGGCTCCAGCAATTCTAACCATGTGGGTTCTGTCCTTGAGCCAGTTTGCAATCCATCTAGTGACATAGGGGTTTATATTTAAGCTGGTGAGCTTATCTATAATGCCCGAGTGGGGTATTGTATCGAAGGCTTTATCGAGGTCCAGGTAGGCTGTGTGGACCACCTTCCCTCGTCAATGGCCTTGGTGACTGTTTCAAAGAAATCAACCAGGTTTAAGAGGCAGGATCTGCCCTTAACAAAGCCAAACTGGGTAGGATCCAGTGTCTGTAGGTCCCCAATATCTTTATTTATGAGGTCCATGATGATCCTTTCCATAGCTTTGCAGACCAAGCTAGTCAGGCTTATGGGGCAATAGTTTCCAGGATCCATTGAGGCATCACCTTTATGGAGAGGGACCACTGTTGCTGTACGCCACTCTTTGGGCACATATCCTGTAGTAAGGCTGAGATTGAACAGTAGTTTTATGTTTGGGTTTAGCTCTTCTTGGAGTTCATGTAGGGCGCAGCCCGGGACACCGTCTGGTCCCATTGATGCTGTGTTTTTTGCTTTGGAGAGGGTGGCTCTTACCTGAGCATCTGAGATGTCAGGGGGGCAGCACTCTGCTGGGATAGATATTTGCCCTTTGGTGGGGAGGGAGAAGTTTGCTGAAGCTGTCAGCTAGGATGTTGGCAATGTCTGTGGGTCCGGTGTATTTTTTGTCATTTTGGACTAATTCTGAGCATATCTGGGGATTCCCACCCAGGTTCCTAACATAACTAAAGAAAGCCTTGTGATTATCCTTAGTGTCCTGTGCAATTTTTCTCTCGAAGCTGGCCTTAGACAATTTTATTAGTGCCCGTAGTTTTTTGCTAATACTGATCAGTGATGCCTTCCCTTTTTGGGATTTTTCTCTATCATTTAGTAGCTTCCTCCTTCTATTGTATAGTTTGTTTATGGCTGGGGTCCACCAGACAGGGCGTCTGCCTTTGGAGGATTGGGTCTTGGTTTTATTTGGGATCGCATGATCCATGCATTCCTGAAGGTGTTCATAGAATGCATTTATAAAGGATTCTGTGGTCTAGGCTGTATTTTCCACAGGCCCGGGGGCTTTGAAGGATTCCACCTCGGTTTTGAGGCGTGTGAAATTTGCTTTAGAGAAGTTTTTCACTGTGGTTTTCTGGGCAGGGGGTGGGGTCGGGATGTGAATATCCAGTGAGATTAGTTTATGGTCTGATCTTACCAGTGAGGGATACACTTCTGGTCTGGAGCATAGAGTCCCCATGTTGGTGATCATCAGGTCCAGTATGTTTTCCCCTCTTGTGGGAGTGGTAACAAGCTGTTCCATAGCATTTGAGTTTATAAATTCTAGGAACCTTTGGGCTAGGTGTTGGAGCTAGAGTAATGCTCCCAGTCTATGTTTGGGTAGTTGAAGTCGCCCAATATAATGGTGTTTGGAGAGACCTTCATATTTTCCAGTGTTCTCAGGAAGGCCGAGTGGGGTTCCTGGGTTTGGGAGGGTGGTCTGTAGCAGGATATAAACTGGAAGGCAGTTTTACCCACTGTTAGTTGCACATGGATAGTCTCTGATGCTTCGTGCTTTGCCACCAACCTGGAGGTGTGGGTATCTTTGATGAATATCGATACTCCCCCTCCTTTTGTGGTTCGGTCCAAGTTTTGGGGCTGAAAAGCATGGTATGAGGTATAACCTGGTAGTGCTGGGGTGCTCTCAGGAGCCCTGAACCAGGTTTCTGTTACTGCACAGATATCAATGTTCTCCATGCTAAGGAGAGTTTCGAGTGCGTGCATCTTAAGGTTTAGACTTCTGGCATTGAGTAGCATTACTCTTAGTTTCTTATCCCTTGTGATACCTATGGAGGTGGGTATGTCTTTTGAGCCTTGCCTAAACAAGGCACTATGGGGGTAGCAAGAGCCTTTGCCAATATCCGAAAGCCCAGGGGAGACAGGTGCAAGCCATCCCTAGTGAAGCATCGTGGCTTGTCGAGCATATCATCCCAAGCTAACAGGCATTGGATCCCCTTTGAATGACACCAGTACTTATGCCAATTGTTGAAATTGATCATCTTGTCTTCATATTGTGGCATCATTCTTGGTGAGGGTAAGATGCTACTCAAGGTCAGGGTCTTACCGGCCTGGGCTACATGCTCAGAGAGCTCCTCTATGTCTCTTTTCATGTAGTCCAGGGAGTGTAGCTTAGCAGTGCTTAGCAATGCCCAAACAAACCAAGCAGAGCTGAGCAGTGCAAAACATTTTCAGCTGTTACTGTGTTTATGCAGTGCTTAGCAGGACTTAGCAGGTCTTAGCAGAGCTTAGTGGAGCACAGTGGGCCTGAATTAAAATATAATTGGTATAATTTGTATTTCAAAAAGAAATGCTTGTTTTTTATTCTATGTATTCAAACCTTGCACCTACTGCTCATAAAGCCATACCTCTACCCATTTAGCTATGAGGATATATGGAATTCAGCTACACCTTTACATATACCACTCAGCTGCCTATAACCACTGCTGAACACCTTGCCGCAACATGCAAACCCACTCAGCTATGCTTAAACATGACCTTTAAATAAATAATTAATTGCATCTGGTTTTTATTTTTAGCTATCTGCCAGGTGTCTTGGCACTGTTTAGCACTGCTGTGTTCTGCACTGAACAAACATCTTTAAAAAAAAAAAAAC
This sequence comes from Protopterus annectens, assembly GCF_019279795.1. Classification (NCBI taxonomy): domain Eukaryota; kingdom Metazoa; phylum Chordata; order Ceratodontiformes; family Protopteridae; genus Protopterus; species Protopterus annectens. The sequence continues at coordinate 419,482,044 of NC_056735.1, forward strand.
AAATAAACACTTAAAACAATAACATAAACAGTTGACATTTATACAATTGGACAGTGCAGGGAGTGTCTTCCTCATCTTCGGATATAGCTGACACTACACTCCCTAGACTGATTCAATAACCATGTTCCATGGCTTTCCCTCAGCAACACACTACGATTAGTATGCATGGAGGGCTGCTGAGGGGGAACCGTGCACATGGATATGGTAACATTCCAGGAAGGCTCTAAACTGTGCCTACATGGAGTTTATTAAATCCTGTGGAAAGTGTTGTGGGACATAATCAAAGAATACAATTTATATGGAAATATTAAAAAGATTTTTGAGACAGCATATAAGAATAATAAAGTAAAAGTGTTAGTGACTGGATGGTTAAGTCATGAAATAAACATATGGTAGAAAACAAGGATGTCCTGTGAGTAATATACATTTGTGTTAGGTATGAATACAGAAGTTAGAAAAATCAAAATGTCTCTGATGGTGACAGAATATAGGACTTTAGAAGGCATTAGGATGCCAGCCATGTTCACATATGGACATGACATAATATTACTAACAAAGAATAAAAAAATGGATGGAGGAAGCTATCAATATACTTAATGGACAGTTGAAGGCTATAGCTATGAGTATAAATAGAAAGAAGAGCTGAGGTAGAGGAGAAGAAGGAAAGAGAGAGCATATCCAATTTAATTTGATAGAAATAACATTATTGAGTATAACATTCAGAAATTACAAGGTAAAAAAATGATGGGAAGATATAATAAAAATATGGAATAAGAAATGACAAGGTAAAGATAAAGCAATGGGAAGATATAGTAAAACAATAAGGACTATATCCTTGTTTTGGAGAACATAGAAGCTATCATATAAGAAGAAGGTATGTTTAATTAACTCTTTTTTATTAGGAAAAATGGCATGTTTGGCAAACGTTTATATAATTCCTGTAAAATATGAGAAAGAACTTTTGACAACTCTATTATGGGAAAGACTAGTGGAAGCTAGGTTAAGAAGGGACGTGATGATTAGTGAACAGCAGTATGGTTTCATGCCAGGAAAGAGCACTACAGATGCGATGTTTGCTCTGAGAGTGTTGATGGAGAAGTACAGAGAATGTCAGAAGGAGTTGCATTGTGTTTTTGTAGACTTAGCAAAAGCATATGACAGGGTGCCTAGAGAGGAGTTGTGGTATTGTATGAGGAAGTCAGGAGTGTCAGAGAAGTATGTAAGAGTGGTACAGGATATGTACAAGGGTAGTGTGACAGCAGTGAGGTCTGCGGTGGGAGTGACGGATGCGTTTAAGGTGGAGGTGGGGTTACATCAAGGATCAGCTCTGAGCCCTTTCTTATTTGCATCCATGAAGGACATAGTACAGTTTTGTACCTACCATAAATGTAGATGTCCGAACTGGATAGCATCTGCAGTCAGGAACCTACCCTCCTTCCCCTCTGTGGTACTCCTAGGGTATTTACCCTCCTAATAGCTAGCTGGGGGGGGGGGGTCTCTTATGGTGTATTTGTTTGTATATATGTGCATACATGCTTATTTTTTGTGTTTGCCTTCTACGTTTTTGGAAACATTGGCATTTATCCAAAATTTAGCCTTCCAAGAGGGCAACTGGCATCTGGGGCAAGAAACACTGAGGAAAATGGCGTCGGCTGATGCTTTTATACCCGAAGACCAGCAGAGATGACGTCGGGTGAAGTGCGACATCAGCGGCGGACCCAGACTTTGGAATCCGGCCGACCGAAGGGCTGCCTGACGACAGGACAACCCATTTGTTATGACTGCAGATGCTATCCAGTTCGGACATCTACATTTATGGTAGGTACAAAACTGTACTTTTATATTTAAGCTGGTGAGCTTATCTATAATGCCCGAGTGGTGTATTGTATCGAAGGCTTTTGTAAGGTCCAGGTAGGCTGTGTGGACCACCTTCCCCTCGTCAATGGCCTTGGTGACTGTTTCAAAGAAATCAACCAGATTTAAGAGGCAGGATCTGCCCTTAACAAAGCTGAACTGGATAGGATCCAGTGTCTGTAGGTCCCCAATATCTTTATTTATGAGGTCCATGATGATCCTTTCCATAGCTTTGCAGACCAAGCTAGTCAGGCTTATGGGGCGATAGTTTCCAGGATCCGTTGAGGCACCACCTTTATGGAGAGGGACCACTGTTGCTGTACGCCACTCTTTGGGCACATATCCTGTAGTAAGGCTGAGATTGAACAGTAGTTTTATGTTTGGGTTTAGCTCTTCTTGGAGTTCATGTAGGACGCAGCCCGGGACACCGTCTGGTCCCATTGATGCTGTGTTTTTGCTTTGGAGAGGGTGGCTCTTACTTGAGCATCTGAGATGTCAGGGGGGCAGCACTCTGCTGGGATAGATATTTGCCCTTTTGGTGGGGAGAAGTTTGCTGAACCTGTCAGCTAGGATGTTGGCAATGTCTGTGGGTTCGGTGTATTTTTTGTCATTTTGGACTCATTCTGAGCATATCTGGGAATTCCCACCCAGGTTCCTAACATAACTAAAGAAAGCCTTGTGATTATCCTTAGTGTCCTGTGCAATTTTTCTCTTGAAGCTGGCCTTAGACAATTTTATGAGTGCCCGTAGTTTTTTGCTAATACTGATCAGTGATGCCTTCCCTTTTTGGGATTTTGCTCTATCATTTAGTAGCTTCCTCCTTCTATTGTATAGTTTGTTTATGGCTGGGTTCCACCAGACAGGGCGTCTGCCTTTGGAGGATTGGGTCTTGGTTTTATTTGGGATCGCATGATCCATGCATTCCTGAAGGTGTTCATAGAATGCATTTATAAAGGATTCTGTGGTCTGGGCTGTATTTTCCACAGGCCCGGGGGCTTTGAAGGATTCCACCTCGGTTTTGAGGTGTGTGAAATTTGCTTTAGAGAAGTTTTTCACTGTGGTTTTCTGGGCAGGGGGTGGGGTCGGGATGTGAGTATCCAGTGAGATTAGTTTATGGTCTGATCTTACCAGTGAGGGATACACTTCTGGTCTGGAGCATAGAGTCCCCATGTTGGTGATGATCAGGTCCAGTATGTTTTCCCCTCTTGTGGGAGTGGTAACAAGTTGTTCCATAGCATTTGAGTTTATAAATTCTAGGAACCTTTGGGCTAGGGTATTGGAGCTAGAGTAATGCTCCCAGTCTATGTTTGGGTAGTTGAAGTCACCCAATATAATGGTGTTTGGAGAGACCTTCATATTTTCCAGTGTTCTCAGGAAGGCCGAGTGGGGTTCCTGGGTTTGGGAGGGTGGTCTGTAGCAGGCTATAAACTGGAAGGCAGTTTTACCCACTGTTAGTTGCACATGGATAGTCTCTGATGCTTCGTGCTTTGCCACCAACCTGGAGGTGTGGGTATCTTTGATGAATATCGATACTCCCCTCCTTTTGTGGTTCGGTCCAAGTTTTGGGGCCGAAAAGCATGGTATGAGGTATAACCTGGTAGTGCTGGGGTGCTCTCAGGAGCCCTGGACCAGGTTTCTGTTACTGCACAGATATCAATGTTCTCCATGCTAAGGAGAGTTTCGAGTGCGTGCATCTTAAGGTTTAGACTTCTGGCATTGAGTAGCATTACTCTTAGTTTCTTATCCCTTGTGATACCTATGGAGTGGGTTTGTCTTTTGAGCCTTGCCTAAACAAGGCACTATGAGGGTAGCAAGAGCCTTTGCCAATATCCAAAAGCCCAGGGGAGACAGGTGCAAGCCGTCCCTAGTGAAGCATCGTGGCTTGTCGAGCATATCATCCCAAGCTGACAGGCATTGGATCCCCTTTGAATGACACCAGTACTTATGCCAATTGTTGAAATTGATCATCTTGTCTTCATATTGTGGCATCATTCTTGGTGAGGGTAAGATGCTACTCAAGGTCAGGGTCATACCGGCCTGGGCTACATGCTCAGAGAGCTCCTCTATGTCTCTTTTCATGTAGTCCAGGGGGTGTAGTTTAGCAGTGCTTAGCAATGCCCAAACAAACCAAGCAGAGCTGAGCAGTGCAAAACATTTTCAGCTGTTACTGTGTTTATGCAGTGCTTAGCAGGACTTAGCAGATCTTAGCAGAGATTAGTGGAGCACAGTGGGCCTGAATTAAAATATAATTGGTATAATTTGTATTTCAAAAATAAATGCTTGTTTTTCATTCTATGTATTCAAACCTTGCACCTACTGCTCATGAGGCCATACCTCTACCCATTTAGCTATGAGGATATATGGAATTCAGCTACACCTTTACATATACCACTCAGCTGCCTATAACCACTGCTGAACACCTTGCCGCAACATGCAAACCCACTCAGCTATGCTTAAACATGACCTTTAAATAAATAATTAATTGCATCTGGTTTTTATTTTTAGCTATCTGCCAGGTGTCTTGGCACTGTTTAGCACTGCTGTGTTCTGCACTGAACAAACATCTTTAAAAAAACAAAACAAATAAACACTTAAATCAATAACATAAACAGTTGACATTTATACAATTGGACAGTGCAGGGAGTGTCTTCCTCATCTGCGGATATAGCTGACACTACACTCCCTAGACTGATTCAATAACCATGTTCCATGGCTTTCCCTCAGCAACACACTACGATTAGTATGCATGGAGGGCTGCTGAGGGGGAACCGTGCACACGGATACGGTAACATTCCAGGAAGGCTCTAAACTGTGCCTACATGGAGTTTATTAAATCCTGTGGAAAGTGTTATGGGACATAATCAAAGAATACAATTTATATGGAAATATTAAAAAGATTTTTGAGACAGCATATAAGAATAATAAAGTAAAAGTGTTAGTGACTGGATGGTTAAGTCATGAAATAAAGATATGGTAGAAAACAAGGATGTCCTGTGAGTAATATTCATTTGTGTTAGGTATGAATACAGAAGTTAGAAAAATCAAAATGTCTCTGATGGTGACAGAATATAGGACTTTAGAAGGCATTAGGATGCCAGCCATGTTCACATATGGACATGACATAATATTACTAACAAAGAATAAAAAAATGGATGGAGGAAGCTATCAATATACTTAATGGACAGTTGAAGGCTATAGCTATGAGTATAAATAGAAAGAAGAGCTGAGGTAGAGGAGAAGAAGGAAAGAGAGAGCATATCCAATTTAATTTGATTAAAATAACATTATTGAGTATAACATTCAGAAATTACAAGGTAAAAAAATGATGGGAAGATATAATAAAAATATGGAATAAGAAATGACAAGGTAAAGATAAAGCAATGGGAAGATGTAGTAAAACAATAAGGACTATATCCTTGTTTTGGAGAACATAGAAGCTATCATATAAGAAGAAAGTATGTTTAATTAACTCTGTTTTATTAGGAAAAATGGCATGTTTGGCAAACGTTTATATAATTCCTGTAAAATATGAGAAAGAACTTTTGACAACTCTATTATGGGAAAGACTAGTGGAAGCTAGGTTAAGAAGGGACGTGATGATTAGTGAACAGCAGTATGGTTTCATGCCAGGAAAGAGCACTACAGATGCGATGTTTGCTCTGAGAGTGTTGATGGAGAAGTACAGAGAATGTCAGAAGGAGATGCATTGTGTTTTTGTAGACTTAGCGAAAGCATATGACAGGGTGCCTAGAGAGGAGTTGTGGTATTGTATGAGGAAGTCAGGAGTGTCAGAGAAGTATGTAAGAGTGGTACAGGATATGTACAAGGGTAGTGTGACAGCAGTGAGGTCTGCGGTGGGAGTGACGGATGCGTTTAAGGTGGAGGTGGGGTTACATCAAGGATCAGCTCTGAGCCCTTTCTTATTTGCAATTGTGATGGACAGGTTGACAGACAAGGTCAGATAGGAGTCCCCATGGACTATGATATTTGCAGATGATATTGTGATTTGTAGTGAGAGTAGGGAACAGGTGGAGGAGACCCTGGAGAGATGGAGATATGCTCTAGAGAGAAGAGGAATGAAGGTCAGCAGGACTAAGACAGAATATATGTGTGTGAATGAGAGGGAGGATAGAAGAATGGTGAGGATGCAAGGAATAGAGGCGAAGGTGGATGAGTTTAAATACTTGGGGTCAATAGTTCAGAGTAACGGTGAGTGTGGAAGAGAGGTGAAGAAGAGAGTACAGGCAGGATGGAGTGGGTGGAGAAGAGTGTCAGGAGTGATTTGTGACAGATGAGTACCTGTAAGAGTGAAAGGGAAGGTCTACAAGAGGGTAGTGAGACCAGCTATGTTATATGGGTTGGAGACAGTGGCATTGACAAAAAGGCAGGAGTTTGAGCTGGATGTGGCAGAGTTAAAGATGTTAAGATTTGCACTGGGTGTGATGAGGGTGGACAGGATTAGGAATAAGTATATTAGAGGTTCACCCCAGGTTGGAAGGTTTGGAGACAAAGCCAGAGAGGCAAGATTACATTGGTTTGGACATGTGCTGAGGAGGGATGCTGAGTATATTGGGAAAAAGATGCTAAGGATGAAGCTGCCAGGTAACAGGAAAAGAGGAAGACCTAAGATAAGGTTTATGGATGCGGTGAGAGAGGACATGCAGGTGGTTGGTGTGACAGATCAAGATGGAGGGGACAGGAAGAAATGGAAACAGGTGATCCGCTGTGGCGACCCCTAACGGGAACAGCCGAAAGAACATGATGATTTTCATTTATATGGAGTTCCAGGTTGAATCCAGTAAAAAGAGGAATATTATATGTCAAACAACAAGAAGATGGATTGGGACTGAGAAATCAGGTGGTGTATGCAGCATCATTGAATTTGTATAAAATATTAAAGTGGATGAAAGAGGGAAGTAGTTCACTAATAAGTGTGATAATGACAAAAATAAGACAATATAGTATATGATGGGAAAATTTAAAAGAGAAAAAAGAAATAAATGGGGAAATGAAAGAATATAATGGTAACATAATACTGTGGAAATTAAGGTTAAGAGAGGTAGAAGAAAAAAGGAAAATGTGGTATATGAATATAATGAATACGTTTATATTCATGGAAGAAAACTGAGGAAAGAAGAAAGGATAAAGGCAGTAAAAATCAGAATACAATGATGTAAAAATATATAAAATGCAGAGATTTTTATGGAGATTATCAGTAAAAGTGAACATGCCATATAAAAAGACAGAAAAAAGAATATCTAGTCCTTGTGATAACACAGTATATATTTTTTGAAATGTAAAAGGGTAAAGAAGTTAATGGAAAAGTTATTTGCAGAAAACTAATTGCATAGTGTTAAGAAAATACAAAATATAGATATGGATATGTCGGAATTTGGTTATTATGAAAATAAAGAAAGGGAATTTGTAAAGACAATGGATAGAAAAATATTTTATATAATTTGGACTATATAAGTGAAAGAATGAATGAGATAAAATGCAATGGAAAATGGGTATTGGCAGAGAAATAAGATTTTGGTAATGGAAAAAGAGTGTGGGTCATAAAGTGAATCTGTTTGTAAAAAAATGAAAATGTAGATAGTAAACAAGGGAAAGATATTTATAAACTAGTGGAATTATTGTAAATACTGTATAACCTGTGACTAATGTAAATATTTTAAATATTGTAATCATTGTATATAAAAGAGGACCCCTATTCATCATTGCTATGAGTGGGACCCATTTTGAAGGAGCACTTCCTGTTCCTTTCCAGGTGTACAGTTGACCAGGAGAAATAATGAGGTAGATGATGGAGTAGTGAGAGAAATGGAAGAGAAAGCAAATTTCAAGACTGGAGAATGTGTGTAGGATTCTGAGGAGATATTTCAAAGAATTCTGTGTGATGGAGATGAGTCAGCAAATGAATGGATGCATAATCACAGCCCTCCAGTTGAGAGGGTTGTGGGATGATTTACTTAAAGAAATGGTGATCCAGAGTGAGCCAAAAATAAAGCAGATATTTCCTGGGGGGATCTTATGAAAAAAAATACAAAAGGAGGATGCAGAGACAGTTCTAGAGAATAGTGGTGAAATGGAAAAGAAAACATATGCAGAAATGTGAAGAAGGCAAAGGGGGTATAGTGGAAAAGAAGACAAGAAAATGAAAAATTGAAGTATGTAATAAGGATTCAAAGTAAAGAAGACAAAGAAATAGACAGGTATGAAGTGTGGGACAATTTAATACTTCCTTTGGATATAAAAGCACATGGGGTAAGAGCATGTATTCTTATTATTAACAAAGAAACTTTTTTGTCATATTTTATTTGAAACTGTTTTTTTAATGGAAAATTATCTTGGAAAATATAACAAAAAAGAAAGATTGTAACCTATGGAATCTTTATGTGATAAAAGTGGGTTTAGGCACCTAAGCAGTGTGATATTTCCCTATGGTACATTTGGTTGGGGACACATGACTGAAGTGACATTCAGCTGCAGAGAAGTATTGCTGTCTGCAAATTTCCTGTGGGCAAAGAGAAGCAAGAATAACCAAGTGCATGGGGGCAGAAAGAGTAATGAATGTTGTGCTCAATGTACAGTACATGCTTATGTAAGTACAACATGTAGAAGTGTGCTAAAGCATGGAGGAAATCGTGCATCCTACTGTAGTCACATTTATGCTCCAGTATGTATTTTAGCTAATGTTCCATAGACACTGTGAATGGTGTAGTAGTCCACACACACCAATTATAAAGGCACTGCCCATTGTGCACTACATTTTTACTGCCTCTGACATGCCCATTGGACAGCTCATGTTGGCTTGGAGCCATGGACATTGTTTTCTCCCTGTGCATTTGGTTATTGAAGTTGTGGGCATGGCACCACATTCTTATCTTTGCCCTCACCCACAGGGAATTTGCAGACAGACATATTTCTCTGCAGCTGAATGTCTCTTTAGCCATGTGTCCCCAATGAAATGTCCCACAGGGAAAACTCTCATTGCCTAGGTGCCTGAACCCAATAAAAGCATTTAACAGGGAAACAAAATAAAGTTAATGTACAATTTTGAATAGAGGTGATAAGAGACACTTTGAAAGCGCATTTGAAAACATGCAGAGAAGTACTGGATATTGCAAAACAGTATGATAAAAAGGGTTTATGGGCTGGTGGATGGAATATATTATTGTGTTAAAAAAGAAAAAGAAAAAAAATATCCATATAGGAAGCATGATAAATGTGAAGGAGAATACAGGTGTTGTAAAATACTGGGGACAAACCAAAACATGTTTTTTTTTTTTTGTGAAAAAGAATGACATTTAATAAGTAACTGTGATAAAAGAAGAGTTATATCTGTGAAAAAATAGAATATAATGCAAAAAGTGTGAACTGAAATGCCATAAATGTAACAAAATTGGACATTTATGGATGGATTGCAAAAATGAAAATAAGAGTAAGGAAAAAGAAAAAGAAAGAGACAAAAATGAACAAAGACAAGAAATTTAGTAAAAACAGAAGAAAACTGGATGAGGAAAAAGTTATAAAGGGGACACTGAAGAAGGTTCTGAAATAAGCGACCAAGAAGACATTAATTGGGGATTAGTAAAATAAAAAAAAGAATTGTAATGGTAAAAGAGTAAAAGACAGAAGAAGAAACTTTTAAGGAATAAGTACAAAAGGAAAAAGAAAGGAAATGGATAGAAAAAAATAAATACAGCTAATGATTGGGGGATGATATGGCCTATTAAGGAAAGATAGTCTAGTAACTAGATATGAACTTATGAGACCATGAATCAATGGAAAAAGAAACTGAACATTTAGAGTGCTTTCTGCAAATGGGAATAGCATTAAAAATATAGTAAGACGAATAGGGATTTTGGAGTGGTGTAATACATCTGCTATAGTAGATATAATTATATTAGAAGACACAATATTTTAACAAATTAAGAAAGATCACAGACAGAGGAACTGTGGGAAGAAAACATAATCTGGAATTTGGGAAATGAAAGATGTTCTGGAATAGCCATATTCCGTAGAAATGCAGTAAAGATATCATATGTAACTTTAGCAAAAATGGGAAGATTAACCATTGTAGATTTAGAATGGAAGGAACAGGTGTATAGAATTATAACACTATATGCTTATACTAATTGTAAAGAAAGAGAAAGCTTGCTTCATATTTTAGATTGTGTAGTAATAAATATGAATATTATAATAACAAGAGACTTTAATTGTGACTTAAGAGGCAAGCATAAAAAAGAAAGGAAATGATGTAAGAAAATGTTAGAAGTTATAAGATGTGGTAAGTTAAAACTTTGGGACAAAAATTCATAGACTTCCAGAAGGGGTATGTATAAAATTGAAATAGATTATTTTATAGTATCAGAAGGTTTAGTTATAGGAGAAAGGGAGGTAGTTGAAACAGGATTTTCTGATAATCTTGCAATATGGCTGGAGATAAAGGAAAACAAGGAAAGTATAAAAATAGGCAAACAAAAAGGATATATGAGAAACCATGGAATGAAGAAGGAAAGAGATTAGTATTACAGTTATGGAAAGATCATATTACTATGATAACATTTTATAAAAACTGGTATGAATGGTGGATGATGTTTAGGTAAAAATATAAAAATGTTTTTACAGTGGTAATATGATGTGAGAAAAGTAGAGAAACAAAAATATAAAATAACATATAATGATGCATTGGAAGGTATATAGAACATATCGATAAAAAGTACTTTGACAAAGAAAATGATTATATAAAAGAAATCAAGTAAAAATGCAAGAATTGTTATATAAGCAAAATATTTTACAAGGAAAAAGAGAGAAAGTATGAAGTTACTTAAGCAGATTAGTAAAAGAAGATGGTAGTGTAATAAGAGAAATAAAAAAATGTAAAAGGAGAGATAGAAATAGCTCAAGAAAAGATTATGAAGAGTGTAGTACAATATGTACAAGAATTTTTTAAGAAAACAGAAGGTACTGGTAAAAACATGGAAAGTAAAAAAGTTAACAAGAAAAAGATAGGGTTACCACCTGTCCCACTTTGTGAGGGACAGTCCATCTTTTGGCAGTTGTGTCCTGCAAAAAAATTGAAAAAATGGCAAATGTCCTGAGATTTTAGGACCAAAAATTTGTTTGTGTCTTTCGGCTTTTCCCGGTTAGGGGTCGCCACAGTGGAACTCCGGTCCGCTAATGATTGGCAGTAGATTTCTTACGTGCCGAGTTTGCCAGCCCTGACACACAACCTTCAATGAAGGTACGCCCATTCACGCATGTCTCCACACAGGACCAAAACTATTTCCTATATTTTCTTTAATAGTTGCATAAAACAGTTATTTTGTATCTGAAAGACCTAAATGTTATAAGAAACAGAATAAGCAACTAAAATGCTACAAGAATAAGCTTTTATTTAGGCAAAAAAGTGAAGTTATGTCCTTTGTACTGGCTGTGGGTATGTTTTGCCCTGTAGAATCTGACATTTCTACAAAAAATGTCCCACTTTGGGCATTTGAAAAGGTGGCAACCCTAGAAAAAGAGGATAAAGCATTGGAAAAGGAGATTTCTTTAAATGAGCTAGATAAAAGTATTGGGGCAAGTATACATTTGGCTGCAGGACCACATGGAATAGGGTATGAAATATATAGAAAATTAACGGATTGGCAAAACATATCTATTTTTTTTTAATTTTGAATCAAAGTTTTATAAATAAAGAACTTATGTAGTGGAATACTTAAATTCATGTGGAGGAAGGAAGATAGAAGACAGTTAAAAACTGGAGATCAATAGTATTGAGTAATGATTATAACATCTTTATGAAAATAATAGAAAAGAGATTTAAAAGTAATACAGAAAATATTATGGAAGATAGTATGTATAGTATAAAGGGGAAAGTTTGTCAAGGATTATTAATGATAGAGACATTGGGTATGATATTATGAATAGAAAAGAAGAAGCAAAAATAATGATAGGAGACCTTAAGGCATTTGATACAACTAGACATTAAATCTTACAGGGAATAATGAAAGAATGTAAATATAAGTGAGAAAGTTAGGGAATTATGTATGTCAGCATACATTAATAATAAAGTAAGAATAGTCCTAAATAGCTGGTTAAACCAAGAGGTGTATATGAAAAGTGATGTAAAACAGAGATCCCCAATGAAATATATATTCTTTGCATTAGTTTTGAATGTCAAACTATGTGAAAGAAATTACAAAATGAAGGAGGTGAGTACATAACACCTGAAGGGTTAAGAATTTCAGTTCTATTAACATAAGAAGATTATCTTATAACAATTGCAAAAAAATGGATAAAAGAAGTAATAATTTGCACAAACGAGTCTCTAGAAGTGATAGGGATAGCTTTAAATAAAGAGAAAAGTAAAGGTTTAGGTGATGTAGTAAAGACAGGGGTATATATTTTATAATTAATTAAATTTCTATGCTAGGTATAGCATTTGAGAATGAAGATATAAATATCATTAAGTGGGAAAAACAATATAATAAATAAAACTTCTCATTTGAAGGATGGATGTCACAGTAGAACCATCAAACACCAACCGGGTGAGGGGGGGGGGTCAGTGGAAGAAATCAGAGAAGATAAAAAAAAAAGATGTAGAGGGCTGAGGATTGGTATAATGGTTAAGTTGTTTACCTCCCAGACACAAGATACAGTATTTGATTCTCACCTTCAAAGGAGAATTATCTAGGCTTAAATGGCACACAAGGACAGCTAGCCTAGTACTTACCTATGAACATATGAATAAAAAAATGGATAGAAAATACTTGTTATGGTATCATTACAGACTTTGCTGTCATAACCAAGATGTTTATACATGAGGGGAGACACCAGCAAAATTAATTAATGGCTCTAATAGAGAAAATTGGTGTAACCATTTGAAATGTCAATACTCATTGACTGAGTCCCCAAATGAAGAGACTGAATGGCTGAAAGATCAGACTTACATATACTAAGCCCAGGATGCCATTCCTCATAATATTCCCTTTTCTATGAAATATAGTGATACATATAAGTTTAGGGATGTGGGAGGTTTGCCCCCTCATGGGGGGTGGCAGGGGGTTGCCCCCCCTGCAAAAAGAAGTTTTAAAGAGAAGAACAATTTTTCAAAATTTATTCTTTTCCAGGTTTTTGGCCTTTTTTTGGCTTTTCATCACTTAGAATTTCAAGTGCTGACATTTCTATAGCGAGCTGAAAATTGGACCCCAGGTAAGTTCAGATCCAGAATAGTGGTGGCATGGTTATATGAGTAGAAAAACTTATCTGTTGTTGGTGTCTGCTGCTTGAAAACCAACACATTTTGTTTAATTTCTTTCATCCCCACAATCTGGATTTTTTTGCTAGAATGATAGGCAGAGAGGAAAACAAAGAGATAGACAGAAGGATAGATAGACAGATTTTTAGATAACTAGGCAGACATGCAGATAAACAGTCTGGACAGACTGTCAGATAGAGAAAGAGAAAGAGATGGGGCAGATAAAATTTTCCACACATGGTCCTTCATTAATCCACATAGTCCAGCATTATTTTTATTTAGATAGACATGCAGATAAATTCAAAGTTACACATATTAAAGATAGACAGATCAATAAGAAAGACTAATAGATGGACAGCTAGATGGAGTGGGTCTACTGTAGGTGCTTGTCTGCTAATAGCTCATGATAAACCTGCTTGCTGCCACTTGCTTGAAGAAATAAGTGCTCTAACTCCCACTAGCCTGCCCTCACATTTCTTAATAACTCTCCCAACATCTGAGCCTATAAACTGCATAGCCCTATCAGAACTTAAACTCTAGACCTAAAACTCCCACCCAGATCTCAACCCTACTCCTTGGTCCCTTACTCTAAGCCTCCACTCCCCGTGCCTAACCCTTAAGTCTCTGATCTCTCCCTAAACCTAAAATTCCAACCCCTATCATTAAACATAAATTATCTGATCACAATCTAACACTAAAACTCCCTTCCTGCTCCCTAAACCTAAAACTTCAACCCCCACCTTAAAACCTAAATTCTCTGATCTCTCCCCAAGCTCTAAAACTCCCTTTCTGCTCCATAAATCTAATCTCTAAACCTCCCCTCCCTAAACTTAAGTTCCATGATCACTCCTTAAACCTAAAACTCCCTTCTCACTCCCTAAGCCTAAAACTCCCTTCCCTCTCCCTCTCCCTCTAACTAAAATCCCCCCTCCTATTCCCTAATATAACCTCCCCACACCCTAACTCTCAACCTCCCTGATCCCTCCCCTTGGCTGTTTGCCCAAACTCTTTTTTAGTTTGAGCACGAACAACAGCTTAGCCCTGCTAAAAGACACTGGAGTACTGGCTTCAAGACAATGGTTTTTGAGTGACTTAGACTCGAGCATCTAGAACCTGATCAACTAGCTAGATGGACAGATAGGTAGATAGATAGATAGATAGATAGATAGATAGGTAGATAGATAGATACACAGATAGATAGTTAGTTAGACAGACAGATAGTTCAGTACATAAGGTGGCTGTCATCTCTCTTAAACCCCTGACATCTAATACTTTTTTTAAGATTTAGATTTGGTGGGGTCGAGGGGGGCACTAACCCCACTTACAAATAAAATTAACAAAGAACCCCAGAAAAGTGATGCAGCTCTTATCATGTTGGCTTAGTGTTGATTGCTGCTGAGAAACGTTAACTCTGCCTAGCATTTGAAGGGGTCAGAATGACTCAGCACCTGTCAACCTATGCTGCCTGCATAAAATTCTGACAGCTACACAAACACACTAGTGGGCACCAAAGTAACTAGAGAGCACTTGAACTGAGCTCCATACTGCACCAAAAAAAAAAAAAAAAAAAAAAGAAAAGTTATTTAAGTAGAGGCTAAAGATCACCATCCCATACATCATGGAACACAAGATATATAGAGGATTGTAACTGGCAGCATTGTTTGCATACTTCGGTGGAGCAACTAGCATAACAGGAGGCATGTGTTTTTAAAGAGAAGAGTGGGACAGACAAAGGATATTCTCCATATGAGAAATGAGGGTATTTTAAGAAACAAGGAGACAGTCCTGCTGAAAGACCATGGTAAGTTCATGAATTAACTTCCAGAGAATCTTGGGTGTATGGATATATGGCATAAACAAAGTGGAATTATAAAAAGGGTGTAGACTTTATTTTACTTTTTTCTTGTATTTACATTTGTTGTCTGTGTAAATGAACTGGTGTGAAGCACCACTTAAGTCGTGACCAGAGCAGGTATGGCATAAACAAAACATTTATTAATCATGAATACATTTAAACATATTTTGATCAATATAATTAAGATTTAGAATATGCAAAAAATGTAACATTTGTTTAAAAACAGTCATATACAATGTCACTTCAGTGATGTGATCATACTGAAAAGTACAGAGTAAGAAGACGAGCATTAGCAATGCAATGATCTGATCATACTGGAATGCATATATAGGTCAAGTGAAACCATTTATTAGATAATGATTTCTGTGCGTCTCATGTTATCAATGAGTAATGAGTAAGGAAGATGAAGAAGAAGAAACAAGAGTTTTTACTTGACTACAGAAATTTAAGAGTGTAGTACTAACAACCATGTAATGAACATATATAGTTCAAGGAATCATTTTAACAGCAGCGGTATATTATTTTACATTTGCGTATTTTGCATAAAAATATACACAGGTACATAACATGTATGATCATGAAGAGGTGAAGCTAAAGAAAATGAATGCTGGAGTGGTTCAGAGGTCTCATGGTTTAGGACTGGGACGATGAAAGGAAGATCCTTGACAGTCAAGTCAACACTTCTGATTATTCATATTTCATAAGAATCCTGTATTATTTGTTACATTTCTCACACTTTAGTAGTGTTTCAAAGCTGAACTGTTTTCACTGCTGCTGTAGTACTTAATTACATTGTCTCTGCTAGTTCTACAGGACTATAGTATCCAGAGTGTGTGATTTTCCTGCACTTGTGCTCTAAAAACAGTATTTTTTACATTAAGAGGGTTTCTAACTACTCTTGTGGCAGGAGTGTGCTGTAGCAAACCTATCTGAGTTGGGGGCTGCTGCCTGAAAGCTTATTGTGTATTTCCCGATTGGTCTGTAGGCCATGCTTTGTAAAACTTTTTTTTCTGATTCTAGGTAAGCCCAGTGTTTGTAGTTAGCAGTGCCCTGTATATAAGCAAATGTTTTCAAGTTAAAATTGCTGTTATAACAACTATCTCTGCAACCTTCCCAAGTTCCCCTGATGTTCTAAGAGCATCTGAGTTGCGTGCACAGCAGCATCACCTTGTTGGATAGCTGCAGTTCACACTGAGTATAGCATGTGCTACCATCCCAGTCTAGTTAAAGCTACCCACTGTCCTCCCTGGTTAAACCCATAGTAAATAACCCGAAACCATGGAGAGGCACTTCTCTGTTATCTCTGTGGTCAGCCTGGTGGACATGGGTATGCTGAGATAATGTAGCAATTGTCTCATGTATACTGACAACCACTTAATCCTGAAACAAACAAACACAGTATGTGAAAGACATAGTTACACTATGAAAATTGAGACACGACTGTCACATACTGACAAATCAAATGACAAACACGTTGTCAGCACATGCACATCATTTCCCTCACTAACTAAGATCTCAACACATATGTGAAAGCATCCACAGATAACTTACCTGAGCCTCACAGGCCTCTCATGCCTACCCTCAGAAACCACTTGCAAACAAAACCAAGTCAAAATACACATCACAGTTTCTCCACAAGGAAGCCACTAAGGTGAAAAACCACACATTCAAACATCTTGGTCATAGGGGATTCCATTGTGAGTTTCCACTCCCACCAGGATGGATATAGAGAGTGTTACAGTCAGTTTCCTGTTAGTGGCCAGGATTCACCAAATCATGCAGCCACTCAGGTCACTCAATCACAAGTACCAGTATGACTCTGTCATAGTGCATGTGAGTATGTATGACCTGAGATATACCTGCTTGGACTATATGAAGAGAGACATGATGGACCTCTCTGAATAAATGTCACAGGCAGGTATGAGTCTCACATTGAGCAGCACTGCACTCTCACCAAGAATGATCTCACAATACAAACAGAAAATGATTGACTTCAATAATTTTCTTGGCTACTGATATCATTCCAAGGGGATCCAATATTTGTCAGCCTGGGATGACATGATCGACAAACCATGCTGGTTTGCCAGAGATGGTCTGCACCTTTTGCCTCTAGGCTTTCAAATACTGGCAAAGGCATTAGTCTCCCCTACAGTGCCATTTTAGGCAGCAATAAGATAAGTAACAAAGGGTCACAGCTCCAAAGGCAAACCTTCCACTGTAGCATTAAGATTATCCTGTTGTAGCCCAAGGGAAAAATCGAGCTCCAACCATTCCCTTAGCTCAGGAACTCCAACCTCAAACTCCAAACCCAGAGTTGTTGGACATGCTACACCTAAAGTAATCCCAATCCCTCTGAGCTACACGCTCTAGGGACCTAAACCTTGTCACCACAATAAATAGGACATGCTGGAGGGATAGATTCCTGTCCCAGAGACTTCCCATACTATGGAACAGGCTGCCCACATATGTCAAGCAAAGTTCTTCATTAGCACTCTTCAAGAAAAATCTTGATGAGTGGATGGTAAATAGGAAATACAACCCAGGGATCACTTCTGTGTCTCTGCTCGACAGTGGCACAGGAAAATAACTTTCTTGGGTGGCGTAAGCCAGGGAACCTTGTTGGCTAGGCTTATGTAGGCCCTTGGGCCAATAGCCTAGTACCTACCTATGAACCTATGAACCAATGACCCTCTGTGGCATTTCACCTCCATGCAGGTTATAACTCAGTCTTTCATTTGGCTGTTGGTCACAGTTTGCTCTATAGGGTAATGCAATGGAGGATGTTTGTCCCATGTGCAAACTAGGGAGTTCAGTAACAGAGGATGAACCTACATTAAATGAACTCACATTGGGTATTGTTTGCACATTCCTTCTTCCCACTCTAATATCACCCACCCCATCCAACCACTACCTTTCTTTCCACTCCACTAACTACCTTGATTATAGCAAGCTCAGATGCTCATAAACCTAGTACTTATTATACAGCAGGAACTTCTTATTGTAACATTTGTTAATGTCTGTTATGTACTTCACAGATAAAGATTCTAGTTGTCTACTGATGTACTATGTTCTTCATCTGTAAATATGTTAAGTAATTGCTGTTAAATTGTTAATAGCTATGTAATCCAATGTAACTACTGTCTGTTTATTTTAACTGTGGAGCTTTTCTCCCTGGGCCTTCGCTGAAAATGGACCTACGCCCAGTCGGACACTCCCGGTCAACAAATGTAAATAAAATAAATAAATAAATAAATTAGTCTCATTAGCCAACAACCTGTCATGCATGTTATCCACTCTCTGTGATAAAGTATGTACAATCCTTGTAAGGTTTGTTATAGATGCAGCAACATTCTCATTTTGTGTTTGTGAGAACAAATTAGTGGTATTAAGTTCACCTTCATTAGCCATGCCCTAACAAACAAACTGACCAGTGAAAAAAACAACAAATAAAGCACTAATAAGATAAGTAACAAAGGGCCACAGTTCTGAAGGCAAAAATGACTATTAGCAATTGTATAGTCTCTACCTATATCTATGTACCTGCAATTGTACAACAGGAACCCAGGAATGGTTAAATGTGAAGCATGTAACTATTGCAGGTACATAAATATAGGTAGGGTCTATACATTTGCTATTAGGCATTTTTCACTCACTGCTAGATATGACTGTAACTCTAAATGTGTGTTATATTTGGCAAGATATCAACTCTGCCCGACGTTTTATATCGGCAAAACCGAGCGTAGGTTCAAAGAAAGGCTCTATGAACATATTTATAGTATAAATAGAAACAGAGAAAATAATGCTTTGGCCAACTACATTAGGGATAACCCTGGACACCACTTTAAATTTAAGATAATCGACCAGGTGATGGAGAGTCCTAGAGGTGAGCATACATCCCTATTACTCAAAAGACAAGAGTTATGGTAGCAACTTACTTTAAATGTGCATAGTTGTCTAGGCCCTAATGAGCAGTATTCTGTTATGTGTTTACTCAAGATTAAAAGTTTATTACACTGAATGAATTTATGAAATTCAGTAAAGAATGTTCTTATAACACAATATTTTATGTACCTATAGGTTTGTACGGATGCACCTTTTTGATTGTTTTTATATATTAATAATGCTCCACTTTGTGCTTAAAAATTATTTTAAAGTATATGTAAATATCTTTATAAATATGTATATGCCTTTTAACAACCAGTTTTAAACTTGTGATGCAATGCATTTTATTGGTCATGTGATTTCATGGTTATATAAGGAGGGATTTTACTGTTTGAACTTGTCTGAAGAAGTTCATTTGATTTGAGTGAACGAAAGCGCTCACATATTAAAGTTTTGGTTTGCCTTTGGAACTGTGGCCCTTTGTTACTTATCTTATTAGTGCTTTATTTGTTGTTTTTTCGCTGGGCATTTTAGGCAATGCCAAACCAACAGATTTACCAACATAAATTCTTCTAATGTCAAGCTGAAGGTACTACTGCTCAATGCTAGGAGTCTTAACAAGAAACTGCACTCCCTGAACGCTCTCCTCACCCTAGAGAATGCTGACATCTGTGCAGTTAAACAGATGTGGTTCAAGGCTGTGGAAACCACCCCAGAAGTGCAAGGCTACAATGCCTATCCCACATTCAAACCACCCTCTGAAAAGGAAAAAAATGAAAGGAGGAGTAGGAGGTGCTTCCATTTACATAAAAACAATCACATCACAAGATTGTTCAAGTATGATGACCCGGTTGAGCTATTTCATGTCCAGCTGACCATAGGCAAAATTCCCCACCATATCATTGCTAGCTTCAGGTCCCCAACCATGAACCATGAAAACCACTCCATATTCCTGAAGTTACTAGAATCACTTGCCATTCAGTTCATTACACTACTCATGGGTAATTTTAACTACTCCCTCCATAAACTAGGAAACATGCATACCCCTAACATACAGGTTCAGAGATTCCTGGATTTTGTCAATGGAAATGCTCTGGAACAGCTGGTCTGCACTCCCACTAGGGGCTGAAATATCCTTGACATAGTACTCGCAAACATGGAGGAGCATCGTAACCCCCAGCATAATGTCCTTATTGGTAAGATCATATCATGTCAGTCTCCTTTGAAATAAATGTAATGGTAGAACCCCATCAAACCCTAAAACCCTAAAGAATTTTTCCAAGGCAAATTGCATTCTATTAAGTGGTAACATAGATAATTTTAAAGCTTCCCCTAACCCTAAAAACATGAATGCCTATGCAGAAATAAAGACAAATGCCCTGAACAATCACTTAAACAACTGCATCAAAACAGCAGTATCTGACAGAACTAAGCCCAGGTCTAGCTGGAAAAACAAGTCACACTGGTGGACCCTGGCATAAATAGATTATATAACAGAAAGAAGAAATTGCTGTCTGGAAGCAAGTAGGAGGGTACAAAAGAGAGAGATAAAATCTGGTCACTCCCCATGAAATACCACCTAGCTTTCTTTTGCCTGTTATCACAAAAGAACAGGTCATCACTGCATTCTCTAAAGCTAGAAATGTGGCATCAGTGGCAGCTGATGGAATCCCAGGATGCCCATTTAACTACAGTCTCCAAACAGCCTAACAGCCTTTGTTCCAGTAGAGTGGAGGACAGCAATAGTCATCCTTCTGCAACAGACTCAGGAAACTATTGACCCATAAGTCTGACAAGCTTCATTTGTAAGGCTATGGAAAAGATAATCTTGGACCTGATTAACAACAACATCACAGGAAATCTCCAGGCTCTAGACCCAACCCTGTTCTGTTTTGTCAAGGGCTGGCTTTGCCTGCTTAGTCCAGTGAACTTCTGTGAGAAGGTCACCAAGGCCATGGATGAGGGTAAGACAGTGCATGCCACCTGCCTAGACTTTGCCAAGGCATTTGACACAATACTCTCCTCGAGTATTATAGATAAGCTCACAAAATTGGGCTTAAACCTCTATGTCACCAGACGAATAGCCAAATGGCTCATGGATAGGACACATGCTGTTAGAGTGGGGAAATCCACGTCCAGCAAGAGGCCAGCCACCAGTGGAGTACCACAGGACTTAGTGTTGGGTCCTCTTCTGTTTGGGATATACTTCTCAGATGTTAGGGCAAATGTAAATGGTTGTCTTTGGCTGACCAGGTTTGCTGAAGACTGAAAGTTGGGGCTGATCTCTGACTCTGCAAATGATGTTGATATCCTACTGAAAGGAATGGTGCAGACTAGTGACTGGTGTCAGGGCCATGGCCTCAAACTAAATATGAAAAAATGCATAATAATACTCTTTGGGAAATCAAATACTACTGCAAATTGCAACACTGACAACACCTTCCTAAGAGTTGACCCAGTGGTGAGAGATCTAGGTTCTCAGATAATTATCTGAATTCTGACCACCATGTGTCCATTGTGGTGAGAAAATCCTTCTGTGTGGCTCAGCTTATAAGTAAGGACATGGCATCCAGATCTAAAGATGTCATAGTACCACTGGACTTTGGCCCTTATCAAACCAATAATCAAGTACAATGCAGCCTTTGGCATATATCTTGCTAGGCATCTGCAACACCTGGAGTGTCCTCAGAGGTTTTTCACCAACAAAATACAGGTTATAACCAACATGTCATATGTGGACTGATTAAAAGCTGTATTACTGTATTCCTTTTCTTACTGATTGCTGAGAGGTGACCTATGCCTGACCTATAAGGCAGCCTCTGACTCAGCCCTGATGGAAGTGTTGCATATTTTCAAAATTAACTGCATGAGGGTTTCCCACTCTAAGGATCTAAAACTGATCTCTGGCATGAACAAATCATGGTGTCCCAGAGTTTACCCTCCTCTGAAATAAGCGTCCTATTCACATGAAGCAGAACCCCTCTCTGGCCATCTTCACGTGCAATTTGGACTAATGGATGGGAAATCGCAAATTTACTCAAGGTGTGGTGCCCATGTCCTTTATGGATACAATCAGTCTGTAAAAATTATCAAAACTATGCTTGATGACCCTTGTTATCTTTCTCCTAGGGATGGAAACTTGGGTGAAATGTGGGTAAAACTATCTAGGTTTGTAAGGGTTCTTGAGACATTAACCTTCATAGGTTCATAGGTTCATACTAGGCTATCTGCCCTAGGGCATTTATAAGCCTAGCCAGAGTGTGTTTGGCTTTCGCCACCCATTTTAAATTAATTTTGCTATCTCTTTTTAGAGGTTAGTATACTGTGCCTCCGTCTAACAGTGACACAGAAGTGATAGCCGGGGTAAACCTACGCTCTCCCATCCAGTCATCAAGATTCCTCTTGAAGAGAGTCAATGTGGGACTCTGCCTAACCTGGACTGGGATTTTATTCCAGAGTGAAGGGAGCCTCTGGGTTATGAATCTGTCCCTCCAGCATGTCCTATTTATTTTAGTGCTGAGGTTCAAGTCTCGAGCACGTAGCTCGATGGGATTTGGATTTTCTGAGGTGCAGCATGTCCATTAATTCCGGGTTGGATATGGCTTTATACGTCAGGCACAGATCGCCTCTGAGCAGGCGGTATGCCACTGAGTAGAGCTGGAGTTTCTTTAACCAGGCAGCATATGGCATCTGTTTGAGCCCTTTGATCCTCTTGGTGAGGTACTTTTGGGATCTTTCCAGTTGCTGCAGGTGTCTGGTAAGGTACATCTCAAAAGGGGCATTGTACTCAATTATGGGCCTGATGAGGGATGAGTAAAGAGGCACGATGACCTCCCCTGATCTAGATGTGAATCCCTTCATGATTAGGTGGGCTATATAAAATGTTTTTCTAACCACTTTGGCCACGTGGTTGTCAAATGAGAGATTGCTATCAACTTGGGTCCCCAGGTCCCTAATGACTTCTTCTGTACTTAATGGATTACCACCTATGTGGTAATTTGTGGGCACTGTTTTTGCCAAAGGGATGACTATACACTTTTGGCGTTTAGCTTGAGGCCATGGCTCTGGCACCAGTTGTCTGTTTCTATGAGGCCCTTTTGGAGGATGCTTGTGTGGCTGGAGAGTTGATTATGGCGCCCAGTTTGCAGTCATCTGCGAACTTGGTCAGCCACAGTCCTTCCGTGTTGGCCTGTACCGAGAAATATATACCGAACAAGAGAGGTCCCAGGACTGAGCCTTGTGGGACGCCACTTGTAACTGGTTTGGAGTCTGACATGGCTCCAGCAATTCTAACCATGTGGGTTCTGTCCTTGAGCCAGTTTGCAACCCATCTAGTGACATAGGGGTTTATATTTAAGCTGGTGAGCTTATCTATAATGCCCGAGTGGGGTATTGTATCAAAGGCTTTTGCGAGATCCAGGTAGGCTGTGTGGACCACCTTCCCCTCGTCAATGGCCTTGGTGACTGTTTCAAAGAAATCGACCAGGATTAAGAGGCAGGATCTGCCCTTAACAAAGCCAAACTGGGTAGGATCCAGTGTCTGTAGGTCCCCAATATCTTTATTTATGAGGTCCATGATGATCCTTTCCATAGCTTTGCAGACCAAGTTAGTCAGGCTTATGGGGCGATAGTTTCCAGGATCCGTTGAGGCACCACCTTTGTGGAGAGGGACCACTGTTGCTGTATGCCACTCTTTGGGTACATATCCTGTAGTAAGGCTAAGATTGAACAGTAGTTTTATGTTTGGGTTTAGCTCTTCTTGGAGTTCATGTAGGATGCAGCCGGGACACCATCTGGTCCCATTGATGCTGTGTTTTTGCTTTGGAGAGGGCGCTCTTACCTGAGCATCTGAGATGTCATGGGGCAGCACTCTGTTGGGATAGATATTTGCCCTTTGGTGGGAGGGGAGAAGTTTGCACTGAACCTGTCAGCTAGGATGTTGGCAATGTCTGTGGGCTCAGTGTATTTTTTGTCATTTTGGACTAATTCTGAGCATATCTGGGAATTCCCACCCAGGTTCCTAACATAACTAAAGAAAGCCTTGTGATTATCCTTAGTGTCCTGTGCAATTTTTCACTCGAAGCTGGCCTTAGATGATTTTATGAGTGCCCGTAGTTTTTTGCTAATACTGATCAGAGATGCCTTCCCTTTTAGGGATTTTGCTCTATCATGTAGTAGCTTCCTCCTTCTATTGTATAGATGTTCTTCATCTCACATTGCTGCAGTCCTGACTATTGGGTAGTCCGCTGTCCCAGTCGGCCCGAATACCAAAGTATAAGGCTGACGTCGGTCAGAGGCGCATTAGACTGGCGTCAGTACGTCAGAGTACAAATGCGCATGACCGACGCCATTTCCCCAGTCTTTTTTGCCGCATGGTCCGATGCAGAAGCAGTTTTGCGAGTGCAGGTTGGCGTTCTGAGATTTTCCGAAGTCGGAGTTTCAGACCGAATCCAAGTTGGCTAAGTACCCCGTTGGGGAATATTTTGGTTTTTTCTTGCCTCAGTATTTTACCGGATGTCAGAAAAAGTGAATAACTGTATTTCTTGTGGGAAACAGATACCTCATAGGGATTACCATACCTTGTGTATACCTTGCTTAGGGCCTGAGCACGACGTTGTTGGCTGTCGCTCTTGTGCTAGGTTTAACAAACGCACTATTAAGAGAAGATTAGATTGTGCCAGGTTAGTTTTGGGAAGCGGTGTAATTATAAAATGCCGCCGGATGCTCCGGCGCCGCTTCATCTAAAAAGCGCAAGGACAAAACCGCTAAGCCTAGGCTGGAAGAACCGTCCGTACCGGACGTCGGTTCTTTAGAGGGCTCGGTGGAGCCAGAGGTTCAGCCAGAAATCTCTTTAGAATCCCAGGGAGAGACTTTATTGCTGCAAGATGTGACCTCTCAGGAGGTAGGCCAGGCGGAAGGGCTTCTCAGGTAGCTGTTCTTCCCTCCCTTCCTAAGGTAGTTAGGCCCTCCCATGCTGTTTCCAAGGCTTCTCCCAGGGGCAGGCCAGGTTCTGTTTCAGGTGTTACCCCTAGTTCTTCAGGGTCTGTACCTAAGAAGCATATGCTTAAGATGGCAGAAGATTTAATTACAATGATTAGAGGTTCTATGCCCCCTCCTGATAAGAGGCCTAGGGTGGAACCTGAGCTTGGAAGTTTTGAGCAGTATTCGGATGTTTCTGAGTCTTCGGCTGAAGACTTGCAGGAGTATTCTCCTTACTCTGATTCTGATGTAGATGATTCTACTCCTTCTGCTTCTCCTCCTGAGGATTTTTCTTTTTCAGAGACTCTTCATTCTATGCGGGAGCATTTTAAATGGGAAGGTCAGGATTTCTCTGATTCCAGGAAAAGGCTTAGAGAATTTTTATTTCTACCTCAGCATAGGCCTTTAGCTATTCCTCCTGTTCTGAATGTGGTGGAAGATGTTTTTGCAGAGGCTTCTCTGAATCCTGATTCTTTGCCTCCTGCTCCAGTTAAACCGGATAGATATTATAGGGTGCCTGAGGCTCATAAGTATCTTTTTAAGAGTCCTAGGGCAGACCCAGAAACTGTTTCTCAGGGGCCTAAAGGTGTTAAAGCTTCTGTTGTTAAAAATCCTGTTCCTCCAGATAAAGAGGCAAGGGCTTTGGATAGATGGGGAAAGAAAGTGTATACTTCTTCCACTTTAGCCATGAGGGCTTTGAATTGCCAGTTTCACATGTTGAAATACCAAAATTATCTCCTTTCACAATTAAAGTCTAAGGTAGATGCTTTGGCGGAAGGTATTGAGTGTAAAGAGTTGCAGGATTTGGTTCATGTTTCTGAACAGGTGGGTAAGCATTCTTTGCAATGTGGTTTTGATGCTGTACAGGCCTCTTCGAGGGTGGCTGCCACGGGTTCTGTTCTTCGCAGGCACGCCTGGCTGAGGGATCAGAATTTGGCTGAGCATGTTAAGACAAGGATTTTAGATGCTCCTTTACAATCTGATGTGTTGTTTGGTTCGCCTGTGGAAGCAGTTCTAAAGAAAATGGAAGACAAGGCTATGCAGACTGTTAAAGATTTTTTGCAGGTTCAGCCTCCGAAGTTTAGTAGAAATTGGCCTACTAAGGGGTGGACATATCCTGCTTATGATTCCCAGTCTAGGGGTAGGTCTAGACGTGGTAGGGGCAGAGCTCAGGGTTCTTTTAGGCCTAGAACAGGGAGTTCTCCTGCTCAGTCTTCTGGTGAGGGCAGGGGTCAGTCCTTTCGTAAGCAGACCCAATGACCTGCCTTTTCAGCTGCCAGATTCTTCTCGGCTGGCAGCACCTTTGGGAGGAAGGTTGGCAATTTTCAGAGAAAACTGGAGTTTAATTACCCAAGACAGATGGGTATTGGATGTCATTTACCACGGTTACAGGTTTTATTTCCATACCTTGCCTCCTTTCAAAGGCATACCAGACATTCCTCCTCAACAAAGAAAAGAGGCTCACAAACAAATTTCTATGTTGCTCCAAATAGGGGCCATTCAACCGGTTCCTGTGCCAGAAAGGGGCCTAGGATTTTATTCACGCCTGTTCCTAGTACCAAAAAGGGAACACGTGGAGACCAATTTTGGATTTATCTATCCTCAACACTTATCTGGACATTCCCAAGTTCAAAATGTTGACGTTACAACAGCTTTTACCTCTGCTGGGCAAAGATCACTGGATGGTAACTTTGGATCTCAAGGAAGCTTACCTTCATGTTCCTATCAGACTGGTTTGCAGGAAGTATCTGCGTTTTCGAGCTGGAAATTTTCATTATCAGTTCTCTGCATTGCCCTTTGGCTTATCTACTGCCCAGAGTATTCACAAAGTTCTGGCTCCAGTGATAGCTTTTTCAGGCTAAAAGGAATACAAATCTATCCTTATTTGGACGACTGCCTGATTCTGGCTCAAGAAAGGGATGTTCTTCTTCAGCATTTGGAATATGTGATAGCAGTGCTAAGATGCCTAGGGTATTCTGTGAACGAAATAAAGTCCAGTCTAGTACCCTCTCAAGACATGTGCTTTCTGGGTGTGAGACTGAATACAGCAACCCAGATGGCCTTTTAACCCCGGACAAACAAAGAATCTTTCTCTTTACTTCCATCAACTATCTCTTCAGTCCGGGCTGACTGCAAGGACAGTCCTTCAAGCCTTAGGGTTCATGGCATCTTGTATTCTGGTACTTCCCAATGCCAAACTGCATATGAGGAAGCTGCAATGGTATCTAAAAAATTTATGGACACAGCACTGCCAGGATTTGGACACTGTCATTCCAATAATACCTTGCATTCAAAAGGAATTTTTGTGGTGGGCTCAGGAATGTCACCTAAACAAGGGACTCTCTGTGACCCGGCCAGAGGCAAGTCAGATTTTAACGACAGATGCATCAGACACAGCTTGGGGAGCTCATCTGAATGGAAAGTGGATACAAGACAAGTGGCCTGCCAGACTACAGCATCTACATATCAACATGAAGGAGATGTTAGCAGTCCAGTTTGCATTAATGGCTTTCAAGGATTTACTTCTTCCAGGACAGGTGTTGATTCTGACAGACAACACAACTGTCATGTGGTACATCAACAAGCAAGGGGGAACACATTCTTATCCTCTATGCAGGCAAGCAATGATTTTGTGGGAGACTGCTCTCAGTTTGCAACTGAATCTTCAAGCAAGGTTTCTGCCAGGAGCACAGAACTCCTTAGCAGATGTGTTAAGCAGGCAAATCATGGATCCCCACGAGTGGAAACTGGATCTTCATGTATTTCAGACATTGACAGTGTCCTGGGGAACTCCAGACATAGATCTGTTAAACTTCTCCACTAAACCACCAGCTGCCAAAGTTTTGCACGAAAAGGTTTCATCACACAGCCTGGAAAGTGGATGCTCTTTCTTTCAGTTGGAAAAATCTTCATGTGTATGCCTTTCCACCTCTGCCTCTCCTCCCAAAGGCACTACTGAAGGTCAGACAAGACAAGCCAAGGATGATTTTAATAGCTCCAGATTGGCCTCGGCAGCATTGGTACCCATTGCTGAGGAGTCTGGTAAGGAAGCCTCCTTGGCCCTTACCTTTGATTCCACACCTATTGTCTCAGAAGGACGGGCATCTACTCAATGTCAAGCTTCACTCTCTTCATCTAACAGCCTGGCATATTCTGTTTTGAGCCATAGCAGGTCTCAGCTTCCTCAACAAGTTTTGAATGTGATTATGGAAGCCAGACGACCTAGTACAAGGAAAGTGTATGCAGGAAAATGGAAGAGATTTTTATTTTGGTGTGCAGCAAAGGATTTGGATGTTTCTGAGCCACATTTGAGTGTGGCTCTTCAATATCTTACTGAGTTATTGGACAAAGGTTTGTCTTTCTCTTCCATTAAGATTCATGCTGCAGCAATTTCAGCTCACTATGATTGTGACCCACCATTGTTTTCTCATCCTTTGTTCAAGCAATTTCTTAGAGGGCAAAGAATATAAGACCCCCACGAGAGCTCCTACTCCTGCTTGGGACCTCAATTTTGTGTTGGAGAAACTCACTCTACAACCTTTTGAGCCTGCAGCTACTGCTGAATTGAAATATTTGTCATGGAAGACTGCATTTTTGTTGGCCATTACTTCTGCAAGAAGGGTGTCTGAATTGCAGGCCCTTATGGCAGTTGAGCCTTTCTTAATTTTCCATAAGGATAGGGTATCTTTACGTACTAATCCTTCCTTTATGCCTAAAGTGGTTTCTAGTGTGGCTTTAAACCAGACTATTCATTTGCCTACTTTTTATGCAGATCCCCAAAATAAGGGAGAAAAGATTTTGCATACTTTAGATGTGCACAGGCAGTTGTGTTATTATTTAAGCAGGACTAAGGATTTCAGACAGTCTCAGCAGTTGTTTGTTTCTTTTGCTTTGTGTTCTCAGGGCAAGCCTGTGTCAAAACAAACTATTTCTAAGTGGATTGGGTTTTGCATTGCTTTCTGTTACTCCCATCATGGCAAAGAGATTCCAGCTGGGATTAGACCTCATTCCACTAGGGCTACTGCCACTTCTACAGCATTTCTAAGGGGGGTGGCAACTAAGGATATTTTAGAGGCAGCTACTTGGAGTTCAGTGCATACATTCTCTAAGCATTACCACCTTCCTCTCTACTCTAAATCTAGGGCTGGTTTTGCCACTGCTATTTTGCAGGGCATGTTGTCAGCTCCTGCTTCTTTGTGATTTACCATCCTCCCTTACCTCTGCTTTGGGATTCTACCCAATAGTCAGGACTGCAGCAATGTGAGATGAAGAACATAGTACAGTTTTGTACCTACCATAAATGTAGATGTTCAAGATCCACATTGCTGCAGTCCACCCTCCCTCCTTCCCCTCTGTGTTTAGGGGTGGTTGTGTGGGTGAGATTGCTGTACCTTTCTTACTTTGTATATATTGTATATATATTTGGTACAGGGGTGTTTGGTGTGTTGTTGGTTTTTGGTTTGGCCTTATCTTTTTAGGGTCTTCTGACATCTGGGGCAAGAAAAGACTGAGGAAATGGCGTCGGTCATGCGCATTTGTACTCTGACGTACTGACGTCAGTCTAATGCGCCTCTGACCGACGTCAGCCTTATACTTTGGTATTCGGGCCGACTGGGACAGCGGACTACCCAATAGTCAGGACTGCAGCAATGTGGATCTTCGAACATCTACATTTATGGTAGGTACAAAACTGTACTTTTGTTTATGGCTGGGGTCCACCAGACAGGATGTCTGCCTTTGGAGGATTGGTTCTTGGTTTTATTTGGGATTGCATGATCCATGCATTCCTGAAGGTGTTCATAGAATGCGTTTATAAACGATTCTGTGGTCTGGGCCGTATTTTCCACAGGTCCGGGGGCTTTGAAGGATTTCACCTCGGTTTTGAGGCATGTGAAATTTGCTTTAGAGAAGTTTTTCACTGTGGTTTTCTGGGCAGGGGGTGGGGTCGGGATGTGAATATCCAGTGAGATTAGTTTATGGTCTGATCTTACCAGTGAGGGATACACTTCTGGTCTGGAGCATAGTGTCCCCATGTTGGTGATGATCAGGTCCAGTATGTTTTCCCCTCTTGTGGGAGTGGTAACAAGTTGTTCCATAGCATTTGAGTTTATAAATTCTAGGAACCTTTGGGCTAGGGTGTTGGAGCTAGAGTAATGCTCCCAGTCTATGTTTGGGTAGTTGAAGTCGCCCAATATAATGGTGTTTGGAGAGACCTTCATATTTTCCAGTATTCTCAGGAAGGCCAAGTGGGGTTCCTGTGTTTGGGAGGGTGGTCTATAGCAGGCTATAAACTGGAAGGCAGTTTTACCCACAGTTAGTTGCACATGGATAGTCTCTGATGCTTCATGCTGTGCCACCAACCTGGAGGTGTGGGTATCTTTGACGAATATTGATACTCCCCCTCCTTTTGTGGCTCGGTCCAAGTTTTGGGGCCGAAAAGCATGGTATGAGGTATAATCTGGTAGTGCTGGGGTGTTCTCAGGAGCCTTCAACCAGGTTTCTGTTACTGCACAGATATCGATGTTCTCCATGCTAAGGAGAGTTTCGAAAAGTGCATCTTGAGGTTTAGACTTCTGGCATTGAGTAGCATTACTCTTAGTTTCTTATCCCTTGTGATACCTATGGAGGTGGGTTTGTCTTTTGAGCCTTGCCTAAAAAGGTACTATGGGGGTAGCAAGAGCCTTTGCCAATATCCAAAAGCCCAGGGGTGACAGGTGCAAGCCGTCCCTAGCGAAGCATCGTGGCTTGTCGAGCATGTCATCCCAGGCTGACAGGCATTGGATCCCCTTTGAATGACACCAACACTTAAGCCAATTGTTGAAATTGATCATCTTATCTTCATATTGTGGCATCATTCTTGGTGAGGGTAAGATGCTACTCAAGGTCAGAGTCATACCGGCCTGGGCTACATGCTCAGAGAGCTCCTCTATGTCTCTTTTCATGTAGTCCAGGGAGGTACGTCTCAGGTCATTCACACCAGCATGGACAATGACTAAGTCATATTTGTACATGCCTTGGAGTGACCTGAGTGCTTGTGTTATGTGGCGGATCCTAGCGCCCGACAGGCAGCTCACCATGACCTTCTCCTTGTTCAGCCTGGTGAGCGGGACGTCAGTGTGCCTGATGATAGAGTCACCTATTACAAGTGTATCAGGTGTGTTGTTTAGCCTTAAGGGCTGTGACTGATCAGCACACTGACTTTGTGAGCTATGTGTTGCACGTGTTTTGTTTTGGGGTAGCGGTTGCTTTGGTGTCTGCTTTGGAGGTCTCTGCTGCTTAGGCAGATTTTTATTTAGAGCCTCCCGAGTATGTTTTGTGTGTTTATGTGTTTGGTTTGTTGTCGTGGTAGGTCTATGTGAGACTGGAATTGTAGTGAGTGTGGTTTCCTTCTCCTCCTGACTGGTTACGCCAGTACTGAGTTGAGAGAGCTTAGCCTCCAGTTTGGCTATATGGTTGCATCTCTCACATGTGTTTGAATTTGTTGGGAGGAGGAGAGGGTTGTCTGTGTACATGAGGCAGTTGTAACATTGCCTCAAGATTCCCAGATTCACCAGCTGGACCGGAGAGGAGATTGACAACTGACCTTTGGACATGCTAGAATAGTATTGGGAATTCCTTTATAATTGAAAAAAGGGCCAATGGGGAACAAGGTACTCAAGGGAGTTTGTGAGGGTGTAGTGCTTTTAATTTTTTAGAGCTGACTTATATAATTGCTTTAGTGAGCAAGTGCCAGGTAACTTAAATGCAATGTGTTACAGGTAACTTAAATGCAAAAAACGACAAACAGTAACTTTCTTTCAAGTGAAACAAGGAAATAAGTACAGTAAGCAATGCAGATATCACTAGGGATCCACAGAAGTGCTAAAAGGCCGCGTTTTAGGTGGATTAGCGTTTCAGGGAAATAAACAAACAACAAGCATACAAACGAAGCTAGATTCAGCTAATCTGTAATCTCCCATGAACCTATGAACCTTTGAACAGCTGACAATTCTATATTTGCAGGGTAGGGAGTAGGCACAAGGGCTGTGGGATTAGATGCAATATTCAAAAGAAGTACTTTTCCAGCTCCTATTCAGAAAGCAAAAATATTAGTGTGCATAGCTTTCTTAACGATCGAGAGTTGGTAGATTCAGGGGTCTGCTATTCAAAATTCCTCAGTGGTCCTACATTTAACATATTTGCAGAATCGGTGCCTCTTTTCTTTAATGGACAAGGGTGGTAACCTTTATTTTTGGGTGTTTTAAATGACAGAAATGGTAGATAAGGCAGATATATTGATAGGTGACCCTGGCTCTGTTCAGCATACAGCTTTTTCTGGAAGATGTAAGCAAACAGGACTTGGCCAAGATTCACTGTGTATTCTGCATGGCATGTTTATTTAGCAGACTTAAACTATCTTTCTAAATAAATCAACTGCATCATCAGTTATAGAAATCATATTTAGGAGTGACTAGTCCACTTAAGTTCTAATCCCAGAATGTTGGGGGAAAGAGAACATTCAGTTTCATGGGGGATTTTGGCTGAGATGGTGGTTGTGAAAGTAATCAGATAGTAAATGCTGTAGGTTGATCTCTGAGGTCATCTAACTTAGTATCTGCAGATCTAGCTGCAATGAAGGTCCTTGTTAAGGAACTAGTTTAAGGTATTAACTTGACTCATGCTATTGTTTGTTCCTTTGATCATAGCAGTGAGCTGCAAGAAACCAAAAAGGTTGAATATTTGGGTATGAGTGCTATGTCAGTTTAAACAAAATCACAAGTGATGACAATATCTGAATAGCAATATATGAGAACCTTTTCTAAAGTTTGCTTGAAAAAGCTGTTAGCTAGCTTTTATATAATAATTTGCATTAGCAAATTATTTTAATGTATGAGTTTTCTAAAAATGGTAATTTAGCTTTTTGTGTAAAATTCCAGATAGACTTTTTATGACAGCAGACACAAGCACATTAGGATCCATTTTTTAACTGCATAGTTTTATAGGAGATCCTAAGTCTATGTTTTCTTACTGTTAGACTACTGTATTGGATTAAAGTTATAATGGACATTCCATCCTCCCTTCCTGTTTGCTTTGGAAACATTACAGTGTTATACAGTTCAAGTAGTTCTTATGTATCTAATACAACAATGTCAGGTCTTGGGAAACTAGCACATACACATCCAATGGATAAAACAGGAAAAAGTGGCAATGCCATTTTTGTTGTCAACAATCAAACTCTGGAATATTGTGCTGACATGAGCATATCAGCTTTATCATATGTGCATATTTCTGTTGGTACGTATCATATGTGCATATTTCTGTTGGTACTTAAAATTACAAAACTCAGTTATAGCATAATCAGATGAAATATCAAAAGACGTTAGATGAAATTACGTAATAAAGTAACACTCTCAGACAATTACACCATTTCTCAGGTCTCATAAAGTTATAAATAAATAAACAGTATGAAATGTGCAGTGTACCTTTTTAAATTATGTGAGAGCCACAGACTTGTATATTTCATCATCACATCATAATTAATTTATTAAAAATGAAAAAAATTATTTTTCATACAATACAATGTTAAACAAAAGTAGTAAACATTCACATTTTATCCTACAAATAAAATCTATCTCTGCTATTTAATAATGATTTAAGAAAAACACACACCTTTAAGTGCTAAATAAGACAATTCTTCTAGCATAGTCTGCCATCCAGATTTGTAATTCTTTAGTTTGTCTGAGAAATTCCTACCTAAAGGGTGTTTTTAGCTACCTACAAAATCTGGAAACTAAACTGGCCGTAATTGTCATCTTTGCTCGTATATCTAAGGCAATTATGATGTTAACCTTCCTCAAATCCCAGAGATGTTTCATTATTTATTTATTTAGTTAGTTATTTTATTAAATGTTTATTGTTGACCAGGGTAGAGCTCTGATACCAATGGTTCGGTTTCACTCTCAGTCCAGAGAAAGCCATAATTATACTAAAGATTAACATGGATAGTACAAAAGCAAAGGTCATACAAGTATAACATATGACATTAGGTAATTTTAGAATCACAGTAGCAAGCGAAAATGTTTTGCTACAGATTATATTGTATGTTCAGACACACACTTTAGATAACTCTGTCGGTTCTTTTACATAGTTTAAGTGCTACTATTCATACAGGTAAACATACCACGCAAACAAACATTGACCCCTTTATTAGCCATGAATGGAGTTAACAATTCTTTTAAATTGCTTCCGTTACTATTAACTAATTTGAGTTTAACACTAATTTAGCATTTTTATTATCTGATTCAAGAATATTTTTTTATTTTATTTATTTATTTTATTTTACATTTGTTTACCGGGTTAGTCTGACTGGATACATATCCCTTTTCAGCAGAGACCCGGGGAGAAAAGCTACACATTTGAAAGGAACAACAATAGATGAACTAAACATAAGCAGCAATCGAAGTACACAAAAATACAGAGAGACTAATTAAAAATACATTATATTAGATTCCACAAGTAAATGATGAGTAAATACAGGAAATACAGAAGGTAAAGAGGTTTGGGCTTTAATCACGAGGGAGAAGGGTAAATCAACTATCCAGATGGATTCTAAGGTTCTATGGGGGGTCAGCCAAGAGGAATAAGGAGATATGGGAGTAGGTTTAAAAGGGATAGAGAGAAGTTTTGCGGTGAAGAGTCCTTTTAGATGGTGGTGTGTATATGGTAGGCAGCTTATAAGATTAGTCAGGTTTGTCACAAGGGCATAGCCAGTGTGCCTTAAGAAATGACTTGAGACTAGTTTTAAAATGGCTGAGTGAAGTTGTTAGTCTTAGGTTATTGGGAAGGGAATTCCAGAGCTTTCCAACAGAGTTGGCATAGAGAGCATCACCACCTGAGTTATTGGATTTCATGGTATGTACCAAGACACTATTAAACGACCGGAGGCTATTTAGGTTGGAGTACGGAGTTAGTATTTTGTTCAGAGAGGGGGTTTTTTCGGGTTCCTTAATTATTTTAAATGCTTCCGTAAGTTGGTTGAATTTAAGTAGGTTAGGTAGTTCTAACCATTCAAGTTTCTTTAGGTTGACGCAGTGATGAGTACGGTAAGGTGATCCAGTAACAAATTTAGCGATGTGGTTGTAGGCAACTGAGAGCTTGTTGAGCTCATTTTTATTAAGGAAGGATAGGACCGGGGAGGCATACAGCAGGGTAGAAAGAAGGTGAGATCGTGCTATAGTTAGTTTGGTAGAAGGAGTTAGAAAGTTTTTAATTCTGTACATGGATCCTAGTTTCTTGTTTACTATTTTAATAGTATGACTAATGTGGACATCAAATTTGAGCTTGTGATCAATAGTAACACCTAGTAGTTTAGTGTTGGTGACAGGCTCAATAATGGTGCCATTGTTGGATTGAACGTGAAAGACCGCATTATTAGAGTGTGGTGGGTATTGGCCTGATGGGATTCCAGAGGTTGGGAAGATTAGAAGTAGCTTAGTTTTGATGGGATTTAGAATAAGTTTCCGTTCAGCAAACCATTTTTCAACTGCCGCAAAGCAGTGTTGGGTGACAACTTGAAGATTTTGGAGAGAGATATCAGAACAAATCAGGGTGGAGTCATCTGCATATTGAATGCAGGTGGCTTTAGGGATGACTGAATGGAGGTCATTTATGAATATGGAGAAAAGCAGGGGGCCAAGTATAGAGCCTTGGGGAACTCCTATGGAATTTGGTAGCAGGTGTGATAGTTTGTTTTGCCACTGGACTGATTGTTGTCTACCAGATAGGTAGGCATTAAACCAGCGTAGGGCTAGGTTATCGAGGTGAAGGGATTTAAGGGTATGGAGCAGTAGTTGGTGACTGACCATGTCAAAGGCTTTTGACAAGTCAAGAAAGAGAGCAGAGGTTATTAATTTGTTGTTCCGATTGTTATTTACTGAATCAACAAAGGAAAGGAGGGCAGTGGTAGTACTATGGTGAGGGCGAAACCCATGTTGAGTTTTAGACAGGAGATTGTTTAGGGTGAGGTGATGTAGGAGTTGCTTATGAGCACACCTTTCCATAATTTTTGCTATAGGCGACAATATTGCTATGGGTCTATAATTTGATGTTTCCGTAGAGGCGCCTCCCTTGTGGAGTGGGATGACGTATGATATTTTCCAGATTGAGGGGATGGTGGCCTCAGTAATAGTTCTATTGATCAGGATTGAGATGGGATATGCTATTACATCAGATGCTATTTGTAGGTATTCGGCTGGAAGACGATCAGCCGATAAGGTGGATGGTTTGAGTTTCTTTAATAAAGTTCTAATATAGGAGGTGGATATTGGTTGAAGACTAAAGGCAGGTAGATTTTTGCAAGAGGGACTGGTTGAGGAGGTGGAAGAAGTAGGTAACTGACTGGCTAGTGCCTGAACGGTCTCAGTGAAAAAAGAGTTGAATGAGTTAGCTATCACTTCAGGATCTTTACCTATAAGTTTTTCAGGGGTAGGGGTAGTTGATTTCCCCGAATAAAGGAGGTTATTGAATCCTGCCCAAAACTTCTTTGGGTTATTTTGGTGTTTGTCCTGGAGATGACAGAAGTAATTCTTTTTGTCTCAGGTAGTATCTGTTTTTGTAGAGTTTCTGAGCTGCTGAAATTTTATGCGATCTAGGGGTTCTTTAGTGGTTTGCCGCTTCACCCAGGCCTGGTCTCTAAGCCTAATTTTGGTTTTGCCAATTGCCATTGTTCATAGTAATAATTCACTGGTTCCAGTGCAAAGTCTGACTCTCATCTCTCTGTCAAATTACTCAGTCACAAGAGATCAACTAGTCAACTCCCTGCAAAAACATTACACAAAAATCAATATTTTTACAGGGTAGAAGAGCCCTCCTGAAAACCATACCCACTCTTAATTGTCTATATTAACTCCACAGTTGTGCAAACTTTGAGAAAAAAGAAACATCCAGAAATGATGACAGCATTTAAGGGAACAGCTGGTCTTGGTTTGACATTAAAACAATGGGAAACACTGTCAGGGAATAATAATTGACTAGTTGAGTTGGTGTTCATCAGGTTACATTTCACTAACATGTATGGAGACCTAAATTCATTCATAGGATTATAGGATCATAGGATGATAGCAAGTTACTAGTCTACTGGCCCTGAGGCCCTTATAAGCCTAGCCAATAAATTATCCCATGTTCCCACAAGTCAGCACCCGATGCCCCTGTCCAGCAGGAGTGCAGGTGGAATCCCAGATGTATATTTTCTATTTCCCATGCAGTCATCCAGGTTCCTCTTATAGAGGGATAATGAAGTACTTTGCTTGATGTGGAGAGGGAGTCTATTCCACAAATGATGGAGGCATCTCTGGGAGACAAATCTATCCTGCCAGAAAGTCCTATTGATGTTGCAGACCAAGTTGAGGTTTTGCATTCAACCCTTTAGTGCAACTTTGGTGGTGTAGTTGACTTGTACACATATTATAACCACTGCTTCCGGAACAATGATGTTGTCCTGCCTCAGATATATCATTATTATTTTACTCGATAACATTGCTCACCTTGTTTTCTATATAAGATTTTATCTTGCCTTGACAGTTTTCATTCATTACAGAAGACAGTGCATTCTCTTAACAAATTGGAGAGAATAAGCTTTTCCATAAAAATCATTCTCTCATGCTGTTAAATCCTCATGCACAACAGTAGCATTTCTGATTACATGTAAACATTGATCTCCCAGTATATTTCTAGTTATGAAAGATGAATAACACTATTTCTTCCTAAAATATTGTTTCTTGTCATTGTTTTCCTAAGTAATTTGCTTGCTATTTAGCTCCCTCCCTCCCTTATGAAAAATAGCATCAAAAACAAAAAGGGAATCTATTTTGTTCAGCTAGACAGGATTTAATATACATAATACCTCTTAAGTTCATACATAAATCCTAGCTTATAACCAGAGGTCAGAATTAAACCTCATACCTTGTATCTGTGAAGTTAAGACCTTAACCATTATGACAAACCTCCTCTTAAAATCCATTGAAATTGTCTGACTGGAAATTGAACTTAGGCTCTGATGGTAAGAGTGACAAAGCCTAACCACAAGACCACTATGGATCCCCTGGTATAAAGTTTTCTTCCAATCTACCCTATCAAAATAACAATAAGGCATATAAAATAGCTTACATATTTAACCTAGAATGTGTGCTAATATTAGGAAGTTCCATGTATGCATGCATGTACATGTTTCAGAATCATATATAGTCTCATGGCATCTCTAAAAAGTTGATGGAAATGTAACTACAAACATATTCCTGGTTATTCAATAAACTTCATGTATGCTTAGTGTGAAGCCTACATGGAGTTTATGTGTTTGTGCGGTAAGCAGCAGCCTAATTAGATATGCATGCCATACACTGCATTTTAATGTAAACAAATGCAATTTCAAGGCCAGCAACAATGTTGCCAGCCAGGAAACCATGTAAAGTGATATGAACACCTGCAGAAACATGCACCTGTTTACCTATGGGTAAACTAGGTCTGCAAGATTGCTTGGAAAGCCGCAAAGACTACCAGAGTTAATAACAGAGCAATGTATATAGTTCCAACACATTGCATGAAAGTGTATACAGTTCAGAGTATTGTGGAAAACTGTTTCAGGCATACTGAATAAAAATTGTATAAATGATCAGTAAGGGTACATAGACTGCATTTTAAGTACATGTCAGGAGAAGTGTGTGTATTGAAAAGAGACACAGATGAATTGTAGGAATGAATGCAGGGAAGAGGACAAGTGAAACATGGTAATGTACAGCAGATGAGGGCGTGTCAATGAAGACAGTTGTAGCACGAACACTAACCACATATCAACATGATACAGTATGGACTGCACAGTTACTGTATATTATGTGACAGTCACACAAGGTGACATATCACTGGAGAAGAGTCTTTGTGATATAAGCATCCTGACATGAACAATGGAGAGGACATATATCAGGGATGGTATATACAATAGGGATTAGGTGGATATTGTGATACTGTGCACAATGAGTTGCTTGAATATGAATGTAATGTCAGCATAGGTCTCAACCAAGTGAACACTTAGTAATAGACTCATGGATAACAGTAGACAGAAACACATACAATCATGGACAGTATCAGAATAATACCACCAGTAATCCCATCAACCAAGTGAACATTTAGTAATAGACTCATAGACAACAGTAGACAGAAACACACACAATCGTGGACAATATCAGAATAATACCACCAGTAATCCCATGTCTTTGACATAACATACGTCATTGTGAATGATCATAGATGGAGCTGCAAGAGCACACTTGTGCAGCTATTATGATTCATCAGCAATCTCGTTCACCTTCCTCAAAATTTAATAGCTGCCAGAGGTATTAGGAGGGACACCTTTATACCTATATTTGACATTACGAGCAATTGACAGGTGTACCACAATCCACACTTTCACAAATGTAACCCATGCCATCAATGTTGTCTATCAGCTATGCATTTACTGTGTGCATCACAGAAACATGTATCACTTATGCTCCACCTTGTATAACCCCATGAATGGATTTCTGTACCACCATGCCCTGATGTTTATGCACCAAAAAGAATTCTTAGGTATGGCCAATGTGATGTTTAGGAGCTCACTGTTGCAAAACTGGTATACTGGAGTAACTCATCCCTGGAAAATGTGTTGGGAGGTACATGCAAAAGGGTGCATTGCACTGAATTATTGGTGTGATGAGGGCTGAGAGCAATGGAACTATAATGCCCTTTGATGTGGATATCCTGCACCTACTCAGGAGTTGTGCTACATACAAGGGAGTGGTCACCACTGTGGGCACATGTTGGTGGATGTTCTGCATACCATCTACCTGAGTCCACAGATTATATACCACTTGGTCTGCTCATAGAGGTGTGCTGTCTATATTGTAATTATCTTGTGTATTTGCTTTCATAATGGAACTAATCCTCCCATGACTTTTCTTCATCTGTTATGTCCCCATCACTGTGGCAGCAACCCTTTGTGTGTGTTTGTATTGTATGCATCATACCAATACCACACTTGGACTGAATGATTGCCCACATTTTGCAGTCCTCCACACAGCTGGTTGGAGAATGATGTTTAAGTCAGTTTAGATGTCTGAGACTTAAATAATGTACAGGAAAGGGCCTAGCACAGAGCCCTGAGGTATGGACCTGGTCACTGGACTCTAGCTAGAGGTAACTTCACACAGTGCAACATGTTTACATGTTTATCTGTCATGTATGTGATCCGGTTGTCTACCCACTTGATGATGTAGGTGTTTATGGCCACTTAAGACAGTTTCTCTGTAATACCTGACTGTGGATTTGTGTTAAGTGCCTTGGCCAGGTCACGTTACATAGGATGATAGTGTTGTCATCATGCATGCCCTTAGTAACCTTCTTGAAGACAGTGAACAGATGTAATACACTTGATGTAGCCTTAACAAACCAAACATAGGTTTGATACACAGTCAGGATATTACCCGTGTCCTTTTATAGTAAGTCCATGATGACTCATTGGCCTACCTCACAGATGGGAAGAGTCAGGATGGGTCTATAACTCCATGCATCAGGTGATGGTCCCCCTAGTCAGAAGGATGCATGTTGCTGTACATCCTTCTATGGGAACATAGGCTGTCTGGAGGCTGTGTTGAAGTACAGATCAAACTGTGTCTGGTAGGACATGTTTTAACTCACACTATAGACAACCTGTTAATTTGTCAGGGCCCATTAATTCTGTGTTATTAGCCATAGAGAGCATACACATGAACTGCCCTCCTGAGAATAAAAACTGAGTAATGTTTGCATGCATACTTTTGGTGATGGCCAGTGGCAATGGGGGGGGAGAGGTGATGTGTGAGACAAACTGTTAACTAGCGGATTGTCTATTACCTCCAGCTGGGTATGTCTGGTGGTATCCACACACAGATCTATGTTTAGTTGTGTATTACCCTTAACATTTCATATGTATTTGTGAAAAGACCTCCAGATATAACCTTGGTTATTCATCACAATCCACATACTATTGCTATGCACACAGTCACACAACTGTACCAATGTCACATACTTACACAACTTACACAACATATGTCTGTATGTGTTTCATGAGCAAGCTGTGTTTGAGTGTCCTGATATTATATTAGGACACATTAAGATCAGTTGTTTGTGGCTCATGCAGAACATTTCCTGACACAAATGTTAAGAGTTACACAATAGTGCTGCTGATCACCTCAATAATCCTTGGGCATAGTAACACAGCTCCACATATAATGAACTCCACAAGGCTGCAATTGCATCAAAACATGGGATACATTTGTTGTGTATATCATACCATAACAGCATGTGTATCAGACAAGACATATTTGACCATGTAATCAATATGAATTAATACTGATGTCTGTCACAGAATATTTAACGATGGTATGTAGACATATGCACACCTGTGCCATACTGCAAGTGTCACTGTGATGGCAGAATGTGAACTGTGTAGAAGGCTGATATGTTCCACAACAACACATCATAATATGCATAAAAATATATTATACCATGTCAACAATTCTCAGGAGGCATATTACTACAGCTCTTTTAGAAGAAGCATGTACTGCAATGGCAGCAATGGCCATCAGTACATTAGCTGACATCACAGAATGCAAGACCCTCTTGTAGCCATACTGTACATCTACACTTTAGTGTAGCAATTTTCAGTGATAGCAACATTGGCAGATCAACTGTTCATAGGATCATAGGACATTATTAGCCTAATGGCCAATATCACATGAAATCTTAGCCATTATTATACCAGGAAAAAAATCCCTATATCTATATGATGGAAGATAATAGAATTACTGTGTGTATGTGTATATTTGCTGGAGTGCATTACATCCTGCCACTGTCTATATGGGACATGTGTACCACACCATGACATAATTAGCAATCACACATACAATGGTCTGGAGATGGCTTGCAGAGGCTGATTTAAGGGCTCTGCTTCATGGTATTTGTATGCATGTTTTACATGAGGACATCCTCCACTCCTCTGCAGGAAGGATGTCATGTGGATAGAGGAAAAAGGAGGATGGTGGATGCATGATGCTATGTGAAAGGTTCCTCGAGTGGTAGTGAAATGAAGGGTGATTCCAAAGATCATACAATGACCATAATGTACCACCACACACACACACACACACACACACACACACACACACACACACACACACACACACACACGTAGACTGGGCCTGATTTGAACCTTACACCTGTGTAGGTATAGAAGATGAATGCCATGGAATTTCACAGTAGAAACATCACATACGTCTGATGTAACACTGTCATGTTGCACTTTATGGAGTATGATAGCATCATTGTATGTTGATGAGAAAATAATGAGAGGGCCATAAGATATGGATGTGGAGTCACATCCCTATGTAAAATTGTCTCAAAAGTGATAGGTGTATGTATAGACACACAAGTTGCCTGCAGTCAGATTGGACCCCCTACATGTGTAGGTAAAGTGGCTTGTAAACACAGTAGTTAATGTCACTGCCACAGCACACATTTGTCTTGAATACTGTCAGAGCACATTTTATACAGGATGATATCATCACTGAATGCTACAATGGGATGTTCAGAGTAGGGTTTGACATAGCTGTGAACTCACATATTGTTCTAAAATCATCACCATAGTGATTGTTGACTGCACACAAGTTGACTACAGTGATAATAGAACCCCTACCTAAGTATCTAGGAAGCAGAGTACTTAACACAAGTGCCACAGCACAAGCCTGGCTTTTGCAGTGTCAGGCAACACTTTATAAGTGATGACATCAGCAATTTCTGGTGAGAAGAGGATGATAATACCAGTATCCCACATGTAGGTGTAAAATGGTGTCTTAAATGTCAACCAACTGAACAAACACACACCCGCTGACTGCAGTGAAAACAGAAGTCCTACTTAACTAAGTACACCAACTAGAGAACTCAGTATTTAACACAAGTGCCATAGCACAAGTCTGACTTTAACAATGCTGATGACATTTTATAGTGGATGACATCATCATTGGATGTTTCAGATGAGATTTTGTGAGGCCTGAATTAAATGCATTTATAGGCATATACAACTGTCAAAGTATTGTCACTCCATGGGATTGTACAGATGATTGAAGGATACATGGTTATGCTGTTCTGAATAGACATGTACACAAGTTGACTGGAGTGAGACTAGAACTCCTAGCTAGGTACACCAGCTAGAGAACTCAATACTTAATTCAACTGCCATGGTACAAATCTGTGTTTTACAATGTTGCAGGACAAGTTATAGTGGATGACATCATCATTGGGTGTTTGAGAGAAGATGTTGTGAGGCCTGAATTAAATAGCTGTGTAGGCATGTCCAACTGTCAAAATATTGGCACTCTATGGGATTGCACTGATGACTGAAGGATACATGGTTATGCTCTTCTGCCTAGACAGATATACACACACACACACACACACACACACACACACACACACACACACACGCACACGCACACGCACACGCACACACACACACACACACACACACACACACACACACAAATGCACACACACACACACACACACACACACACACACACACACACACACACACACACACACACACACACACACACTCACACAAGTTGAATGGGGTAAGATTAGAACTCCTACCTAGGTACACCAGCTAGCAAACTCAATAATTAATGCAAGCTCCATTGTACAAGTCTGACTTTTACAATGCTGCAGGACAATTTATAGTAGGATGACATCATCATTGGATGTTTTAGAGAATATGTTGTGAGCCCTGAATTAAAAGGATGTGCAGGTATGTACAGCTGTCAAAATATTGGTACTCCATGGGTTTGTACTGATCATTGAAATATATACAGTTATGCTCTTCTGACTAGACAGTCACACACAAGCTGACTGCAGTGAGATTAGAACCCTTACTTAACTAGGTACACCAGCTAGAGGTCTCAGCATTTAATGCAATTGGCATGGCATAAATCTGACGTTTATAGTGCTGTCGTGCAATTTATAATGGATGACAGCATCATTGGATGTTTGATAGAATATTTTGGCAGGCCTGTATGAAATGGATGGCTAGCCGTGTGACTGACAAGATACTGAAGATCTTCATGTTGCCAGGTTAATGAGTATTAAAAGTGTAGCATTTACTGCTGTGTTTCCAATGTGCAGGTATACTTTAAGACACAGCTTTACCAACTATATGCAAACAGACTTCCACATTACTACAAGTACTGAAAAATCTGAATGTGTATTGTCAGTATAAAGATGTTCATGGTATATCTGATATACTTGGGAATAAATACTGAAAGACCAAGTTTCAAGTGAATGGGTACAGGTAATATGACTACAGTGTAATGTGTGTCATTTCCTTAAGAAGTGCCTTCCCTTTGATTGCATTTTACATGTACATTCATGGGATGAAGACAAAATGTGCAGTAAGCAAGCAATAATGCTTGGCAGGGTGTGTGTTAATGTGTAATTAACACCACCCCTGGAAGGACATTAATTACACATTAACACGCACCCTGTCAGGCATTATTGCCCTTAGAGAATGGGATCTCTATAAAATTGTTGTGTTTTACTCACTTTTTTAAGTACTATATTATTATTTTTTATATTTTTGATGTAAAATAGTTCCTCCACCTAATGTTTTAAACTTGCTGTAGTATATGTTAATGGTGTTGGAGGAAGTATTTTACATCCAAAATATAATACTTAAAAAATATTGAGGCATTTACTTTATTTTTTGGTCCCTTAGTCCTAGAACGTTTGGTCTATTGCCCAATGTTAGAGACTGAAGTTACTAAAGAATGGCATACATTTGAGTTTCAGAAAATGCACAAATCCTTTTAATTAAGCAAGTATGTAATTTTATAAAAGCATTAATTAAAATCTGTTCCTATTTTTGAGCCATTGTTCCCTTTTATTTTAGGCTTTATTCAGATTTCTTCAGCTGAAAGATTCAGAGGTATATGGCTCTTTACTGTCACTTCCACTCAGTCTCTCACGCACATCTCTATTTCAGGAAATTATGCTAACAAAAATCCTAATAATCAAGTAAAATATGTTCCTATTTTGAGCCCTTGCCCCCTGTTTATTTTAGGTTTA
The DNA here is from genome assembly GCF_019279795.1 of Protopterus annectens. Classification (NCBI taxonomy): domain Eukaryota; kingdom Metazoa; phylum Chordata; order Ceratodontiformes; family Protopteridae; genus Protopterus; species Protopterus annectens. The sequence continues at coordinate 419,527,040 of NC_056735.1, forward strand.
TCCAGATATTTTGAGATTAACAGTCAACAGAGCATACCTTTCAACTGTCCAGATTTTTACAGAATGTCTAGATTTTTGGCTCGTATGTTTGGGTCCATCCTCATAAGATGTGTAGACTTCTAGCAAATCACTGGGGATTTAAGTCATTAAATAATGACAGACATTTGAATTTCAGACTTCATATCCTTCAGATAGTAAATGCTAATGGAAACCCTGCTGTTCTAGCAACTTTCTACATTTATAAGAGCAATATTTAAAATATGTACATATTTTTGGTCATTTGTCCCTTGTTATTTGTGGCTTTGTCCAGATTTCTTTGGCTGAAAGGTAGAGAGGTATGGTCAAGAGGTATGCAAATCTCTTAACTGATGCTGTTGCTGCCATGGATCAGTCTCATTCTTCACTCTCTCTCTCCCTCACACACACACACACACACACACACACACACACACACACACACACACTGTTTTTAGTCTAATTTATTTTGCACTCAAACAGCAAGTGTGAGATAATGGCTCAATCTGTCTCTCACTCTTATACATGCATACAGTCTCACACACAGACATAAACACATTTTTCTATTTTATTCTTGTTTTCTTTATTATTTTACACTCGCTAAACAGCAAAAGTGCTGCATAGCAAGTGTAAAATAATGGTGGCCATTAGTATTTTTCTGTCTGAGCTCCATGGCAGCTTGATATACTGCTGAGAAGCAGTGTACTCATTTTTCAGTGGGAATTATTTCTACATTAATACCCTGCTGGAGAATGTTTGTTCTCCAGTCAGGGTGCCGATGTACAGTTCACCCATTCTCTAAACATACGTAATACATACTAATGTGCACTTTCCATAGTGCCCAACTGAGCAGCTGGTTTGCATGATTGATGGCAAAGTGTTTGCGCATGCAAGCCACAAAGATAAAAAATGTGTGCATTTATACTGCTTTCTCCATTTGCGTGTAGCTAAGGGATGAGAAAATGTGAGCCTTTGCTTCACTGATAAAATTATGAAAGTTCTATTGGTTTTCTTACCTTCGTGCAAACACATTAAGTGGAGAGGCATGGCAGTTAGTACTTTAGATAATACTGAGTATAAGAAACACACCTGCTGCTTAGCTGAGTGTGTGGCAGCAGGTGTAACTGCACTGGGATATTGTATGGGAAGATATTTTTTGTGGAACAGGTACCCATGTTTATTTTTTATTTCAGTAAGAGAGGAATGTTGGGTAAGAGGCATAGGTATTTCTGGCATAGGTAAGTAGGGTAGGGGAGGCAGAGGATGCAGACAAACAGGACAAACAAGTTAAGGCACAGGAACTGTGAGGGAAACAACATGTTTGGGGACATCATGACTGGGGACAGAGAGGAGACATCAGAAGACCATGTGCATCAAGCATGAGGACAGTGAGAATCTAGTTCTCACCCCCAAAACTGTCATCACTGCCCCCTTACTAAATTGCTGTTTGAGTGCTTGACATCTTCATTTATGTACCATAATAGACAGCATCCTCTCCATCTGGCATAGGTGTGCACCAATGGTGTTATGCATGACCCTAGGCACCAAGCCTAGCATCTCCTGGTGGATGACAAAATCCCCACCTTCACCACTACTCCTAGAGGGTACCACTGCACCAGCTGCTGGAGAAATGCTACCTGAGGTGAAGGGACCAGGTAGTGCAGGGGCAGCAGAGACAGTACTGCCAGGTTGTCCCAGATGTGCTGAGCATTGGTGCAGGAGCCAGTAGGGGCAGAGTCAGGTTGAGCTACAGTGCTTGGCGTACCTCCTTATGCTATAAAGTATTTTGTGAGTTGTCAGAAATTGATGAGATCAAAATGTTCTGACCACGCATATCAAAATAAAAAAGAGATAAGGTTTGGGGTGGGAGAAAAAAGAGATAATTAGTACCATCAAATGTGACATACAATAAATTATTACAATATAAAGAATTTAATCCAAGTTTTATATTTAAGTATACTTCTTAACTACAGACTATAACTGATGATGGTTCACAGTAATTCCTACAGTGTACATATGTTGCACATATGCTTGATCAAATAATACAGATTAAATTTACAGCAGGGCATTTATGCCACTTCTTTTAAAATTATTATAATTAGTATATAATATTTTTAAATGATTTTCCTGTATATATTCGTTCCTCTTTATCTGTATAGTTACACAACTGTAGGATGTCAGCAGTCCTAAACTCAGCCAGCCATTGGTTGGATGTGTCCCGCCTGTGCTTTTTTGAGGTCATTAAAATGGCTCCTGCACTGTTTTCCAGTGCCAGTCACACTGGGGATAGCATTGTCCAGACTATTATATGCCTCAGACTTGTACTAGGAGGCCGTATAGTTTCCCCTGCATGACCTTTGGCTACTGTGCTTTACAAGGAGTCCAATAAAGATTCTGGACTCCTCAGTACCCCACATTTGATCCCTAAGTTAGGCACCTTACCATCTACTGCTAGACATGTTCTCTCAGGGAAATCAGCAACAATTAAGAGTGCTTTCTCACTAATTCCTCTTATTGCAATTAATGCTGGTACATAAACACAAACAACCATGCCAATCACTTTTGAGCAATATTAAATGGAAAGCAACAGTGCCAAACAGAGAAGAAAGCAGTTTTCGAAATAGAAAGGTTAGTCTGACAGTTGGAATTAGTTTATTGGCTTCTTGCTGCTCCAACTATTAAGTGATTCAACTTTATAGACATGTATTGGGGGCATACATTTTATGACCTGACAGATATTTTTGTGTAGATTTACACACTGATAAAATGAATTTGTACTACGTGGGATTCAAACATATGCATTACAGATAAAACATATTCTTCCATATAGGTGATTTTTTATCTTTGTCACAGAAGACCTGCTTGCTGGACATACTCATTAATTATATATAAATACACATGACAGAGTGAGGGGTTAACCATGTATGTGTGCGACCTAACAAAGTCTTAGTTTATACATTCATGTGTATATGGGTATTATTCAGATTTGAAAACCATCCTAGGCCAGGGAAGACAATTATAATTACAGAAACATAATATTCAGTATACCCTCTGTCACACATATAATTCATATGAAGTCCACTGCTGTACATACTTATTGCTATTTATAATTATTTTAATTTTTGTTTAATTGGGTGGACAAGCATTAATTAAATTGGAAGTGTGGTAGATTAGAACCCTGGATTACCTGTTTTGTGAGCATTAACTTATACCAGTTGCTAAAGGGGACTTTGGGCTGCAAGTGTTATTTTCTACATTCATTATTGTACAGACTGCTCATTTCAACTGAGACCTTGTTTGTCAGACCTGCTCATCAGTTATACATATACATTAAATAGTTGAGTGTTTAAACATGTACATGTGCATGACATTACAGTTCAGAAAATAAATGTGTAATTGTAGAGCCATAGTTCTACTGATACCCACAGTAACACACTTACTATATATCTGATGTCCAGGTATGCTGAATACACCTGCTGTAGACAGTTATTTCTATGTTTAGTTATTATTTTCATATTAATTGTAATATAAAGTAATTTGGAACAACAAGAATAAAACTTTGGACTTTGCTGGATTAGAACTCAAGCTCATCTGTATTTCAGCCCTACACTTATGCCTGCTGCCACAGGAACAAGTGAGGAGCAGCTGTATATCTTCATATTCATTATTAAGTAGGTGTGCTGACTGCCACACAGCACGGTGCAGCATGTTTGTGCTGTGGAAAACCATACAGGATACAATGTATCCATTTGGAAACTGTCTACTGTCTACTTCCTGTCTGCAGGTGTACTGGACTTGCAGGTGTGGGAGAAGGTTGCTTATCATTGTGCATCGCAGCTTAGCGGGTTTGAGCAATGGCAAGAAAAATGCAGCAATGTATCCATTTTAAAATTGAGTACTGTCTGCTTTGTGTCTGGGCCATTAAACCAGGTTTGTGTGGAATTAAGCGAGGTGCAAACATGACAGGCAAAGCTCATCTTGCTTTATCCTTGTGAGCAGTGTTTATTGCGTTTCATCCTTAAAAGGCAAATGTGGGAGTTGAACCATGATCCACAGAGAGCAAGCACTGTGTGATTCATCATGTTTAGCAGGTGTGCTACACACATATGATTCACAGATTTAGTTTATGTGCTCACAGAAGTACATTACATGTAATTTATTTGATTTATCCATTTTACCATGCTTATGCTAATCTGCACACCACACGAATAGTAATATTAAATAAATAAATAAAGGAAACATAAACAACATTACAAAGAAATGTTAGTACACATTATAGATTTTTAAACAAGTCTGGATTTGAAGTGCCACAACAATGAACCTACAAAACACAGTAAAATTTCTCATCCCTCTTTGCCATAGTAATAGCTTTGCAGCAGGAATTCAAATTATTGTGCATGCAAGCAAATCCCATTTAATTCACTGCATTAACAAGACATATGACACTTGTACACTCTCACTTTATACATGTGTTAATTACAGATTTGCTGCAATGACTGATCAGACAACCATTTATGACTATTGTTTGTAGCAATGCAGCTCTGTCTTCTCTTTGACTGGTGTTAATTCTTCTCTTACCTGAACAGTATTCTGAGACATGCAGTCTGTAAGGCATTTTGTATCATTTTCCTTAAAACGTATAACAATATTAAATGTCAATAATATATAGTTTTCAACAAAGGCAGGGAAGTTTGGATATTAGTGAACAGAAACCGAGAAATGTGTGCTGCTTACTTACATTTAAAACCTTGATACAATTACGTCTACACTTAGTAAGTGTAACCTGGGTGACACACCAACTGCAGGTAAGGGGATCTGAATTGCTGTTGTGTTTTCCTTTTCCCTACCAGTAATCATTCACAGTTGCAATCAATTAGCAACTAACATGGAAGGAGTGCCTGCATTATGTTTACAACAGATACTGGGTGCCAAGTTTTTGGATTCAGCAATTCTAATGAGTTGACACCTCATTTGCATATTCACAATGCTTTCAGGCATGAATCTATACTGTAAAAAGATAACCATGTAGCTAGAGAACCGATAGATAATGAGAGTTGTGTATGTGGATAACACAAAAGAAGATTGCTATTACTTTGGATTTGTCTGTGCAGAATACTAATAGTCTTGATAAGGTATGATTGAATTTTTCAGTTGCATGCTAGATTTGTTCACATGTTACTAGGAAAAATGTTTTATATAGATATGTATTAGCAGATGCAATTTTTATTTGTATGCACTTCTTAGAAGTTTACTGATGGCTAAGGCATTTTTGTCAGGGTATTTAACTTTCTCAGATACACAGCCTTACTAACTTTTATCACAAGTGTTACTGTTACAACTGTTTCTTTCACATTTTTCTATGTTACTTCAGTGAAATGTAAATACATTATATTGCCAATTGTCAATGACACAGGAGTGTTAGCCTTCTAGGATGGTCCATAGACACATGTAAGGGAGTGCTAGCACAGGTAGAGGTGACTGGCAATTGTATAAAAATTACTTTTCTGTGGTAAATGTGTAGACATTTTGTGACAGTTTGAAAGCACTTATAACAATTGACTGATGTGTTATTCTTTGTTTGGTGCAAACTGTCATTTGCCTGTTGTTTTGGGGGTGGGGAAGCCAAGTTCCATTTGTGTGTTGCTACAACTCAAAATGTTTTTACAGAGATTTGCTCTTGTTGGTGCTTGTTTTGGATCCAGCCTTGGTTTATGTGTGATTGTGACATGTTTCAACTAAATAACCTTTTTATATTTTAATAACTGCAGTTTTTACTTTCTCCAGTGGGTAATATTGAAAAACTAATAAGTTATATCTAAGCAGGACTTTTATTTATGTGATATTTATGTGTAATATCCTTCTTTTGTGTTTTATGTCAACTAGGACTATGGCACCCAAGCATCCTGATCCCCACAACCCCCTTTTGTGATTCAAAGTATGATGCCATTGTCCAATCCTTTCAGCGACATGATACCTTTCTGCTTGAGAGAGCACATGAGGATATGTCTGGCAGAATGCAGATTTGAAATCAGATAATGAACAAAGTCAATGCCATTGGGGGGGCACAACAGGACATATTATCAGGTATGTCATAGGGCCACTGATATGATTTCATCGGCTTGGAGGAGAGCAGTTGCAGTAGCTCGTGGACAACTGGCTACTGGGGGGGGGGCTGCTACACAGCCACCACTGGCAGGAAATGAAGAGTTCTTATCCATTGTCAAGAATCCAGAAAGCTCAGCGGAAAGTGCACAACAGCATATGATTGATGTTGGTGCTGTTGTTTCAGGTAGGACAATTATGTTCTAGGAGCATCTTCCAGGTAAGCTTACATATGTCATTTTTTAACAATGTCTTGTATAGTAAAATATTGAGAGCAATAGTTAAGCTGGCTTAATATTTTTTATAGATTGAGGCAGTTAACAACACATTCTGGTTCATTGCACATGGGCTTGGGTGCATGTATCAACCAAATTTCAGTTAAAGTATTGTTAATGTACACATAAAGCCATTAAATCATTCCCCCTGTGTTATTGTGATGATGTTGTCCTTACATTTTGCTTAATGTCTTCCAAGACCATCCTCCCTAGCAAATGTGGAGTTATCTGCAAATGGTAAGCCAAACATTTTTATTTCAGTACCGATGAGCATTTGACATTAATATGCATTTATCCATATGTGTGAGATTGGTGTCAGGACTGTATGTGTATTGCTGTACCATCTGTGATAGTGGCACCAGTGTTAGCTTGTTAGCATATATTAAATAAGTAGTGTAGGTATTATTTTTTTCCTGTGTTTATTGCTTAATATCACAGGTGCTCCTAACAGTGGAAGTGTAGGACTCTTACTACCTGATGTCAGAGTATCAGCAGACTCTGATGATGATAGTGGCCAAACACAGACACTGGTGGGGATGCAAAGTTTGAATCTGACACTGAGGTTAACATTCAACCATCCCCTGCATTTCCATCAGACACAGCGAGTAGGCCTACGCAAACCTTTTTCGGTGAGTTCTCACATTTTGTACAGGTGGAGGGTGAGACACTTTATAAGGTAGTGTGGTTACTATGGCTTCAGTGCCTTTTGACTGTGGCTATAGCCAAAGTGTAAGTAAGGTGCCATGCAGGAGGCTTGTTAGTGGTGCTTGGAGGAAGTCTGCTGTCCATCCTCCACCTGATCCTGGTGTCTTTCAGTGCCACTTAACATATGTTTAGGGCCATCATGGCAATGCAGGCACTTTTCAATAGGGCCTATAAGGAAATGCTTAGGGTTATAGATGTGGCACGGGCTGACATGCATGACTACTCCACCATGTTGCCAAGTCAATGAATCGGATGAATGGCATGTTGGAATGGGCAGTGTCTGTGATGGAACATCTGCTTGGAGGGGGACAGCATCCATGTGGATGTAGGTTATATCATCTGATGTTAACCAACATTGATGTGCCCAATCACCATCTCATAATGGCATTACTTCCACTGCTCCATCAGTGGTTGGGGTGTCCACACCCAGAACTGGTAGACCATGGGGTCGTGGACCTGGGTGTACTTGTGAGGAGAGCTCATCCAGCTGACAACAGTCATGTTCAGGTAGCAGCAGTGTATCTGACCATGGGCACAGACATGCCACTTCAATTCCTAGCAGAGCCAGTTGTCATGGTCAGGGACAATGACAATGAACTGTCATCTCTACTATGCATGGCTCACACCTGTCCAACATACCAGGATATTGAGCTAGCATATAGCTTGACTGTGTTCTTGCAGACACTCACACACCAGTTTCACCTGGAGTGCCCATACAGACACACACAAACAACAGTTACATGAGTCAGTTGTGGAGGCTTACAGCTCATTCTGTCTCAGTAGCCATTTGATATGTTATCTAAATGTCTGCCTGTTTCTCTTTTACTCACACTCGCTGACTACCTTTTGTGTCAGCCTAGGCTTCCTATCCCCCACACAATGCCCTGTGCAAATGATCATGGCTGTGCCATATCCATGTTTTCTGTCTTTTGAATTCAGGGATACATAAGTCTTTTGTCTGATGCTCAGGGTGCATAGCTAACTTAGTGCTTAGTATATCTGCATTTGTGATGTTGTTTTGCAAATTGCACTACTTTCTTACATGTGTTTGTAATGTGTACATCCCTTTCAACCTCTTAGACTAACAAAGCTAGACCAAGCCATAAATAAAAGTGAGTTAAAGGCCCAACAATAGGGAGACTTTTTTAAATATGTTAGTCTTACAAACTTTGACAGTTGATAGAATAATGGGTTTTGCATTACTATTTTTATGATTTTTCTGAAGGATGTGAAGTCTGAAACTGAAATGCATGTCATCATTTTCTAACTTCACTCTTTAATGATTTGCCAGTACAAAATTATAAGGCTAAACTGTGGTCATTCTGTGAAAATCTGTACTTTTGGGAGGTATGAATGTGTGAATCTTTGATGCATGAGGCCTATTAGTTGATGTCACATCTTGATGTCATTGCTGTAAAAATCACCCACCTTATACTTACTTACATTAGCAAGTAACAGTATGCACAGATATGCCATTCATTTGTATTCTTAGAGATTTATTTTTGTATTCCACATTCAGCACTTACATTGGAAATCCAGCAGTTGCAAGATTTTTAGTTTGGGGCTGACTCTGTCTGATGCTAGCAATACACAGCCATTACATGGGTAAATAAAGTTGTAAGCTTTGCCTGGCATCAATGTTACTGTATGTATGTGTGTAGGATGAAGTTTTTAGCTCCTTAGGTGGTGAGCATGTGTGCTATCTGTTGCCTCTTGGCATGTGCGAGAGCATTTTGTGCATGACTATGTCTGTCTACACCCACAGCAGCTGCTGGTTCTCTCTCTGACTCCTCACCTTCATGTAGCTGTGGTGACCTTGCCAGTGGTGGTGAGATGTGTGGCTCATCCCCCTGGTGTTCCTGCTGAAGCTACTTTCTCAGGATGATGTTGTGAAGCATGGCACAGACAGTGAAGATTTCAGAACATGTACGGGGATTGTACTGCAGGGCTTCCTCAGATGTATCTAGGCACCAGAACCACAACTTTAGCAGCCCAAACACACACTCTATGATATTTCTTGTTTGAGCGTGTGCCTCATTATAGCATTCTTCAGTTGGTGTGTACGCATTTCTGATGGGCATCGTCAGCCATGGTTCCAGTGCATAACCTACATCTCCTAGTAAATAACCCTGTGGGATATCCACCCTAGAAACATCTCATATGATTGAGAGTTGTGCCAGATAGGTGAGTCATGGTAACTACCTGGGTTGTCAGCACATGCATTCAGGATCATTCCCTTAATATTACACACACTCTGGCAGTTAATGGAGTAGAAGACCTTTCTATTTATGTACACCCTTCCCTGTTCCCCATGTTGTTCTTTGATTTTTACATGTGTACAGTCTATGGCACCCAGGACTTCAGGGTAGTGTGCAGCAGGGTCAAACTCCTGCATAGTTGTGGCTCTGTCCTCATGTGCATAGGGAAAATATATGTAGTCACTGGCATCTTTTAGCATAGTATTCAGGAAGTGATGTAGGATTCTGGATGCTAATGCCTGTGACACCCGCAGCATGTCCTCTGTTTGTGTCTGAAAGGTTCCTGTCACTAATATTCTAAGTGCTACACATACCTTAGTCTCCACTGGTATTGGTTCCCCTCAGTTTGCCCTTGTTCTCAGTTGAGGAAAACAGAGGTTGCAGAGTTCCTGTAGTGGGTCTCTATCCACCATGTAGTGGTCTACAGTTTCCACCTCATGCAGATTGTGAAAAGATAAACAGGGTCTAAACAACCTTCTTCTTGGCCTTTGTCTATTAGCAGCAGGAGCAGAGACTTGGGCCTATTGTATATACACATTAATAAGAGCATCGGCAGCCCCTAACATTCTTTCCATGTAGACTAGTTTCCGTGGCTGTATTCCAATTGGTTTGTGAATTTTCAGAGAAAACCAGCTCTGAGTCTACACGGTTGCTTTATAGCTTAATAACTCCTCTATCTTGGATTGGTTGATTAGCAAACACTTCAGTTGCTTATGGTGTAATTAGCACACCACAATGTTTACTGTGTTTTCACATTAAAAACATGTCAGGCTTTTTGATGACTGTTTCAGAGCAAGGAGGAATGACAGTTAAGTTACACTAATAAGGTTAAGCACTAATAAAGTATGCCTATAGCTAGTGGAGTTTGGTTGATGGGCTAAGTGCATTCATGTATGAGTAGTTTAGATTGTCCAACTTATGACCTATAGCTTAGTTGATTTAACAACATGTTAATATTTTCTACCTCTCAATTATCCATCAAGGTTATTTCTGAAGAAAATTAATGACTAACTTCTTTGAAATGTAAGCAAAGCTTATTCCATAATCTTGCAAGACTTGCTTAATGTATTTCTTATATTTTTCTACTTGTTTAATGTATTTCTTATATTTTTCTATTATTGATATTTATTTTAAGTAAAGCTGCGGTGGTGCAGCGGTAGCATTGTTGCCTCACAGCAAGAGGTTCTCCCATTCAATTCTCGACTGGAGCACCTTCTGTGTGGAGTCTGCATGTCCTCCCCGCAGTTGAGTGGCGTTTGAAAGACATGCATAGAATGGGTGTGCCTTTGTTGAAGTTTGGGCATCAAGCTGGCACCTCAGCACTGTAAAAATCGACTGACAATCATTAGAGGACCGGAGTTCCGCTGTGGCGACCCCTAACTGGGAAAAGCCAAAAGAAGAACAACATTGATATTTATTCTAAGTATTAGATTCTCTATGGTGTTAGCTCTCACAGGAGTGTGATCCAGGCATAAGCTTTCAAACAGAATTGTATCAGACTTTGCATTATAAATGAGAGAGATGTCATCCCGTAGTAACCTAAAAAAAAACATAATGATAGTTCCTAAAGCATTTCTGTGTAGTTTCAAGCTTTCTAATCTTTTGATCTTTTTAGCTAGGTGCTTATTCAAAGGCTATGAAATTCAGCATTGTATTCAATATTACATCAGGTTGGTGAGATATAAAGTGGTGCAATGATCTCCCTCAAGTGACTAGACATGCCCTTTAGAATTAGTTGGGTGATAGTGGTTTTCTCAATTTGCTAAGATCAAAGTTTAAACAGTGCCCTACTACTGACCCTAGATCTTTAATGATGATGTCATTTTTATAACAGGAAATTTTTTTCTGCCATTTCAATTTATGATATTTCTGTCAAGTCTCATGATGCTGCATTTACTGGAATTAGAGATGAGATTTCTAGCACTGCACCAGGTGTATATGTGAACTATCTGGGAGAACTTTGGCATCATTTAATGAAATAATTATGTTACCCAGTTTACAATCATCAGCATATCTGGTTATCCATAACCAATTTCCCAATTTTATATCAGAGAAGAATAGTATAGAAAGAAGACACCCCATTGCAGAGCCTTATGAGACATAACTGGTAATCCCTGTTGGGAACTTAGAGGTAATCCACCACCTTACTTGTTGCATCCTGTTGCTTCACCATTGTTGTATCTGTTGAATTACATACAAATTGACATATAAGGCTGTTTAACTTTTCTTGCATTTTCTTATGTGAAATAGTGTCAAAAGCCTTAGCAAAGTGAAGATACATAGTATGCTCTTCAAGTCCTTCATCAGTTGTTACTGCGACCTCTGCAAAGAATGTGATAATATTTAAAATTAGATATCTACATAACACAAATCCATACTATTTTATAATTAGCATCAGTAGGTTCAATGCATTATTTTGGATAAGGTCCATTATGACCCTTTGTGAACTGATACCACTACTTTCAATCACCATGTGTCAAGGAGATACCTACCTTCTCATGTTTTGTTTAACATGACTGACAGGGATTTAATGTGCCATCATGGATTTTACAGCCAGTGTTCTGTAACACTGCGTAGGAGAAATTTACATATCTCCCATGATACTTTGATAAAGAAAACATTTGTATGGATCTCTCTGCTTGTGTACTATATACATCTACTGCAGAACTTTCGAAATCTGAAGAATTGCAACATAAAGAATCACTGTGTAGTATATAATCTTAAGGCCCTGAAATGCACTGATGCATAGAGTTATAGAAGATCACTTAAGCATTTTCTAAAATATTAGCTTGACACTGCCAGTGTGGAATACAAACAGGTACATATTAGTGCATGTCCCAGAATTAGAATTAATTTAGTATTTTGAGAGCCAACAGATAAGCTGAATTTGAGACACAAAACAAGAATGATGATGCAGTGTAACCTCTTCAGTTGTGCAATCCTTTGGATTGTGATCCACCATGACTTCATTATTCTCCTTTGTTTTTCCTGGTTACTTAAGATGGCTGCAGTGTAAAAGAGCAAGTCATTAAAAGAAAAGCTACTTTACAGTGAAAAAATCCTCTCAGATGTTTCCTGCAGCCATTGTGTGGCTTATGATAAAATCATGAATTGATCGAAAGAGGCAAGGGCAAATCATGGTATAACTGCCTGGCTGCCTTAAAGAAGTTGTATCTTTATTTTTTTGTATTGATTGAAAAAAACTCATATTTCTCAATTCCGCAGCTCGAAGTTTCAGGCATGTATTTGCATGGAGTTCTAAGCCCTCCTGTCTTCTTAAAAAAATTGCCTTACTTCACTTGCCAGACTGATTTGGAAACAGATGAGCATTAGGCCTTATTACAGGTTTGTTCCTCTTAGCTGCAAAACAAAAGAAATGTTCTCTAAATGTGTAGAACTTTTTTTGCAGGAGAACGTTTTTTTCATTAGATCATAGTCAAGTATCTCAGGTGTTCAGTCAAAGTCATACAAGTATCTATAAACATGAGTGCATGTGTGTGTGTGTGTGTGTGTGTGTGTGTGTGTGTGTGTGTGTGTGTGTGTGTGTGTGTGTGTGTGTAGGGGGTTAAAATAAATTATTGTGTCCAATTGTTATTATTTTCATGTAATTATAGTCTTATCTCTTAGGTGCATACAGTCAGTAAATGCATCTTTTATTGCTGGAGATAGCGGCTATCTATGGATAAAAATGACTGATGCTCTTTGCAGTTGCTTAAGTTAACCAGTCATTATTTGAGTTTTGCAAAACTACCATACATTTTGCGAAGCAAGCTGGAATATGTTATTGTGGTCTTTTATAATACAATGAGATATCTGAGCTGTGCACAGTCAATAAAGTTACTGTAACTTATCAATATGGGGTTATCTGTGATGAAATGACTGGATATACGGGGGAGGGTTTGCACTGTATCTAAAAGTAACATCCACCTAAGAGCATCTAGAAGTTGAAACCTATAACTTCTGGGGGCCTAGGGGTTCCTAGACATCTAGCTTAATTAATTTAATTAACCCTCACATGTTATAGTGCAGCCTTGGACAGTTAGGCTGTAAACAGAAAAGGCTAAAAAGTTAGAAAAGATGAAAGAAAGAAAGAAAGAAAGAAAGAAAGAAAGAAAGAAAGAAAGAAAGAAAGAAAGAAAGAAAGTAATATATCTGGATAGTCTGGAGCCTGGACTGGGGAAAACAGGAGAGGGGCACTGGGGAGGTGCAGGGTGACCAGTTTGTATCACAAGAGGCCCTTACAGTTCTTTGTCTAGGGTTCCATTTCAGCTAAGGCTGGCTTTGTTGATAGCAGTCAGACAACTGAGGTGTATATAGTCAGTAATGTAGTTACAGTGAATATGTTTTGAGGCAGCCTGTGGATGAAAGTGACTAACATCTGTGTTCTTTGATCACAGGTAGTGGTCATTAACATGTTGTATTAGAGCCCCACATCATTTCCAATTAGGCTCACCCATTCAATTGCTTACTGGAACCTCCCCTTTCTTTGAAGCCACCAAGCATCATTACCAAAAAAGTTTCTTTGTAGGGATCACTTCCCCCTAGCTAAACAGTAATCTTTACCATTCTGTGTTAGTCTTGGACAAGAACACTGAAAACATTTTCATTTTCATTTTATGCATACTGAGAAGTGTGTGATGACTTCATTTTTTTAGCTGCAACCTACAATGGCTGCCATATTTTTAAGTGGTGTAGTGTGAATGATGGTGATAATGGGAAGGGAGCATTCTGTTTTATCAGGATACCTGCTAAGCTCTGCTTAAAATTGTATACAGTGTTAAGTAAAAGATTAAGCACTCTTTGGGAAATTGTGAAGTAAATGGTGCATGGTGGCATCTTCTTGCATAGAATTTTTCCATGGAAACTAAATAGGCAGAAGCATATTTTAGCAGTTGGATGGACATTTTTTCACCCTTCTCATTAAGGGTAAGATACAGTGATATCAGCATTTTTCATTGGGTACAGAGCAGAAAAAAGGAATGGTTGAGACTATTTTTCTTTTATTTCTACCAGCCATACCTTTATAACAGCTGTGGCTTACTGACTTTGAGGCACAAAAATAATCTAATATCATAACAAATTTTGTAGATTATATAGTTTTGGATTTGTCAGAATTTAAGAACTGTGATAAAATTTTAACAAATGTTATTGGTTAGTATAAAGCCACTCTGGTAGAGTAGAGCGATAATACTTAACTATGACCTAGCCAATCTGGGTTTGATTAATGGCTAGGGTGACTGACTGAGCAGCAGGAAGGGATGGGCATGCCCATCCTGGGTGGGAGGGAATTTGTCATTAATTCTAATACAACAAAAGGGAAGGTGTGGTCCAGAGGGAGGAGTTGACTTCAGATATAATCACTGAGTGAGGGGTGGGGAAAGGGAAGTCAGTACAGTATGTAAAAGATCTACCCCAGATGGAAGCAAAGAAGGCTGTGCCCTCCTGGATGCTCTCAGCATCCATGACTGGCCCCATCAATTCTGGTGTACGTCCTGGGACATAGAGGATTAGCTGGTTGACCCAGAATGGATATAGGGCATGTGGGGGCTGGGACAGTATTAATGATGTGCAGTATGGGGACAAAAACAAGTTACTGTTTAATCTTTTCTTTATTAAAAGCTGACTGAGTGAGAGAGAATCATGTGACTTGCCACAGAGGAATTGACCCTTTCTTTTCAATTAAGTATAATTACACCTGTACTTCAGGATAGGCACACAAACCTAAAGGTTACTATGATCAAAGGATTCAGTCAGAAAGATCCTGTAAATGTTTCATTTGCCAAGTTCTCTTTCATTTGGTAAACACTGATTTTCTGCAGTAGATCTAGCTTTAAGACTTTGGACTACATCAGTCCATACCTCTCAACCTCTTAGAGCAAGAAATCTGGACAAAGCCATAAAAAAATGGAGGGACAAAGGCCCCAAAATAGGGGCAATTTTTAAATATTGCTGTTACAAGCTTAGAAAGTAGATAGAATAACAGGTTTTTGTATTAGCATGAATTTTCTGAAGGATATGAAGTCTGAAACTCAATGTATGTCATTATTTTCTGACTTAAATCACCAATAATTTGCAAATGATTTGCTAGAAAAGCACAATTTTAAGAAAACTGTACCAAAAATACAAAGCAAAAATCTGGCCATTCTGCGAAAATCTGTACAGTTAAGAGGTATGCATCAGTGTGTCGTCTGGGACTAATAGGTGATTATACACATTTAAAGTGTATTAGTCACTTTCAGAAGCACCATAGTTTTAGCACCATAGTTTTAGAATTAATGTAAATTCAGTTATACCCCTCATGTTAAATCACAAGTGATTTTGCAAAAAAAAAAAAAAAAAAAAAAATATATATATATATATATATATATATATATATATATGCACTTTACTATCTCAAAATACTGAAATGTCAAATTTCAGTATCTCGAGGTGAAAGTGACGAAAGTGCAGTTGAGCGAAACTGCACTTGATCGAATTTGAAATGTCGAATCCACTGTTGTGGTGGCACGCTACATGGGATTTGCTGTATTTGTAAGGTGCGGTATGCTGTGGGATATGATTTGCTTGCCGCTGTGTGGATATATATATATATATATATATATATATATATATATATATATATATATATAGCGTGCTGTTTAATTTTTAGTTTCACTGTTTACTCAGCTTTTGTCTATAACCACACCCACAAATTGATGCTACAGTAGTTACTGAGTAGTGATTTGCATTCAACTGGAAAGCATCATGGATAAGCAAAAACAACTTGGAAGAGCTACTTACTAAAATTGTAATTTCACTACAGCATAACCATGTGTTAATTTTCAATGTGAGCTATGCTACCCACAAGAGCTAGTTGACAACTTGTCTTTCTTGGAATTGATAAAAGTGCTGATGCACTGAGCATGAAAGTACAGTAGCTTTTACATTTAATTAAGTGGTGAGTTGTTCTGTGTTCGGTCTTTCATGATGTCATGCCAAGGATTTTAATCTCTGAGAAAAAATCTACAGGGCAGCCCGTATTAACAAAATAAAATGCGCAATTAACACACTTTTTTGTATCAAAAATTGTGTAATTTTATATTGTATATTGTGAAGAAATTATGTCCAGTCCCAAAGGTTTGATACTTAACATTTGCTTCAAAATTTGAGCCAATACATTTTAAAAATGAACTACACTGTGACAGCCTATCATTACCTGATAGATGAATAGCTAATATAGTCTGAAAGCTACAATTTGCACTGTTGTAAAATCTCCAGTGGTCAAATATGGTATTGCAGTATATGTTGAATTTCCTTATTATGTTTTTATGGAAATTTATACCCCTTAAAATTTAGTATGATGTAACTATAATGTCACTTGAATAATATGTGTTATAACATGACAAAATACCATTTTGAGTCATTAGTCCATTTACTTAGTTACACAGGTAAACCTTCATTGTATACATTTCTGATGCCAATGTCATCTTGTCTCTTATAGATGGTGCTCCTGTCTCGCTGTGAAGGCCACTGTAGTCAGGCCTCCAAGTCTGAACCACTTGTCTCTTTCAGTGCTTTCTTGAAACAGCCCTTCAAATCAAGCTGCTACTGCTGTCGACCCAAAGCATC
Source organism: Protopterus annectens (assembly GCF_019279795.1). Classification (NCBI taxonomy): domain Eukaryota; kingdom Metazoa; phylum Chordata; order Ceratodontiformes; family Protopteridae; genus Protopterus; species Protopterus annectens. The sequence continues at coordinate 419,544,003 of NC_056735.1, forward strand.
AAAACTGAAGGCTGTACGACTTCGCTGTAATGGTGGAATGAAACTCACTGCTACATATCGATATATACTTTCCTGCAACTGTGAAGAGTGCAGTTAACAAGAAAAGTAAAAAAACAAACAAAAAATACACTGACACTTTAAGATGTGAGAGGAAATGACAAAATGCAAACTAACTTTTTAAGTTTATTATGTGGAATATCAGAGCAAAATAAATATTAAATGAATATTATGCAAGCTCAACCACATTTTATTATGCTACCTACTTTTGTGTTCTGTGGACTCATCAAGGAATAAACTAGGAATATAAACCAGGCAGCGGTAAAACAATTTGGCTGCTGAGTAATGCTTTGCATGGCTAGCTGTTCCTGTGACTTATGTAATGCCTTTCTTGGTGTATACATCCCTGTGTTCAGACACTGGCTCAAGTTACTCATTTGGCTGTTTCCCTTCTGCCTCTAATGAGCAGCAGTCTTGCATAGCAATGCCCTCAGACTAGAGTTCTGCATAGCTGGAAGCTTAACTTAGAGGAAACCCAAGATCAACCGATGATAGAAGTATAATAATTCCTGCCCTCCATCTGCTTTACTCTTGGAAGATGTGACATTGCTAGGCAGTGCATGAGAATAGCAGGCAAAGCCTGCCCTCTGCTTTCCAGACTGTAATTAACCTTGGGATAAAACTGTGGGCTTCGATTTCAGTCACTTAACTGGGTGTGAGCAATTAACTTAAACTAAACAAATGGATCTGCAATGTATGGCAAATTACATGATACTGTAAATCATGTCAACAAATTATAATACATGTCTTCTTGCACATGTTTCATCAAGTGATTAGGGGACTCCAGTACTCTGGCTTTTAAGTTGTAGTAATGTTAAGTTAATTGTTAAGCTCCGAGCACTCAGTATTAGTGAAGCAAATGTACATGTCCTGCTTCCCCTGCCTGAACTGTCTGATGAAAGGAAACTTAGATGAAAAGTTGAAAACATTTACCACCGGCACAAGCAAGCTTTTATTGATGAATCCATGAATTAACACATAGCCTTAAGAGTACTGGTAGCATGCTGAGTGACTGACATGTTTCCTGAAATTGGAAGACCAAAAAAGGTAGATTTTTGATGCAATCTGACTTTATGTGCAGTGACATTAATAATACTGTATTAAAAATGGGGCCGGGAGCATTAGTGTCTTTTTATATATTCTACATGTATATCTATCTATCTATCTATCTATCTATCTATCTATCTATCTATCTATCTATCTATCTATCTATCTATCTATCTATCTATCTATCTATCTATCATCTATCTATCTATCTATCCATCTATCTATCTATCTATCTATCTATCTATCTATCTATCTATCTATCTATTTATCCATCTAGCTAGCTATCTCTATCTTTCTATCTGTCTCTCTACAGTTGCCTGTCTCTTTTAATAATATGATTGGGGAACTCTAAAACCAATATTCTTTCCTTTATGCTATAGCAATGTTAAGTTCATTGTTAAACTCCCTGCATTTAGTATTAGAGAAGCAAATATACATATGCCCTTCTCAGCTGACCACCACAGTTTTTAGAGTCTTTTTAATGTTTCTGTCTATCTATCTATCTATCTATCTATCTATCTATCTATCTATCTATCTATCTATCTATCTATCTATCTATCTATCTATTCACTTTGTCTTTCTATCATTCTATCTCTGCAGTTATTTAGATATTTGTATATTATGGCTAAGTGGAACTTAAGCATTTCTTCTATTTCACTTTCAGAGTTTCAGTTTCAGACCCCCTCCCATATATGTGCATGTGTATGCACAAACTCTCACACACATACATATATGTATGTGTCTACTTCTCATCACCGAATCACAGAAATCCAACTCTGGATTACCAAAAGTGCAGTTCTACGAAAATGGACTTCTCCAAATTGCACTTTGTCGAAAAACGATCGGCATTTCCGGCATTATGTGAAGGAAAAGGTATGGTGTGTTTTATGTATAGTGGAACGTATGCAGCAGTTGCAGCATCCTGGTATGGATTGAGGTACGGTGTGGATAAGGATATATGTACCCTTTTCCTCACTGTAGTGCAGTCTCAGAGTTGATATATTTAAGTAGCAGGGGGTGTAGGGGGGTGCAGGTGGGCTTTCTCCACTGTAAAAATGTTTTTCTTTGTTTTTTTGGAGAAGTCCGTTTTTGTTGCTCTGCACTTTCAGCAATCCGGAGTTGGGTTTCTGTGATTCGGTGATCTGTGAATTCGATGCCGAGAAGTAGACCCATGCACACACACATATACACACACACCACACACACACACACACACACACACACACACACACACACACACACACACACACACACACACACACACACACACACACACACACACACACACACACACACACACACACACACACACACACACACACACACACACACACACACACACACATAAAAGCAAAATAATTGGAATAAATACAAACTACTAAAGATAGTATTACAACAGACACCACATAAGCACACACACATGTAAAAACATTGGAAATGGGAACAATCCAAAATACTAATTGTACCATTACAACAGAAACCATAATGGCTGCTGCAGCCCGTAATTGAATGGGTATTATGGTAAAGTATGTAAGTCTTGCTGCATTTATGAATGGGAGTGAGTGGTCAGCAACAAGAATAACACATTATCAACTCAAAATTCATAACAAACGTGATCAAAAGTTACCCTAAATGTGTTTACTTTAATGACAATTGCACTGATATTATTAATATATTAGAAATGTAATGCATACAAAGAAGGAGTGATAAGATTGATTATAAGCATTCATGTAATCATTTATCTTTTAGAAATGTATGTTAAAAAAGGGATATACCCGGAATGGTATTTTGGGGCATGTCATATGTAACTGAGAGTCACTGGTGCCAAATGGGTGGAATTTTTTTTCTTTCCTATCTTCATTCCACAGTGTTTGCCCTTTTCCTTTCCAAGAGAACTGAATGCAGCAGTATAAATATAGCATTCAGTTTAACTATAGCGTCAGAAAGCCATGAAGAGCACTGATGCCTAAGGCAGCATGTGACCTGTCCTTTCTGATGTTAAGTGGGCAAATGTTTTAAAGTGGAATGAATTCCATGAATGCATGTAGTCACGTATGCCAGACATGCTGAAGTTACCCTTTTCTACCAGTTCAGATGCATATGTGCACACTTATGCAGAAGATATTTGCTTACAAATACTTTCAAGTTTTTTTTTCTATTTTTGAGATTGTAACTTGCATCTGTAGCCAGCATCTGAATTATAAGCTAGCAAAAGTTACCAGTTTGCGTGGTAAATATATGCACAAAATGTTATAGTCTATCTTGTAAGTCCTACTTCATATAATGTCCTTTATATGACTGGATATAATTTAAAGCTATTACAGCTGTTGTTGTGTATTTGGGTTCTCTTTGTGTTGAGTCAGGCAACTCTGCTGTGTTATAATTTATATCAGCTGTTTCTTAAAATAAAGTTTCCTTGCTGCAGTTTTGTATCAAGTACAACAATGTAATAGGGATATGAATATGGATTTTCAAAGCATCACTGGTGCTTCCAATTACTGTTACCTTAGAAGTGTGCATAGTTCCTAGATAAAATTATGCCTGTGTTTGTTGCTGACATGTTCTAAGTAAATACCCTATACCTCATGTGTAAGACAAAAATATTATTATATAATAAATCTGCATAGTGAGGTTTTTTTTTTACTTCTAGAGTCTATTTCTTGCATCAGTCACTGAAGAATTTTACTACTGAATTTCTGTTTTACGTTAAGAAAAAGCAGTTAATGCTTCCATTTGTGTTATTGAAATGTACATTATGCAACATCTCTCCAGAAGGTAGCTTATGTAGGTAAATTGTAAAGGATTCTAAATATCCATACATTTACCAATGTTTCTGTTTGTTTACAATTGCAATGTTAAAGGGCGGTATTCATGAAGATTTATTTTAATGGAACATGGTCTGAGTTCATTACGCCAATTTGTGCTGTTAAATAGTATTGGTAGAAAGACAGAGTGATTAAGAAATTTTCCACTGTCAATATTGTTTATTGTTTTATAGTGGAAACTGGTGGGAATGATTTACTCTCTTTGTCACCAAAAAACATAGGAAGCAGCAGTGTGAACTTCACATTAGCATTTTATCATGCTGTAGTGGCAGTCACTACTAAGACTGATTCATATAATGTAGAGCCTCATAAAGCTGTGATCAGCTACATGCCATAACCTTACAGAAGACAGCCTGATGCAGTGATCCCATTGGACCATCAGCCCTGTCCATCAGTATGGAATACATAACAGGCTCTTCTTCAGGATGGCTGAAGGGAGGTAGTTTGACATATTTCCTGACATTTCTTCACTGCCCACTTCTGTCTTTATTCTGCAGGGCATTCTGGCATACATTGCATGCCTACAGGCTATGCAGTTATATAGTACCATGGTGGCATGGTATTATGTAAAGTTCATGTTAATGCACTGCTAATGCAGCACAGGTCATGAAATTCTCTGATATACTACATTCCAGGATGATTCAGGATAGTGTCATTGACAGCATGCTAAAAGGGATAAGGTTGTGCCCCTGAAAAATGAACATTTGCACTGTTATGTCAAATGGGAGGGTGGTATACCTCAGCAATGGTAATTTGCCTGGGTGATGACTACATACAATGGGCATCTACCTGAACATTGTGTGGATGAGGAGAAGGACCCAAGTCATTGGGTAGTGCTGCATATTTTCATGGGAAGTAGAAAAAGGATCCAGATACAGGCATTAGTTTACATTATGGAGGAAGGGTATGCCTTACTTGTGCATTCCCACCACTGTAGATTGATGATATCACAATGTGTTTCTATTACTGGGACAGGTCAGAGTACACAGTTGAGGCAATCACTGTTATGTTACAAATGATGTGGACTAATCTACCAGTACTAGTCAGGCAGTGGGCATGCAGTATGGTCCCTTGCAGATGTAGATATGATCATACAGTATACAATATGTGATCATTTTATTCTTCAGGAACATCATCAAAGTTTCTTTGTAATGCCCATTTCTCTCACAGTAATGAAATATGAATGAGATTATCAGGTACACCATACATTTATTATCATGGAAGTGATATCATCAGGTAAAAGAAATAAAACAATACATTGTATTTTGGTTGCATGCTCCAACCTTTCTCAAAAAAACAAACAAACAAAAAAAAAACCTCAATAAGAAAAAGAGCATGGGAAACTGACAGGTAGAAGCTGATTAGGGTGTTGCACAAGGAAAGGTGGAAAGTTCTGAAAGGAAGTCTGTATCTTAAGCAAGACAAATTCACCAATGAAAGTGTTACATAGAAAAGCAGGCCTGGTTGGTCTTTCCAAGATTTGCATAGACTAATTTGAGACAGATAATAGAAATCATATAGAAAGAACTAAATAAGGTAATAAACCTGTATGTGGTAACAGCCAAAAGGCAGGACAGTTGGCATGGCCAAATATACCATACTGTGTACAGTGACTGAGGAAACTAGGATTCATAGACTACAAAAAGTCACTTCCGAGTAGCCATGCATTTACTTGTTTTTGTCCTATGGTGGCAGTGCCCATTTCAGACCTCTGCACATGGACCCCAGTGCATGAATTTTATAAGAGGTACTGGGATAGAAGCCTGTATGGTTTTATATCACAGTGAGCTAATTATTCAAGTTGATTTAAGATGGAGATCACAGAAAAGCCCACAAATAATGATTTAAGTGATTTACATGATCAACAGATGATGATAGAATTCTAAGAACAGTGAGAAAAAAGTAGCCCAATGGAGAGCAGGGGCAGTGAAAGGGCTACCTGAGAGTGTAATAGAACAAGGAACTGCATAATATGGTACAGTAAGTAAAGAGCAATGCTAATGCAACTCAGAAGGACAAATTAAAGCCAGGAACAGAGGGGAATATGCAGAGAATTATGGGGCATAAAAAAGTGGACAAATATTAACTGCTAAAAATGCAAGGTTAAGAAGTGAATGGGGCTTTCCAAAAAGTATATAGTGTGAAGGTTTATTTCTCCAGAGTCAACTTGCACATTGTACAACTCCAAGTAAATCATTTAATTAGACAAATGCTCCTGGGGCATGTGTGAAAAGCAACACTTGTGTCACATGGTTCTTATCTGTTAACAAACTGTCTTCCCAAAGAGAAACTGCAAGTTTGTTGGTGATGGGGAGTGAGCGAGTGCCATTAATTTAAATATAACAACATAGAAGATCACAAAAATGATGCCCCAGGGTATATAAAAAAAAATTACTTTGCTAGGGAAAATAGAGCTGTGCAAAGTACTTTCCAGCATTTGACACTTGCATTTATCTGAGTACATTGTGAACAGTTAATACTTGTCCAACATATGTCAAATAAACATATCTATCTTAATGCTGTCTGTCCCAAAAGACTCATACATTAGAACTTCCAGTGTGTCAGAAAAACGGTGAATGGGATACATAAATGCTGTCATTATTTGATAATCAGGTCATGTATTTGCTATAATGTGCATCAGTAACAGTTTGGTTATCTTTCTGAGTGCACCATTTGGAAATATGTCTGTGATCCATTGTGCAGTTGCATATGCAATAAGGTACCAGGTTGCTCATAGTCCAGATATTACTGCATGGACAGGGGTGTTCTGAACTTCTGAGATGCGAACCTGGGGATATGGTAATATCTGTACCATGCACACCAAAGCTCATTACTGCATTTATAAAATCGGTATCACCTTTTTTTTTTTTTTTTTTGCAGTTTGCATTTATTTGTTTATGCATGACAATTGTATGTTTTGTAATGTAGTTCATGTAAAATATTTCCTCCACCTATGCTAATTAGTCAACTGATGTGCAAGGATATAACTTTTTGACCGTGTGAATTTTGGTAATGAATTTTCATGGTAGTCACTTAAGGGACCCTTCTGACAAACTTTTGTGTTTTTGTGCAGTGTGATTTGTAAACAGGTACTAATATTCACAAAACCTTTCTATATTGTGCAACTTATAAGCAAGTGTATGGCATATGTGCCCAAGGATGTCATTTTTCCACTGTACTTGGCCTTCATCAGACCAATCATTGAGTATAATGCTTTGTTCAGTATGTACTTCAGTATCCACAGAGTTTCTTTACAAAAAGATTACAGAATGTAAACAACATGTCCTACGTGGACCGCCACAAGCCCAGTCTCTGTGCTCAGTCTCCTACAGACTTTTGACAGGTGATCTATGCCTGGCCTGCAAAGCATCCTCTGATCCTGCTCTGACAGACCTGCTGCACATCCACAAAAGAAATACCATCAAAATTACCCAGTCTACGGATCTAAACTTCATCTGCAACTTAAATAGGTCATGCTGGGAGGACAGGTATATGTCTCAGAGACTACTCTATCTCTGGAACAGGCTTTCCATCCATGTGAAACAGAGTTCTTCCCCAACTCAATTCAACTGTAACTCAGACCATTGAATGGGAAATCAAAAATGTACCCCTTTTCTGGAACCTATGTCTCTAGTAGACAGAGGCAGCCTGTAAATACTTGAAAACCCATGTCGAAGCCTACATATACCCCTTAAAATAACCCTAAAGTATCAAAATTTGTCAGATACATTTGGTAGGCATAGCTAGGCTTAAAATTGTGCCACGGGGTTATTAGGATAGTAATCACCTATGAAATTATGAAATTAAAGAGTAATCACTGTGGTAGCAACTCTAACACTGTGATTCAGAAACATAGTAGGAACAGTTGCAGCCAGCCCACCACTGTTTACCTTGTTTGCGTGATGAAGAACAGCTCTCATTAACAATTAGCAGGTAAAGTCAGTTTAAGACAAGGAACTCATTAAATATCCCACTCACAGCTGAAGCAGGTTATGTAGTAACAGCACATACCCCTGGAAAGATAGAGAGAGGGAAAGATAAGGAAACACAGCAAATGCTGCTAATGTATGTCCTCAGAGCAGCTCAATGTAATCATGCATGTATAGAAGCAGCAAGAATGAGAAGTCATGTAGAAGTCTAAAAAGACCATTACAGTGTTTTCATCTATGTTATTTTGAGCAAATTATAAAGGGTAGACATGGGATTATAGGAAATTAATAAAAAAGGGGGAAGTAAGAAGAGGGTAGGATATAGGTGAAAATCTAAGGAATGAGCAAGATGGATTGCTCATGGATGGCATAAGAGACTAGTTGCCATAATGGTTAAGGTCCTCGTCTCCCATGCACAAATTACAAGGTTTGATCCTGACCTTAGGCCAATGTCTGTTTGCCATGACATATACCTGCATTTTCTCCCTTTGTCTTTGTGGGGTTTCTCCCACCTCCAAAAATGCACTGAGTGTTTGTATCTCAAACTGAAGTGGAGGTGTGGATAGCAGCACAGACTCTACATGGTGCCCTGTACGGGGAGCAGTTGTAAAGACCAACCACTTTAGGCATCTACTGTGGTGTGCAGTATCCTCAAGGTAGGAGAACATGGATTACAGACTGCATACCATGGCAAGGCAGTGGTGTAATGTAATGTGATTTGGACATGATGACTAATGTCGTCAAATTGGCATGGGCATTTGCCGGTAAGTAAGTTGAGGATCCTACCTACGCCAATGGTGGGAGGGGTGTATGTGTCCCTATTGGCCAGTGTATACCCACCATAAATACCAGCAGCCTTGCATTAATAACCTACAAGTCGGTGTCCAGTTGTCCAGCCTGCACAGCCTGGGGTACAGGGATAGCTCTATTGAATGAAGATAAATCTGATGAGTGAAAGCTGGATGCAAAACCAATCAACCTGCTGAACATTAACCCACTCAGTGTAGAGTCACTGACAGAATGGTGCTTGGAAGTGGAAGACATGATGGTACAAAAGAGGCTGGACATCCTATATATCTAAGAGACAAGATGGAGGAGAAATTCAGCAAAGCCACTTGGCTTGGGATGCAGAGTATAACACTCAGGAGGAGAACAGGCTAGAAATGGTGTGGGAACTGTGGTAAGATAGAGGCTTCAGAAGACACGGAGGGAAATCATCAGAATTAGTGAGAGACTCATGGCAGTCAGACTCCAGCCTAATGATAGGACAGTATTCATAATCTCAGTTTATGCCCCACACCAGGAGTGTGATAGTGAAAAGAAGAGCTGGCTAAGAAACAGTTGTATGACAACCATGAGTTGGTGTTAATAATGGGTGACTTGAATGCTCGTATCGAGACAGACAGAACAGGATATGAGGACTGCCTGGGTCCACATGGGTAAGGCAACAGTAATAAAAAGGAGAGGCCATTCTAGACTTCTGTCTGGCAAATGGCATGATAGTAGCCAACACATGGTCCAGAAAGAGAGACAGTCACAAGATCACATACAAGCATGGCCAACATGCAACTTAGGTAGGCTTCCTCCTAGTAAGGAAAGGGCACTGGGGTAGAATCAGTGATTGCAAAAGTCATCGCAGTGAAGCAGTCAGCCCAGAGCATAAACCACTGGTTGCCACAATCGTCTGCAAGCAGTTGTCAGAGAAGGCTCTAAGGTCAAGAGAGACCAGGCTGAAGACCTGGAAGTTGACTGAAGGGAAAGCACAACAGTTCAAGGAATTACTCAGGGCTCTAGCACCCCAAGAAGAGGAGGAAATAGATGGAGTTGAAGAAGAATGGCAGTGCCTCAAAACAGCATATGTGAGGACTACAGAACAGATATGTGGCTGAGCCAGGTATGGAAATAAGGTACATAAGGAAAACTGGAGGTGGAATGCAGAAGTCCAGGAAGTCATCAAAAGAAAGAAGGAGTGCAGGAAAAAGTGGGCAACAGAAAAAAAAAGACAGACGAGAAAGGAATACATGTTGGCTAACAAGCAGGCTAAGAAAGGAGTTGAAATAACAAAGACTAGGGCATCAGAGGGACTCTACCAGCTTCTGAAATGTGAGTTAGTAGATGACACAAAGAAAGTATATCAGGTTGCAAGTTAAAGACAGAAAGATAAAGAAGATAGTCAGGCACCCTTCATAAGGGATGCTGGCAGCAACCTGCTTACCAGTCCATAGGACATCAAAGGCAGATAGAAGGAGTACTTCCAGCCACTTCTGAATGAATAAAATCCCACAGAAGCTGTACTGCCCCAGACACAGCTCACAATGAAGGAAGAAGAGGAGCTCACCATGGAAGAAGTTAGGACAGCACTGAGGAAAATGAAATCAGGGGAAAGCAGATGTCTCAGATGAGGTCACAGCAGATATGATAAAGATGTTGAGTGAGATAAGGGAGAAAAGGCTCCTGAGGGTACCCCCCAGCAGTATGGATCGAAAAGTGTATCCCAGATGACTGTAGAATAAGCATACTCATGCTAGTGTACATAAACAAAGGAGACATCCACAACTGTGGCAGTACAGAGGTATCAAACTCCTGTCACATTCCATGAAAATTCTGGTAAGGGTGATTTTTAAATGTATATGCAGATTAGTAGAAAGTACGATAGAAGATAATCAGCTCAGATTCAGATCAGGATGCAGCACAACTGTCCTGATGTTTGCAGTGAGATGGATGGTTGAGAAGCTAGAAACGAGGAAAGACTCCAACTGGGCATTCCTAGATTTGGAGAAAGCATATGACAAGATCCCAAGAAAGCTGATCTGGGCAGTCCTGTGATAGTTTGAAGTCCAAGAAACATTGGTAGAATTACTGCAAACTATGTACATGGACCCATTAACTTAAGTGCAAACAGCTCGGTTTCACACAGGGTTTCCCAGTGGGAGTGAGTGTGCATCAAGGATCAGCTCTGAGCTCAGTGTTGCTCATACTGATGATAGACTACATTTGTAAACAGGTTGGAGAGAACAGATCAGCAAAGTTGCTGTATGCAGCCAATGTGGCATTACAGGCAGACTATGAGCAAGAACTTCTGTAAAGGATAGGGGAATGGAATGCAAAACTGAAGGCACATGGGATGAAAGTGAGTATATATAAGGCAGTGGTAATGGCAGCAAATTGGGGAAATCAGAAGATGTTGAGAACTAAGATAAAAGGGAAGATAGTGAACAGGTTAACAGCTTCAAGTAGCTGGGAGAGGTGATTGAAGAGAAGGGGAGCCTGAATGAAAAAGTCAAAGCTAGAATCAGAGGGACTGCGGCCAACTAGCATAGAGTGTCAGGTGTAGTGTATGACAGAAAAAAGCCAAAAAAGCTGAAAAGTAAGTGTACAAAACAGTGGTGTGACTAGCACTACTGTGTGGTCCAGAAACATGGGCAGTAAAGGAAGAGCAGTTGAGGAAGCTAGAGGTGATAGAAATGAAGCATCTGAGAAGGTTGGTAGATTGCACACAGTGGGACAGATGAAGAAATGAGGACATAAGAGCAGAAGTCAAAGTACTTCCAATATCAGAAAAAGATCAAATAGAACAGATTACAATGGTTCGGGCACATGTGCGGAAAAGCAGAAGACAATCTGGTGAAGAAGATTTGGGACAGATAGGAAGAAGGCAAGAGGAAATGAGGCCATCCAGCAAAGAGGTGGATGGATTGTGTGACAGAAGACCTGCAACAGTCAAGCATGGGTGTCAAAGAAGGCAGGAGTGTGGCATGGAATTGACAGAGATGGACAGTTGACACAGCACCCTGACCCCAAGTAGAAAATGGGAAAAAGGGCATTGATGATGATGATGAGCAGTTTGGAGGTGGGGAAGGTGGGATAAAATGCTTTTGTGGGTAAGGTGCCTTTTTATATATATAAATAAAAGGTATGTTGAAGATGGAGGTAAGGAAAGTAGGAGGGATATAGTAAGTAGCAGGGGTACACAAACAAACATAGGAGACAGACAAAACTGACAGAGAAGTTCTGACACAATTAGGGATGGGGAATAAAATAGCGAAAGTGACATCAGACAAACAGTTTGTAGACAATAGTGTTTAGGAGGACTAGACAATAAATATGGATGGCACGGACACAAAAGGGAGAGGATAACACCATGATAGGGGATAGGATAGGGATGCACAGTTAACATCCCTGACAGCCATGACCAGCTTGAACAATATCCCCAACTTGTAGTGTAGGGGTTGATAGCGTGTCTCCTGCAGCTGATGTTTGAGCTGGGGAGGTGACCTTGTGCAGATGGAGTAGATGGTAGTGCTACTCGTGGGTAGCTGGCAGCCATTGCTGGAGTGATGGGCACAAGCCTATGTGCTGCTGCATATAATCATAAAATAAATGAAAAAAAAAAATAAAACAAATGTTTGTAATAAAAAGGATAGTGGGAGAGAAAAAAAGTATACATAAATGAAAAAAACAAACACTTTTTTCTTATAGTATTAGGAGTATTTTACTTGAAACTGCAAGGAAAACATCCTTTCCAAATTACCAGTGATGGCACAGTACAAAGTAGAGGGTGGGAACTGAAATATGAATTAACACTGAATTAACACATGCACTCTATCAGGCAGTGCTTCAACACATCGAGCTACATGTACATTCCCGCTGAAGCGTGCTGTCAAAAACACAATAAAAGCTTCAAACACGTATACTGCTATATTTAAACTATGGAGCATAGAACAGAATTGGTAATGCAAAACAAAACATACAGTGGCAGACTACAGCTATACGCTTTCAATATACTCACAGTTTACCTGCAGCATGGATCAGTGGGTGTGCACATGCACAGGTAGATGTAATGTGCAGGTTTTGGTTTAAAGTGCGAGTAAAGTTGGTAGTGATTCAGAGACAGACTAGAGTGATGAGCCCTTGTTGCCATAATCTGCATGCCTTGTCTGCATAAAGCACACAAATGTAAGCATGATTGTAATCATGTTAAGCTTAGAAATCCAATTACATTACAAGTATTAGAAATCACAGAACTGTGAGACTGTGAGGTGCTACTTTGTGATTACTTGGAGTCCCTGGATCTCAGCTTGTACAGACTTATTGTGCTACTTTTCAACTTATTTGTACAAATATTATTATTTTTATAGTAGCATTAGCTCTGACGGTAAGTTTTATGAGTTTGTTGATTTGTTTGAGAGAGAGAAGACTAGAAGGTAAGGAGGCTGTTCTGCTGCTGAAAAAAAAAAATTAATAGCAGGAAACACACACACAGCAACAAGTACCCAGAGCACATGGCATCTTAAGGTAAGTTTAGTGGCTGGCTTTACTTGCACAGTGTACATATGTATTGGCTACAGGGAATGTGATCACTGGATTCCCTTTACAGATCACAGACACAGTCTCTGTGCCTGTGGGCATCCAGTCTCACACAACACACAATGAGGACAGGTTTCTGGGGAAACTTGCAGTCAGGTAAGTGTGATAACCCCTACAGGACTATTTACAGAATCTGCCACAAACCCACAGGGTGGAAGAGTACTTGTGCTTATTGGGGACATGGTTACAGCCCTCTCCCTGAAGCAGCTATGCCAATGACCATGACCCAACCAACATGCCGATCCATCATGGAGACAGCTGTGTGCAAGCTGCTGCCTCTTTGCTGGAGTCATGCCCAAACACATGTTCTACAATAACCCTGGTTTGCAATAGGGCATAGTTGTATTGCTGATCTGCCTCATTCTGTTGATTTATGATAGGTGCCATCAGTCAGGGCTCCAGGGCATACCTGAAATTGTCAATAAGATGCCCCTGGGGGAAATCACTCCTTGCAAGCTGTTCATATAGGTCACATGTCTGCCATATATAGGTCACATGTCTGCCATAAGTCAGTGTTAGGATATCTATCTGGGTGCTCTGCTGGCACATTTAAGATAATACTTTGTGCAGAACACACCACCTGGCAGTTAAATGAGTGATCACCTTGTAGGTTTGTGTGCTTTCTTCCCAACTCCTTACGTGGGGCCTTTATTTTAATGTGGGAGCAGTCTATGGCCCAAGGTACCTCATGGAAATGGGCTGCATCACAGAAGTACTACATGGTCTTGACTCTTTACTCTGTGGTATCTAAAAAACACATATGTTCCCATAGGCGCTGGAAGCTGTTGAAGACTGGTAGGGGGGCAAAGGGTGAGAGGGGCACTTAGTGATCTAAAAAGGGCAATTTTTTTAAAACTATTTACTACCACAATATATGTTGAATTGAAGGACATTTTAAGCTTAGCCAGTTTCCCTTTGGGTGCTTGAATTAACATTTCCTGATTGGTATTACCTATCCCATGGCTGTTAATTGTATATTAGCCCTAGTGAGAATAAATGTGATCATACTATAGATAATTTGAGGGGACCCATGTAAGGGATGCAGCATTTAGGAACTGCCTCTATCCATTAGTGGCATGAGGGGCAATCCTGCAGTACATTTTCTATTACCCATCCTTAGATCCATGTTGCATTTGAATATGGACAGGGATGAGCTTTGTTTAACTTGAATGGATAGTCTGTTCTGGAACAGTGGTAGCCCCTGATTCTGTGATATATATCCATCTCTCCACAACATTCAGTTTAGATACCTGGACTGAGTATTTCTGATGCCATTTGACTTGCTGATGTTCAGTAGGTCCATCTGTATTAGGTCAGAGGATGCCTTGCATGCCAGACATGTCACCTCTAAGCACTCTATAGGATACTGAGTATAGTGATAAATCTTTGAGGTGGTCCACACAAGATCTATTGTTTAGGACTTGTATCCTTTTAGTAAGGTATTTCTGTGGATATTCCAATTGTTGCATGGGTCTGGACAGATACATGCCAAAGTGGGCATTATACAAAATGATTAATCCAATGAGGGCTTTGTAAAGGGATACAATAACATCTCTAGATTTAGTCACAATCAATTTGTTTATAAGCTGTGCAATTTAGAAAGGCTTTCTTATGACTTTGGGCACATATTGGTCAAAAGTTAGGTCACTGTACACACAAGTTCCCAAATGCCAAACAACTGGGTCAGTTCTCAGGGGGCATTGTCAGTTTGGCAGCTCCCTGGAGTAGATGACTTCCCAATGTATGTGATAATGTATTTCTTGGAGTTTAGCTTCAATTCATGATTCTGGCACCAGTTATTGTTTGGGACAAACCTTCCTGCATGATGGTTAAGTCATTTGGGGATTCAATAACTGTTCCTAACTTGCAGTCCTCTTAAACTTAGTCGGCCAAAGCCCTTTGGTATTTCCTTTTACTTTTGAGATGTATATGCCAAACAGAAAAAGTCTCAGCACTGAACCCTGGGGGACACCATTGGTGACTGGTCTCTACCCCTATGTTGGTCTCCTGCATCCTGTGAGCAAGCATACATGTATACATTCTTTGATTCACCTTCCTGATTGTATTAACCTGATTGTATTAAATTATATTCCTTGTATAATACAGCACCACTTGTTCGAATATGTTTTAAATTTGTAGTTTGAAACAGTCTTCTAGTAAGCAATGAAACAAAATGTATGAACCAATAATGACACAACTGCCCAATTCAGAACATTTCCATCATAAAAGTCTACTTCCACACCCAAACTATAAATAGAATGACAGCAGTGTAAGCCACAGGCATCGTGCACAGCTTTTTGCACTTATGTTCAATTTCATTTTTTTTTGGGGGGGGGCAAAAGGTCAAAAACCATGGACACATTTTAAACATTGCTTGTATAATTTTGTAAAGTTGCTGGAATAAAATGTTGTGTTACCACCATGCATTTCACTAGTAAGTCTTGAACCCAAGGCTCTATGTACAACAGTCAGAGTAGCATACCACTATGCTAAATCAGCAGCTTCCTGAAAACTAGGAAGACTGAAACTTACTGGCTATTATTTAGTGAATTCATTTGTCACTTCTCACCACAGCTCTCAACTCTTAGCACAAAAAAAAATGGGGGAATACAAATTCAGTTCTCACTATAGCTCTCAACTCTTAGAACAAAGAAACCTGGGGGAATACAGATTCAGTTCTCACTATAGCTCTCAACTCTTAGCACAAAAAAACTGGGGGAATACAAATTCAGCTCTCAACTATTAACACAAAGAAACCTGGGGGAATACAAATTTAGTTCTCACTATAGCTCTCAACTCTTAGCACAAAAACTAGGGGAATACAAATTTAGTTCTCACTATAGCTCTCAACTCTTAGCAAAAAGAAACCTGGGGGAATACAAATTCAGTTCTCACTATAGCTCTCAACTCTTAGCACAAAAAAACTGGAGGAATACAAATTCCGTTCTCAATTCTTAGCACAAAGAAACCTAGGCAAAGCTGACAAGTGGTGGTGGCTAGGGAGTTTAGGCTCTTTTTACCCTATACTGAAGGTACAGGGTTTGAGCCTCGTGTATTGAAGGGGGGAATTTTCACACAAACACACACACACACACACACACACACACACACACACACTTACTTTACTTCATTCCTCACACACAAACACTTACCTTACTTCATTCCCCCCACACACACACTTACCTTACTTCATTCCCCACTGACAGAACTTGCCCTGTACTCTCTTCATTTCACCCTGAATCCCTGCAGCACTCATCCGCATCACACCCAAAACACGTTCTTCATGTCACCCTTGTGTATCCTGTTTGTCATTGAAAGGTCCATGTTGCTAATATGCATAAAGCTACACATACCTTGGCATCCACTGGAAGGGGTAATCCATGACTTTCTTGGACCTGCAAATGAAGGTCAGATGTCCACCAGGTCCAGCATTATGTCCACATTGTACCAGTTTGCAATGTCAGTGTTGTGGAGTCCAAGAAATGTTGTGTGACTGGATGCCACAGCATCACTGAGGGTGACTGCATACACCACTGTGACTCATAGTAGCAAAAACAGCTTCTTGAATGTATATATTAGCTAATGCTGTGGCTACTCAACATATGTCCATATTTCTGTAACACATATGAGATGTTTAGTTGCTGTCATTACCACGAGTCCTAGAGCAGCACATTGCACTCTTTATACATTTCTGAATTGTTCTGCCATCTTGATTTACTTATTTTGTATACACAGCACTGCTCATGTTAATATTGTTGCTCATTACCATCTGCTTAATGGCCATTAACATATACCTTGACCAGCTCTGCTGCTCAGCATGTACAGCTTGCAGTAAGTGTGTGCAAAATCACTTACCACAGTGTGGCTAAAGTTTCTGAATCCCAGACTAAATACTGAAAGCAAATAAAGACAAGCAGTAATCCCCCCCATCATTTTTCTTAGGTTGGTTTAGCTGATTTTGTGTTTGTTGCAAACAGAAAGTATTCACAAAGGTAGTCATTTTGGTGGCAGCTGTCAAGAACTGAACTAGACACACGCACACACACACACACATATGTATACACACACATATATATATATATATATATATATATATATATATATATATATATATAAATATATATATATATATATATATATATATAGATAGATAGATAGATAGATAGATATATTTAGAGAGAGAGAGGGAGATAGATACAGAAATGCCCACCCAAATTTTTTAAGCTGATTTAGCGAATGGTATGCTTGTTGCCTTTATTTAACTGTGTTTTTGTGGTCTTTTTATGTGTTTTACTGATATTTTAATTTGCATTTGTATTTGTATAGTTTTACCTTTGTATGCTGCATTTTTAAATTTACTCCTTAAAACAAACAATGCCTAGAAGAGTCTTATCTACTGCATTAATCTGCTAGATTCTAAAAGATCAGTGCAGAACTGAGGACTGCAGATATTATCCACCAAACTATGAATATGGAAAGAACGTTAACTGCAGAATTTGCATATAGAAGACTTAACTCTTCCAAAGATGGGAAGATATTCAGGAGGTTACTTGATGTGGTGCAACTAGAATGCATGCAACAAATAAGAAAAATAGTCACAAATTAATAATATAAAAGCACTGTATTCCGACAGTGAGTGTTATACTTATGGAACATAAAGCTAACGTGACATGATGAAGAGGTGTCTGTGTTTCTTATGCATGTGCAGCAGAATCAACCAGTAAAGTGTGTATGTAGGTATTTTTGCTTACGATGGGTATTTATAAAACTGTTAAAAAACACAGTTATTGCAGATATGTACATAACTGTACACTGCAGATAATTGGAATACTGTTGAATCTGCTGAGTAAATCAGGACAAAAAAAGTATTTTTAGTGAAATGGCAATTTTTATGGCATGCTTACATGCATAAGTCTCATCTGCCTATGATTTTCAGAAGTGTAAATGATTTTACTTCACACTGCTGCCCTGCTCATCCTATTCCCTAGTAAAACTGACAATTTAGGGGAACAGGAGGTAGATTACATGTAATAAATAATGAAAATAATTACAGTTATAGATTTATTCTGCTTCTAAAATTGTATATTACATTGCATTCTCTCTTTGTGTCAAATTCTCAAGTAACTGTTATTATTATTATTTTAAAAAAGTGAAGATCATTGTCCCTGATTATTTCTGGCTTTGTAACAGAATGTGGAGGTAAGACATTCCAGAGGATGTACACATGTAATGTCACTATACACTGTATGGATCCAAACGATTGCAAATTTGTATCCTTACTCATTATGTACATGGTGCTGATGTCTCCTCCAAGCAAACTGTGTTTAAATGTAGCACAGTTAGTACAGACAGGCAGTTCACATACACTTGTGTGTTTGGAGGATTAGTAGCCCACATCATCATGAAGGTAACTTCAATAACCATGAAAGTGAGATACCCTTCATAAAATGGATGTGACCTAATAGGGAGAAAGGTGAATGATGTGAAGGAACTAAACCAGGGAGGGTGCTGCAAGCAGGGTGAATGCTGTTGTTGGCCATGGTAGGATGCCAAGGGCCTACCGTAATAGTTTTACTAACATGATATTATGTGCAGCATCCCATGTATAAGAATACAGATGACAGTGTAACACCACTGGGGATGGTCCATCAGTACCAATGCCATCAGAAATAGAGGATTTTCTGGCCTGACACCAACAGCAGTACAGAAGACACAGGCTACCATGTGGTGACACCATACCTCTCAACCTCTTAGAACAACAAATCTGGACAAAACCATAATGAGTGGGGTAACAAAGGACAAAAAACAGAGACACTTTTTAAATATATTGCTCTTACAAGCTTAGAAAGTTAATAGACTAACAGGATTTGGATTAGCATGGACTTTATAAAGGATATAAAGTCTAAAACTTAAATTTTTGTCATTATTTTCTGACTTAGTCATCAATGATTTGCCAGTGATTTGACAGAAAACCACAATATTTGGATAAACAGACCAAAAATATGAGGCAAAAATTTGGACATTCTTTGAAACTCTGGACAGTTGAGAGGTATAGGTGACAATGAAGTTTTGTCTCTAAGTACCGAGGTGTACCATTTTGTGAAAGTATTCAGCTAATACACCTAGAAACCTATACTATTCCTACTTCAAATAACCAACATGTTTATTAAAATTATACATTCTCCTAGGAGTTATGTGGCATCATTGGATGAGGAGATCCCAGGTAAGTGTCCTCTGAAAAGTTATCCTGCTTAGATTTTCTTCATTGCCTTGCTGGTCACATTTATTTCATTGCAGATCCTTCACATGCTGTGAGGTCATCCACTCTATCACCAGGTATGTACACCTTTGCTCTGTTGTACTGTATAGACTTGTGCATGGCAGTCGTGATTGCTGTATTGAAATATAGCTTATCTTATGTTGACATGTGCAATGTTTGGTTGCATATCTGTTTCCATCATTGCAGCTCATCCACTTCCTGCATCCTCCCATGGGCCTTCCATTGATCTTGATACAGGGGATGATGCAGTAAAGGGAGAGAGCACATGCATTAAGTCACATGATATTGCACTTGGGGGCCATTGTCTAGCCTCTAGTTGAGCTTTTCATCTGGCTAGGATGTTTCCCCCTACCCAGATATCAGAGAACCTAACCACTTCAATGATAACAGAGTTCCTTTCACTTTTTCCTATATTCTGATATCAATCCCTCATAGGGAAGGCAGTCTCTAACTTGCAGTCCAAATGTCTTCTTGGCCTCTTCCCAGAGTATTACCTTCCCCCTCTTGATATTTGTTCCCAATACCTTGGTTCTTGCCTCTTCCCATTGTACTACCTTCCCCCTCTAGTTATTTGTACCAAATACCTTGGTTCCTTTCCAGTTTTCTCCAGTAAATTCCAGTTCCCTCTTGTCTAATCTCCGTACCCTAATTGCAGTGATCCGTATCAGCAGAATCTCCTTTCTCCATGCTCGTGTTGGCTTGGTTCTTGGAATACTTTCTGCTCCTTTATGAATATAATATTCTGTATGCCTGTTGTTGCTCTCTTAGGGATCTGTATCCAAAATCTCACTCTCTCTCTCTTTATTTCTTGAAGTTCCCCACTTCTTCATCATCATCCCTTTCCACTTTGAATTATAGCTTTCTGCTTGTGTTATGTATATAAGCCTTAACTGTGTAGCTCTTAATTATCCATTCAAATCAGGTAATCCTAAACCACCATGTTGTAGAAGGATCAACTTATCGCACTTGACCCTTTCCCTCTACCTGACTACCTGATAAAATACTTTAAATCTTTATTGATTACTGTCCACAACTTCTGCTCTCTCTCGCTCTCTCTATAAATAAATATATATATATATATATATATATATATATATATATATAAATACAAGGGACAAAACACATTTTCACTGCTTTTATGTTGCTATTCATATCCAAAAACAACAGCAGTTTCTTAGATTTTGCATTATCTTTTATGTAGTCTCTTCCTTCATATCCTTAGCTGCCATAACAGAATCCTTTTTAATCCATACTCCAAAATGTTTCAGTTTTTTGTGTCTCCATAATACTGGTATGGCTGAACCAATTCATGAGTGGGTACATTGTTAACAGCTATACTCTTTGTTTTATTGTCATTAATTTTATATCCTCAAAAGTCTAAAAACTGTATCAGAATGTTCCATGACACTGTGGTGTCTTTTTCTGGTTTTATCAGGTACAAAATAATATATTCTGCAAATAAATTCTATTGTTTTTGATTACCATGCCAATTATATCCTTGAATTTGTGAGCCCTTTTTTTTCTTTGCCAATGGCTCTAAATATAAAACAAATAACAATGGGAAAGAGGACAGCCCTGCCTGCTTCTTCTATTCAGACACAACTTACTAGAGAGGAACCCTCCCAGTTTGTTTGCCTCTGATCCCTTATATATTCTCCTAATTAATCTTATTATCGCATCAGGGAATGCAAATGTTTCCATTGCCCTACACATAAAATCCCAACTTACTCTGTTGAATTCTTTCTCTGCATCAAGATGCACCAAAACAGCAGTATTTACTTACATTCTGCTTCCTTCTGGACTATCATTGTTCTGTTAATGCTGTCAAATGTTTGCCTGTTCTCCACAAAACCACATTAATCCATATCTTTTTTGTCAGCACCTTTGCATTTTTTTAGCTATTATGGACATAAACACTTTATAATCATGGTTTAAAATTGAAATGGGCCTATACAAAACTGGGTCTTTACTATGTTTAGGTATTGCAGCCACCACAGCTTTCTTCCAGGATGTTGGTGCATCCTGTCCTTTTTAAATACTGTTAAAACCTTCCAGATCATTCTCATTTTCTTCCCTCCTATCCTGGGATAATTAAGTCTTCCATAAATGTTTCCATGTGTTCTCTTCCTTTATTCCCACATTTCTCTGCTTTATACAATTGTTTTATAAAGCTGAAATATTTATAATACCTTTACAGGATCTCTGTTTTGTTTTCTTGTTATAAGCTCCCTAAGTTTGGCAACAACCCTTTCTACTTTCTATTGCCTAAGTCATTGTGCTAAAAGTTTTTGTGCTCTGGTGTTATTATCAAAAACAGTTGCTTAACAGCAGTCTTTCTAAACTCACGTATATTATCCAAATGTTCGTTTAATTTCTCTACAGTTGCATTTCTTCTTGTTCTTTGAGATTCCATTTATTGTGCAGTACTTTAACTTTTATCAGCCCCTCTAAGTAGTTCTTGTTAATTCATAGTCATGTTCATCCTGAAGTCCTTTCTTTATCAAATTCACGTGCTCACTTCTTTTCAGATGTGTCTCCTATATCATTACTATTTACATTCTGCATTCCTTAATATAATTCAATATTCTTACCTTTTGTTTTATACCTGTGAGGACATTCACATTCCAAAATAAGATGGATAGTGTAGCCATTTTGATAAGAATTTATTATACCCACCCACCAAGAATTTATTATACCCAACATCTCAGCTTTTTTAAATGTCTGTTTCCAGTTTTTATTTTACATGTGCCCAGTAATGTTTGACAGGATAATTCTTTATACAATTGCTTATTGTCATTTCCATTTGAAGCTATGTCACATTTTACAAGACTTTTTGTTTTAATGAAAACCCTCAAACTGAAAATAAACACACCCCAGAACACCTCAGGAAACCATTAACTTAAACACATAAAACCATGTACATCTTTAAACAGTGAAACTTAACCCACCTGTTGTTATCCCAATTATCCCAAATCAACATATGCACCCACAGGCATTACCTAATCTAAAATTAAGGTTATCCATGCTAAATCACATGTTATGGCCTGTGCTCCTACTTACAATAATTACTGTCTTTTCTTGTCTTATCTTTATTCTTCTCCCAGATATGAAAACATAGCTCAGCTGTCTTTAAATAAAACTAAATTATACACTGTTCTAGAAATGCATTGAGGTATTTGGGTACAAGGTAAACTGCTATCTGTTATTCACTTCCATTAATTTCAAACTTTATTGTTATTAAGCTGGTTGTCCTTGTTCCTCTAAATTTTACATTTTCCTCTGCAAACAATGTCTAGAGCTCTTTAGATGTATTGCCTGGACCTGTAATCAGTGTGTCTACATGGAAATATAAGAACAGAATGTACAGCTGCACCCAGCTGTAGACTTCTCAACACACACTTGAGATTAATTTGCTAAAGGAAAACTCTTCATTACATTCACAGTGTTCTCTTATTTGTAAAGCACACATGCTTACACAAAAAACTTGTTATTCCACTAAGCCAAGGGCATTTATCCAGGCATTCACCTATGCAAAAGTAAGAAAAAACATCTCAACTTTACATATACTATAATCATTTTTTATTACCATCCCCAATCCCAACAGCCCAAAATAAAAAGCATATTAACTTGAACATGCTTTTATTCAGCCTTTTTTTTCTTTTTACATTGTAATGATTATATTTCATAAAACTAAAAGAAGTACTTGTTTGCTTTAATATCTTTTACATTTACAACAGTCACTCAAAATGCTTTACAATTTAACTTGCAATTTATAACATGAAATATTTTATAAAAATAACATTAAGAACAAAACTTATTTTACTTAACAGTTAAATTTTTTTCCTTTTTTTCCCATTCAGTGTCCTTCCAAACATTAATGAGTTGAAGTGGAATATATGCCTTTCAGTCCCCAAATGAGTTTAACAAAGTCAACAAAAATCCAGTCTTTCTCAGCAAGGTATTTTAGTAAAGCCAAAGTTCACAACGTGATTGATGCTTTATAGTCTCAAATTTATTCACTAATATTTTTCTCCATCTCCAAAGCCTAGACTCTGGTTCAAGTCAAATATACTCCTGATTTATCTAATTAACTCCTCTGCTTCTTTCTGTCTCTTAAGCATTTTCCATTGGAACATTGGAAAAGGTTTCATTAGCAAAGTCTGTCTATGGGCTTTATTATTAGAAAAATGAGGAATAGAGCCCCCTTCGGTTTGGTGACTCACTTTTTGTTGGGCACACTTTTGTATTTCCTCCTTAGCCTGTTCTGCATCAAAGAATGACTTTGATTCCCCAGGAAAAAAAATATTCTGAAGACAACTGGATATAGCAATTTGAATCTCATATTTGCCTCTTGACATTCACTGATTGCCAGGATAAATTTGTTTCTCCTATGACTAGTGTACAGTGAATATTCATTTTCCGCAAACACTGTAATACTTCCAATTTTTAATACTTTGCCCTTCATCCACAATTTTTTCATGATCATTTCTTTCTGCTGAATTCATTGCATCTCTACTAATACAGGTCTTGGCTGCTTTCTCACGGCCATGTTTGGAGCATACACATGATATGCTGTTTCAGATTAACAACTCCTGCTGTGTAATACCCGTCCAGTTACTTACTTGTGCTTTCATAAAGTTAATACAATCTGTTCCTTCCAGTTTCTCTGGTACAGCAGAAGATCTTACGTCTGGATTCAATAAAGCCTATACTAAGTGTGCACAATTTTTATTCAATAAGATACTTACCACATTTTTTGAGCTTTCTAGTCACTCAGAAAGTGTACACTAAATGTACATGTAGTCTACACTTTGTGGTAACCTTTATGAATCCCTGTCAATATTTAAAGATGCAAGAATATCAGTAGGAGAACTAAAATCAGGAGGAAGAAGGTGTGTGTTATGTCTGTGTTGTCTGTTCACTCAGAACAGTGTACACAGTGTACACTTAGTGTAGGCATTATTGAATCAGACCCTTAGATTTTCTCTGCATGGTCTGTCCTCTAAATCTACCATTTGTTGAAACAGCTCTTAAGCAGTCTCATACTCAGCCAGCCATTTCTTCATTTTGACCTCTGACTTTTGCAATGTTATCAGTTCTTCTGAATAGCTGTTTAAAGATTCTTCCATTTTTCCAGCCTTTTGCTATTTGAGTTGATATACTCCTTCAGTGTTTACTTTATTTTAATCAGCTCTGAGTACATTTGATTTATTTTTCCTCTAAATTACTGGAGGCCATCTCTTTTACCAAAGCTGGAGCTTGAACTACTTTTGACTGTACAGCTGCAAGATTTCTCCAAGTCAGTGTTTTCTTTTCACCTTTCCTAGACAATTTCCTGTCAGGCACTCTAAGCTTCTTAACTGCTGGCATCCATGCAGGTAGTGTACATAATAGCCAGTAACTGAGTTTTACTAAAGCTAAAGGACTTATGTTTTTTTTAATTAGTTGCAACCATAAGTTCATAGCTGGCCTTAAGTTTTTTAATGGTAAGTTTGAAAGACTTATTTACCATTTTAAATCCCTTTTATAATGATGACATAGAGATATCTTAGAGATAGCCAAGAGCTTTTTAGTTTTTCTTACAGAGTTTGCTGATATGGTAGTTTCACGATGTGGGTTTAGTTTTAGATATGCCATTATGCTTTCATCAGAGTGCTTCAAATGCCCCAGTACAGCTATCCAAGAGGGAGTAAAATTCAAGGGATTAGATAGTAACCATGGGTACAAGGTTTGATGTTTTTCATGTTTCACTGCTGCAGTCCTAACCATTGGGTTATCCCTTCAATAGCGCAGCTGGTACAGTGGAGGACTGTAGTGATTTCCCAAGTCAACCTTAGGTTGCTGGTTCATTTCCATCTCGAAGGAGGTTATCTTTCAAAAGCATAAGTGCTAGCAAGAAGAAATGCTGAAGACTACTTCATATGGCCATTACCTACTAAATGGTTCTATGTGGATCATCTGAAAAGGAAAATGTACACTTGGAAATATTTAGCATTATGCTGAGAGGTGCAAGTTCCTTAAAGTATGTGGAGTAGAAATTATTGCAGATCCATTTATAGTTTGTTCAATTATAAGCTGGATAATCAAACATGAAATTCATTTCTGGGCTTGTGACAATGCCAGCTTCACAGATTGCTGTGAAATTCTGTAAAAGAAATAGCTGTTACAGTGTAACTGCCATATAGCTGCAGAGACACTACACACAGTGATAGAAGTAAAGTCAGAAGATGGAGGTGGTTCCTAGCAGTGGACAGTGATACAGACAGAAATATACCCCACCTCATGCACACAAGCGTACACACAAGGCTGTTGCAGTGCATTGAATTACAGGATGATAAACATTTAATTATTAAGGATAACAAGATACAGGGAAACAGGATGTTTACCATACAATTTTTCTTTGCATGACTGTGTACAATAGAAATAAAATGCAGACTAAATCATGAGTGCATTCTTACCAAAGATACAGTTGTGGTCATTCATCAGGCAAAGCATGGCGTACTGATATCATTTGTTGGAGAATTAGAAAACATTAACAATTAAATAAAATCATACTACCATTAATCGTTAAATAATGCAATGGAAATAAAACTACATCTGAAGCCCTGTCACTCATTTATCATGCTATCTACAGCTGTGCTGTACATTGCAGTTTTCCATAGACATTAACACAGGAGAAGGGAATCAGATTTTATAGTTCTGCTGTGCATAAGCAAAAGACATTAATACAAATGGGGATGGTAAAATCCACACACACACACTGCAGCATGCTAGAATCAACTTCACAATCTAATATTTGCTTGAATTATGTAAAATGACCTGCAATTGTTTACAATTTTGATAGTGCTTGGGAAACAATATTAAGTACATGCAACTATACATGAATAGACTAGAAGATCCTTTATTTTCAAATTAAGCAATCTTCATTAGTTATTTTTTATATTGAAGAAAGCCCTGCATATTGTATATTTGTGCAGAGGTTTAGTCTGTCTAAGTTCTGAGGACTCATGTTTCTTAACTTAAATGTTTGTACATGCTGCCTACAGTTGTGTTGTATACTGCTATATCCCTTAGCCATAAATGATGACAAGGAGAGGAAACGGATTTTGCATCTCTGCTGTAACCTTCAGAGTAACACAAACATAAATACAGATGGGGCAAGGAACAGATTTTATGCAGTGCAGCTGTGACATTTTGATTTGTATTCCATGATCAAAGGGGATAATTTTACAGCTGTTCTGTGTACAGCTATGTGCCACAAACATTATGGATTACTGGGATAAAGAACAGATTTTACCAAGTTTTTCTGTGAAAGTTTGCTTTGCACTTTGTGATAACAGGACAACAACAAACAGCATTTTTAAATGCTTGCAGGCATAACTTGTTAAAAACCAACATGGTCTTTATTAATTGAAAAGGATATTTTGTGTGTTGTGCTGAACATCAGGCAGCAAATACATCACTTAGATGCTATTCTGCATTCAGAACAATTAATGCCGGTAAGGATGGTGAAATAGATTTTAACAAGTGAAACTATGTCATTTTGGTTTGCACATTATGAGCAAGGAGAAGAAATAATCAATAACTTTAAATGATAGCAAATAAGTATAATTTGGCATTGTTCTGTTGACTGGGGAAAAACGATGACAGAGATTTTAGCAAGAAAGAAAATTACTAGGACTTTGCTTTTAGATTTATGCTGCAAGACTCATGAATATTAATGAAATCATTGTTTTCTCATTTGAGGGAGATTTATTTGCATAATGGTTTGGTTTGGAGTTTACTTGCTTTCATACAGATCTGCTTTTATGTGTCTGGTCTGTAGAAGCATCTTTTGGACTGAAACAATGTGTTGCACTTCTAGATGTGTATACATACTCAAACACAACAGTGCATAAAAGTGAAGTAATGGCAGCCAAAGCTAATGACTTTAATTAAATTAGAAGAATTCCTCATTGGTAAACCTGAAAGTTTTGATAAGGAACATCACTCATCTTATCAACTCTGATGGGTCTGTACTAGTCCCAGAAATAATACAAATGGTCAACTAGTGGGTGATCTGTTCAAATATTCTATCTATGCAATCAGGAAATTTCAATCTACATGATTAGAACTCAAACTTCTCCAAACAAATGGAAGAACTAAACTTAGCCTCCCAATTCAAAATCATTAAGTTGTGCACTGCTAAACAGCTTCTGCCCCAACACTAGCACTACCACATTAGTTGATTCCTTTTGTTCTAAGGTCCTTATACTTTAAACTCACAGCAGATGACAATATTCTTCCAGCCATCATCCCAGTTGCTAAGCCCATGTCTGAGAAATGTGCACCCCAACTTTGGGAATTCACCAGAAATATTCAGCAGCATAAAGTGCATAAATGTCAGTCATGAAGACCTTCACTGGATAGGATTTCAGCCTTTAATTTTTAAAGCTATGTTGATGACTTTTCAACATACAGAGCCATAGTTTATGTCTGAGTTGGCAGGAAAATTAAATGAAGACCAATTTAAAAATGAATAAAAATAAGACTCTGCAAAGAGCTCAAGTCATTCTGCTACTGAAACTGTTAAGATCCTATTAGCTGTAGTGGAGCTTTGTAGCAAGTTAATTCAGACCTAGTAAAGGCTCTTCTTAATTTCAAATCCAAATTACAAGTCTGGCATACGTAAATAAATGATGCTGTTTCTGGGTATGATATGTAGCGCATATATGCAGATGCTATACAGATGGCCTTAGATAAATGTGAATATAAGCTGGAAATGCCAATGGAGTTTTCTGAAAAAAAAACATTATCAAGCATTCTTGAAGAACACAGAGAAGTTGGGAAAATCAAGATCTGTTTAATAACTTATAGAATGTTTGGTCAGCCAAAACACATAGAAGAGAAAGGCACATTACATTACTTAACTGCATGATGGTATAAAACTTACCACAAAGAAAAGGCACAATCTGGATCATGTCTACTGTTCACTTACTACAATAGTAAACTCATATTTAATGAAACTTAATACTTATGGTCACAGGAAAGGATTCTACTGATTAGCAGCATTCAGTTTGTTGGAAAGTAATCTCTTCAGTTGTTAGCTTATTGGTTCTAAACTGACACAGTGACAAAATACTGGAATCACAGGTCTGTTCACAAAAAAAGAAAAAAAAAACACAGACGTTTAAAGGTGACAAGCAGCCAGCTGACTAGTTCTTTGTTTTTTCTTCCCATGTTCTTTTCAGTTTCAAAAGCAAAAATGTATCCAAAGCATCTCACTGATGATGGGGTTGCAGCACGCTGGATACTGAATGATGACTATAGTTTCCTGCTAGTGATATTTATATCCACTTTTGTGGTACACCTTTAGTGTGTCTTTGTATAGTTTATTTCGGCAGCTGCAAGGTCTCAGTCTCCTAAATGGAGCTAATGGTACATAATTTAGTTAGAGATTAAAAAGTGAGATATAAAATACAATGTCCAGTCCAGTCGAGTGAATATGATACTTCAGCACAGATGACAATGACCTCATCAAGAATATTGGTATTAATGTGGTTGTCCTCTCGTATTATGTAAATATCTTTTAGAGGCATCATTGATTGTAAACAAGATAACAGGTAGCCCCCCCCCAATAAAAAATCTCTACCCTGGGCTACATACATTGCCAATCTACCATTCTTTCTCCAGCAAGCATCCTCAATGAATTCCAACCTACCCTTGCCTACATCAAAACATCTCTCCAGCCCTCATATAAAACCAAGCCCCCAAAATATATAGCACCCTTTTACCTCAGCAGAATGACAGCTAAACAGATCACCCAATTGCTTTAACAAATACAACATGACTATCTTTCTGGCTTAAATAATTACAGTCAATGGTTCATATACCACTGTAGAGAATTCTTACTCACCACTCTAGCCCACATATATAACCTTTATATAACAACAAACATAACAACCTCCATCTGGAAATCTACCTACATTAGACCAGTGCCAAAACTTCCAAAACCAAGAGGCATCCGTTAATCTCACTGCTAGCCACACTGGGCAAAATCTTAGAAAACTTTATTAGTCAGCAACTCATCACCTACCTCCAAAAATATCACTTATTCCATGATAAACAGCATGGATTCTGGTTCAGAAGAAGTGATCTATTAACCCCAACCCAATGTATTATTTGCAGCAGGGATAAAAAACACCTAACAGGTACAGTTTTTATTGGCTTACCTCAGATATATGACATGGCCAACCACTCCATCCTAATAACTCACCTGTTGGACACTGGAATCAGTCCACAGCTGTACAATGATTCCAAGATTTTGTCATTTACAACATTTTTCAAGTAAAAATCAACTTTTTCCTCTCTTAACCTGTCTAAACATACTCCTCGGTCTCCCAAGACTATATGATGGCCTCTTTGCTCTCTTCCATTTCATTAACAAATGTCCACTTAATCTATCTACATCCAGCTTCAATTCTCTATGGTGGTGTCATATGGTGATGTCATTGTAATTTACAAATCTGGTCAGAATCACCTAGACATGAAAAAACACCTACAATTTGACCTTCTACATCTAAACAGTTGGGTCCCAACTAAACAATTCTTACTGAATCACTTGGAAAAAAAAACAAAAAAAAAAACATGCTATGATCTTCAACACCAACAAAAGATTAGCAACATGCTCTAAAACACTACACACCACTGATCAGTTCAATAACTCCCTTAGAAAATGTAACATCATCTTGATACCTAGGGATTTGGCTTGATCCCTTGACATTCAAGAAACACTTTGAAGGGGCGTGGCCAAGATGGCGACCTGGTAACAGCACTTTCTCACAGCTCTCTTTCCTCAATAATATTTCAGACAATAATTTTGAGAAAAAAAACAACAATAAGAAGATATCTTCACTACTAACCACTTTCTAATACCCAGAGACATCATCAGAACAATTTTTATCAACTTTCATTGGAAAATTCCTGTCAAATTAATTACTAGAAAATCAACAGCAGCATTAGCTACTCAGAATGAGCCATCTCAGAAATCCACCTCAGGACCCAACATTCAAAAAGGATTTACATTCACTTATTTTAAATATTCAAGAGTTGACAACTAAAATAGAAAAGATGGATAATAAATTGGACTCTTTTAAAGAAAAATGTACTCAACAACTTGAACAGCTTCAGGAAATGTTCACACAACAGAAAGGTCAAATTTCTGTCATAGAACAGTCCTTAAATGACATTGATTCCAGACTCCTGCAAGAAGAACAACAAACTGAATTTTTACTGCAACAAAATACACATCTTCTGGAGAAAATAGATGACATGGAAAACAGAATGAGAAGAAATAATATCCGAATATATGGTCTGCCAGAAAAAGTGGAAGGGGATAATATAATAAACTTTCTTACTACCTGGATCCCAAATGTATTAAAATTACCGGAAGCCCTTTATTTTGGAATAGAACGTGCACACAGGTCATTGTCAACTTCAGGAAATGCATCTTTAATCAAAAACAAACCAAGATCAATAATTGTTAAACTTTTCTCCACGCAAGACAAGGAACTCATCCTCAAAAATGCTTGGACTAACTCACCAATTAAATATAATGATGCAATATATAGATTTGACAATGATTACTCTACAAAAGTGGTTTTCAAAAGAAAAGAATTCATGCCAATAATAAAAATCTTGAAAAAGAAACAACTGAAGACACATCTTTTGTTTCCAGCAAGACTTCATATATTTCTTCCAGTGGGAATAAAAATATTTGAAACAGTGGAATCAGCAATAAAATATCTCACTACAAACAACATTTTAACACAGGAAGAATCTATGGATTGGACAAATAGTACACCAAAAAGAAATGCAGAAGTAAACAACTGGAAGACTGTTGAACAGAAGAAAAAAAAACTAAAGGACAAATAACTTATATGTTACATGTACCACAAAACTTTAAACAATGTCACAAAAACTAACAAGAAATCTTCCAGTCAATAATCACAGTAATATATCAGGTACAGTTTCTATTTTTTTTATCTCACTTAAAATTTAGAATAAATATAAACTGGGTAAATTAACATTATCATTTAGGTCTATCCATATTTGAAACTTGATAACAATGTTTTTCTTTCTCTACGTCTCTGATTTAGTCATCACCAAATAACATGTATATAGCAACATGTTCAAGATATCTGCAAATGGATATCTGGTTCAAGCAGATAAAACCATCTCACCATATATTTAACTATACTAGCAATTTGTTGTAAAATCTTTGAATGCACCATTCATATAATATGTCTAATTTAAGTTTTCCGATCGGGGCAGGGAGGGGAGTGGGACAAATGTATTCTTTGAAAAATTGTATATTTATGTTAAATGAGTTAAAGTACTTAATCCATTAACGCTGTCGTAATGATTTGCTTTACTGAGATAGAAAGACAGCTTGGGTGTGCGCACATGTCTGGTTGTATGGATTATGATGTTGTAGCATCCCGGTACACCTCATGGACTCTTATTGTGTTTTTAACATATATATATATATATATATATATATATATATATATATATATATATATACAAAGCTTCCTTACTGGAAGGGGGGATAATGTTCTGTTTATCGAAGATCCTTGAACTGTGTTGTAGCTATGCAATAGAAAATTATTTTCACGAGCGATACTTTGAAAGATAAGAAAAATCTTCACTACTTTTCCTGCTCCATTCACGAGACAGCAGTCTCAAATACGCATACAAGTAATATATAAATGTTGTAATTTTCATTGTAACCACTTTGTGATTGTGTATGATGCCCTTTAAATAATATGTAATTGCAATATCATTAGGCAAGGAAGGAAATCTCAAAACAAGCACATCTTAAAACTCTTCGACTAGAAGAAGAAAAATAATGTGTATATAGAAGATGATTGAGTTGTGCTGGATGGTTATAGTTAGTTAAGAGTTTAAACACTTACATGCTATGATAGTAAATTATTCTATACTACTAGAATGTCATATTGAATCTTTTATATGAAGTAAAGCATTTGGTGCTGTTTGTTTTACTAGCAGGTGTCATGTAGTGTGTCTCACATATAACATATGAATGTCTTGCATATAACATAGATGAATATATGCATAAATAAATATTACCACAAGCGATGCCTTGAAAATCAAAAAAAATCTTCACTACTTTTCCCGCCCCGTCCACGAGACAGTAGCCTTAAATACACATGCAAGCAACACCCTAATGTCTTATGTCTCATTGCGAGCACTTCATGCTTGCGTATAACGTCCTTTGAATAAAATGTAATTGCAGCATTCCTGGACAAGGAAGTAAATCCCAAAATGAGCACTACTTAAAGTGCTAGTGCACCTGAATTATGAAGCTACATGTTGACCCTTTTGTGTTATTGCTTATTACTAAACATTTAACACACTTAAACTAAATAAAATAAAACATGATTAGATTTAGTAAACAGACACTAAACAAATTTTCTAATAGGTTCTGTATATACTAACAGAAATAGCAACCTACGCATAGTTATTGTTAGAAAAAAGTTAAATATTGTTAGATATACAGAAAGGCAATACTCTATACATAGTTATATACATTAATATTAAGAATTTCTAATACTAGAGTATTACATATATACAATAAGAATCATAAATAGCTGTGTGGGTTCATAGATTGCTACTAGAATATTGACCCTGGGGCTTGTATAAATCTAGTCATGGCAGTTCTCTGGCTGTTTCTTTCCATATTGTTTGCTTACCTAGACACCTGTTTGCTGAGGTGACCGTTATGATCCCCGGGGTGATTTTCCTCTCTCCCGTCCAGTCATCGGGGTTCTTTTCCGGAGTCTGGCCAGACTGTGGGTCAGGAACCTATCTCTCCACTATGTCTTACTTCAGTATTTTGAATCTTAAGATATGTAAAGACCATTATATATAAGTTTATGTATATATATTTATATATATGTACATATATATATATATATATATATATATATGTATATATATTTATATATATGTACATATACTGTCATATAAGCCGACACAATTTTTGTAAAGAGTTCTGGAATATGACTTGGAAAACTACTTTCTCAAAAGTTAAAGAATAAATAAATCTAATTATTTCATAAAGAGTGAGAAAGAAAATGGGAAATATTCACATAACTATAAAATAAATAATATTCTTATAGCACAGATATTACATGATAGAGACTCTAGACGTGGAAAATTACCCTAAACAAATTGCGAGTATAATGAAACTACAATCTAAAAAGAACATAAGTAATATGAGAATTTAACCAAAATAACTAATTAACAAGGTATTGGAGTCTTTGCAGTGTGAATTAAAGCAAATGTGTCAAGTTGGATTGATATGTGAATTTTTGTACTAAGGTGAAACAAATTTTGTTAAATGTAATTGGAAAATTGTTTTTGTAACCCTGATTATAAGAAACTCTGCAAGTAAGATTTAACAAGTATAAGCAGGTTATTGATGTATAAATATTATTGCTTTCACACAAATTTGCATATAATTGTCTATTAGCTGATCATATCAACTCATTAATATATGTAAATAGTTACATACTAAGTTATGAGGTTAAGAGAGATTAGTTTAAACACTAGTCACAGATTTAGAAGGTTTGTGTGGGTACTTGTGTTACTCATGCAAAGAGGTATATTACCTCATAGAGATAGGAAAAGGTGTAATCAATTAGAATTAGTTAAATTAGAAGTTTCATTGTTTTCTTATACTGTTTTGGTGTCTACAGAAGATAAGCAGATCTTCCATGTAAACAATAGTGTAAATTATACATATAATGCAAACCAAGAGTTAAATCTATGTATAGTAACTGTCATACAAATAAAACATAAACCAACACATGAAATATCTATCTATAAATGTTAATGGATTAAATAATAATATCAAAAGGAGGAGTCTATATAAATACATAAATCTACATAATCCACAAATAGTATTTCTTCAGGAGACACATCTATTAGATAAAGATATAAACAATCTCAATATTAATAACTACACAGTATTAGTAAGTTCTCAATACAAACAAAAGAGGAGAGGAGTAGCCATATTAATGCATAATACAATTATTTCTCCTAGAATAATTAACAGTTATCAAGACACATCTGGTATGTTTTGCTTAGTAAATATAGAGTTAAATAGGAAAATATACACTTTAGTTAACCTATATTGGATAACAGGACTTGGCGTAAGAAATATTACATTTAACTAAAGATAGTCTAATAATGGCAGGAGACTACAACTGTATAATAGATGACAAAGATACAGACTCAAAAAGTAAAAGAAGAAAGTTACCTATATTAAAGACACTTTTGAAGTTTACAGACGCAATCTCCATAAAAGATATAAATGAATTTGCTGACCCAGACTCATTAATTTATACTTTTTACTCGCATAGATATAAGACTAGTTCCAGAATTGACAGGATATACATATCCAATGATTTAGTAACAAAAATAAGTAATGTCAAAATAATAAACTGTCCATTATCAGATCATAATGCTCTGGTTTTTGAAATGGGGCTTATGCATATAAATAATAATCCCATAACAAGAATACTTTCATATGTTACAAAATTAACAGACTTTAAAGAATTTTTTGAAGGTGAAATAAAAACTTTCCTTGAACTAAATACCACAGAGAACATTTCAGGAATATATATCTGGGACTCCTTAAAAGTATATATATATATATATATATATATATATATATATATATATATATATATGGAAAAGTACTATCCTGGTATATTAATAAAAGAAAAATATGGAATAAAAACTTACTAGAATTAAAAAAAAAAGCCGATAAATTAAAGTTAGTAATTCAAGAATGAATTAAAGATTTAATTCAAGAATTAGTACAAATTAACAACAAATATGCGGAAATTTTACATCACAAGACAATGATTAACCTAGAAAAGATAAAATTAAATTCTTATTCAACAAATCCAGCACATCAGAGACAACTAGCTAATAGAACAAAAAAAATAATAAAATCTAAGCAAATAAAAGAATTATATATCCCTAATACAAAGAAAAAAGTCACGGACCTAAATAGTATATTAGAAGCCTTTAGATTACAATACAACTATGATAACCTTTCAAGCATCCATGAAAAACCTGACAAAGATATAAAAAATTATCTTAAAAACAAAATTCTTACTAGATTAACACAGGAACAAATTGACACTATAAGCAAACCAATTACTGTGACAGAAGTAAAATCACAGATCAAAAAGCTTAAATTAAATAAAGCACCTGGCCCTGATAATTTAATATCAGAAATGTATAAAGTAATACCTAATCAAGCTATATCTTTACTCTTAAAAGTATATTCCATAGTTAATCAAAATATAATTATACCACCTTCATGGAAATATTCATTGATATCACCAATAATTAAATCAGACAAAGATAAGAAACAATGTTCGTCATATAGACCAATATCCTTATTAAACATCGATTATAAAATGTTCATGGCAATATATGCTGACAGAATTAAACACTTTCTTCCCATGCTAATACATGATGACCAGACAGGATTTATCAAAGGAAGAAATACATATGATAATCTTAAAAGAATTCTGTCATTGATAGATTATAGTAAACATGCAAACTTGGATTTAAATATAATATCCTTAGATATTAATAAAGCATTTGATTCTGTTAACTGGAATTTCCTTACACTAGTCCTAAAAGAATATAATTTTCCTACATCTTTTATAAGCCCTTATTCAGTCACTATATAAAGACTCCATAGCATATGTTAAATTAGGTTCATATAGATCTGGTCCCATACTAATCAAAAAAGGAACTAAACAAGGCTGTCCCCTATCACCACTATTATTTGCATTACTTATAGAACCATTTGCAAATCAGATAAGATCAAATAGTAATATTAAAGGCATCTGCATCAAGAAAACTTTATCTCTTAAATTACAGTTATTTGCAGACTATATACTTCTTACCCTATCAGACACTAATGCATCTTTACAAGCTTTGTTTAAAGAAATAAATACTTTTCAAACTATTTCAGGTTTACAGTTCAATGAAAACAAAACAAAAATTATGTCATGTAATACTAAAAAGAAACATATAAACAAAAAATATTCCAAATACATAGCAGAGGATAATAAAATAGTATATTTAGGCATAGATCTACTTGAAGACTTAACTGACTCACATATATAATTATAATAAAACACTAGATAAAATAGAGAAAGTGATATCTACCTGGAACAAATATATGTTTACAATAGGAGACAGATTATACCTCATTAAATCAATTATTTTTCCTAAAGTATTATATCTAATACAAAGTTTTTCACTGCCAGCTCCCAAGTATATCACTCAGAGATATAATAAACTAATATTATTTTTTTTATGGTTCCCAAACAAACCCCGAATTGCTTTAAATAAACATTTACCAAACTGGGAAGATGGAGGAATTAATTTACCTGATATTGAGATATATATTATGTCCTCTGTTGTTAAAAATATAACCTTATGGTTAAATGCTCACTACAAACCTGTATGGAAACAATTACATGAACAGGTCTGTACTGAACTTAGTCATAACAACATATCAGATCATTTAACTATAATACCATTTCCTTTAGTTTGGATGTTAAAAGATTATCTAGAAAATAAAAATAAAAATAATAAATTGACATCCAAATATATGAACATCACACTAACAACATTTAAATTGTTCATAAATAAAGTCCCAAATATTAATTCATGGTTCTTTCTGATCTTTCCTATAGCCTTTACACCCTCTATCCTTGATACATACCAAATTCAGAAAATGAATATGCTCCAGATAGGTTCAATAAGCTACTGGCATCACCTGGTAGAACAAGAGAAAATATTAACTAAAGATCAGATAACCAGAAAATATAATATAAATAATGACTCATGGCTACTTTTGCAAAATCTAAGACAATATCTTATAAACAGAATTGGACAAATGCAAGATACAGTTAGACATACTGTCCCAAAATTTATTGATTACACTATTATAATTAATAATCAACCTTATCAAGGTGCTGGATATCTATCTAACATTTACAAAATAATTAAAACAAAAATATACCAAATAGACACCTACTGGAATTATTATACACAGATAAATAATCACCCTCCTAACGAAAAGGAAAAAAAGATTATCTTAAAATCTTCCAAGAAGTTATCATTATCAATAAACTTGCAGTTATTCACTTGGATATATTTGAATAGAAGTTTTTATACACCACATAAATTATCTAAGATGTATGCAAGTGAAGATCTATGTTGGAGATGTCAGACTAAAATAAGAACAGACTGGCAACAAATGTTTTATGAATGTAAGTGTCTTACTTTGTATTGGAATAATATTAATTATTTTTTCAGACTGTTTTTAATGATAATTATCAATTATCAAAATCTATGATTTTATTTAACTCTCCTGATTGTGTGCCAAAAAAGATTTTCAAATCTTACGGACTTTAATGGCAGCAGCTTGCAAAATCATCACCATTCACTGGAAAAGTGAGACTCCTCCTACATTTAATGAATTTAAAAATTTAGTTAGAACAGTTGGACAAATGGAAATATCTACTCTGAAGAACAGAACTACCAGACTTACAACTTTATACAACTCTTGGATGAAAATACTAGAAATAATTGAGAAAATGGATAAAGATATATGAAATTATATATCATTCTTCAGGTTACACCTTAAACTTATTTATGGCTTTCTTCTTAACAGACACCAATGTATATAGTTATATAATGTTTTTAAAGTTTATAGGTTTTACAATTGTATATATATCATTTTTGTTTTTGATTTCATGTAATATTTGACAAATTATCAATAAAAAAAAGAAACGCTTTGAAAATATTGTTCTTCAATCCCCTGCTGACCCCTTCCAAATTGATTTCACTAGACAATATTGGGCTTTCCTGTGCTTTCCTGATATTGCTATACTTGTTCTCTTTCTGTTGGTGAACTGTCCAACTTGCTTCATCTCTGATTTTACCACAGCTTTTTGATAAAGTACCTTGCTGTCATAGTGAATTTATGTGTAACATACCAGAACTTGTTGCTTTACCACTGGTTATCTTGCGATTTTATTGCATTTTATTTTAGTGTTGTAGTAAATGTACTCTGTTGTAATGTTCATTACAACCTAGACTGGGCCATCAATTGGTCATGCTTGATCAGTGTTCTACTTCTGTAAACAAATGCATGTAAAATAAAATAAAATAAAATAAAATAGATGATACTTCTTTTGGCAGTTTAAATAATAGTTGAAAAGAACCCACACTTGACATCCAGAAAAGGAGAGCTGATACTCAAACTATACAGCTGTAATCTGGTCCTTTCATATGTATGACAGAATTGGGAAGTTGTGCTAAATGAGTCAACAGAGGCACTAGTACACTCAGTCTAACTCTCCATGCCAGCTGTTATGTAGAATTGGATAGGACATTATGCAGAATTCCCATTTGTTTGTCTAAGTTTTTCATTTTTATTTTTATTTTGTTACTAAATTACAACTGGGGCTCTAGTACACTAAATGCCAATGTCTATGCTGACTGCTATGTAGAATTGACTAAAACACTATGTAAAGAGTTTACATTTGTTTGTCCATCAAGTATTTTCATTTTATCTATTTATTTGTTTTACTAAATTGCATAAAGAGCTCAGTTGTCACCAAGATTTCCATAATGGCTATATGTAGAAAGTAATTTTAAGGTACTGTGAAGGCTAATAGAGAAGTATATGCAAGCAATGCAGATCACTAAGATTTCCTAGGAACATGTCAGCCCTTCTGGATTCATCCAGAAAAGAAGACTGTTCCATTTACTTATCCCAGTACACCAAATCAACTTATTAAATGCTTTCTTGGTCATCATACAAAGTTTAAGGTGGTTTTCCAGTATGGCACCAAATCTATGTTTTCAGCTGTCCCTGATCTTGCAGAATATCCTTAATTGTTGCCTCATATTTTAACTCTATCCCTTTACTGGTAAATAAGTGAGGATTACTTTGTTTGAGAATACCAGATATTAGGTTTTCATACATCTTGTTGTGCAGAAAACCTATGTTGATGCAAAATATGTCTAACAACTTCTTTAAGTGAACTAAGGCAATATTTACAACTTGCCTCTGATTTTGGGCTTTTATCCCCAAATTATTTTGGCTTTGTTTCTGATTGCTGACCAAGTAAGTTGAGAGCTCTGTAGTAAACTACCACAAAACAATGTTTATTTGTCCAACCATTCCATATTTTTATCTGAAATGAAAACGAGGAGATTTCCAAAATAATAGAGTTCCTAAGAAAGATCCCAATGGAGCTGAATGATGTCTCTACTTCTGAAATACTATAGAGTGACACAGCTTCCACCAACTCAACCCCAATGATTCATCTGATTGACTCATATAATGTTTTTGTAACTTTTATGACATGCATTCATTTTTTGTTAGTTTACTTGTTCTCTGCTCATATAATATTAATCTAATATGAATGCCTGCCAGGTCTTAAACTGATATGGATCTTCATTTATTTAAATTTTTTTGTACCCTATACAACTCAATATATATACTGCATATGTCTTACTCACAACTTCTTATATTATAATTATGATGCCCAGTCTTATTTTTTAGCAATTTCAAATGTTAACAATTCAGTGCTATGAAATTGTATAAATCTGCTGGTTTGTGATCCTTGAAGACAAATATAAATTTCAGTGACCACACTCCAACATTCCTTCTGAGACACCACTTAAATTGTGCTAAACCCGTTATCTATAGGCAAATCTGAAATAGGGTAAACTTTAACCCTCTCTCCTTGATCTCATCCCTTCAAAAATGTGATTGGACACCACTAAAGTACCTCAATCTGGATGAAGCCATCCACTTCTTCAATAGCACCTTCTTAAACATCCTAAACACACATGCCCCCATAAGAAATGCCATAATCAAAACACAGTACTCCCCTTGGCTGCAAAAAAGCACCAGGGCACTAATGAAAATCAGAGATAAGACCTGGGAGCACTGGCGCTTAACAAAAAAACCCTCCTCTAGACAGTCATTCCTAGAGTTGTGCAACAAGGTCAAAAAGCAAATAAAAGAAGATAAAACCCAATATTATCAGTCTGCCCTAAACTCCTCCCATCACAACCCTAAGCAGTTCTGGTCCACAATAAACTCCATTCTCCACCCAGGTAAAGTAGGCACCCCCCACCTACCACTCCCCCTTCCTCCAGCAGTATTGATGACTCATTCAATAAACAGTTTACTGAAACCACTCTGTCTTTGACTAAACACCACAACCCTCTACCCACCCTCCCTTCATCAAAACCAAATTCTCTTCCCACAGTCTTTTCTTTTTCATCAGTACCTACCTCTTGTATAAAAAACTTCTATTGAAACTTAAGCTTACAAAAGTTGCAGCTGACAATCTCCACTCTGAATAACTAAAAACAGCAGCAGAAGCCCTAGCTTATCCAGTCTCTATCTTAATTAGGTCATTATCAAAAAGCTATGTCCTCACACTGTGGAAAATATCCCACGTCGTTCCCCCCCATAAAGGTGGCTCCTCCACTGAACTTTCCAATTGCCGCCCCATAGCCATCCTTTCTCCACTTTCCAAAATACTTGAGAAATGCATCCATTCTCAAGTCTTAGACTACCTCTTAGCTAATAACCTCCTCTCCAGTACCCAGCATGGGTTCAGGCTATACCACAGCACTACTACCATCTTGCTCTCTTTCACTAATGTTATCCTTCATCATAAAAATAATGGCCTGTTCTCCTCTGCTATATTTCTGGATCAATCCAAGGCTTTTGACATGGTCTCACACAAACTACTAATCTCTGTTCTCACTAACCTATCCTTTTCCCAATCAGCTACTGATTGCTTTCACAGCTATCTAACTGGCCGCCAGCAATCAGTTGTCTGGCATAATGACCTATCTCCTTGACTACCTGTAACATTCGGTGTTCCCCAAGGCTCCATCCTTGGTCCCCTACTATTCTCACTCTTAACCAATGATCTATTCACAGCCACCAAGCATGCTTCTCTTATACAGTATGCAGATGACTCCACCCTCATCTGCTCAACCCCAACTATACCTGAACTTCACAAGATCACACAGGAAGCCTTTTCATCTGTAGAAAACTGGCTATCTAATGCCCAGTTATTACTCAACCCACACAAGACTAAACTCCTTATCTTCCAACCCACTAAATCTAACCCAGCTATCCAGCACTTTAATATTATATCCAAAGACAATACCATCATCTCCCCAACAGTACACACCAAGCTACTTGGTGTTGAGATTTATAACAATCTCAGATTTGACACTCATATTTCTCTTACCATAAAAAAGGTTCACAAAAAACTATGTGCATTGTACAGAAACAAACAATTCCTCACCAAGACAGCCAGAATTTCTGCTGCCAATTCCCACCTAATCTCCACTTTACTCTACACCTCTCCTATACTTACCTACTTTAGACAAACAGACCTAAACAAGCTCAAGGCTTGCTACAATAAAATTGCTAAGTTTGCCACTGGTGCATCTTATCACAGCCACCACTGTATCTCACTTAGAGAACTTGAATGGCTTGAACTCCCTCAACTTCTTCACCTGAATCAACTTGTCCTTGCCCACAAGTTAGTAAATCATCCTCTTAAAGTCCCATCCCTTCAAAACCTTCTCCATCCCTACTGCTCCACTAGACCTCTACACTCCAGCAGCAAAATTCTACTTCTAGTGACCAAACCCGAGAACTCAGCGGGAGAAGCACTATTTTCCTGCATCATATCCAGATTATGGAACAACAGCCCCCCTGTATAACCACACTACCTTCTTGCAATCACTTCAAGACTGCACTAAAACCTCACTTAAAAAGTCTCTGGTTATGCCCATGCACCAATCCTGACTAGTAACCCTCCTTTTACCTCCCCTTCCTCTCCCCTCCCCTAGCCACCATGCCTCACACTGTCTGATTATTGCATTCCTTCCTCTGCACTGTCTGGCTCACCCTTTACCCTCCCCTTCCCTCCACCCTCAATCTCTCAGACCTGTTATAACATGCTTAACTACCTCACTTCATCTCAACTCCAAATACATATCCACCTGACTTACACCTAGCTTCCTCTCATGACCACGTATACTACTCACTCAGTCTCCTCTCTCACTCCTCCATCTTCTCCTTCCATCCATTAGCCCTTCTAGCTTGTTCCACCTTCGTGTGGAGCTTCTGCTTTATATTTGCTTGAGTTTAGTGCAATATTTGCATACAAGATTTAAGTATATGAGTTTAGAACAGTATCCATTTGAGCTTAGTACTGTCTGTATATACATCCTACCTTTATTCCTAGCCTGTAGCTAGATATTGGTATATCTGTTCATTACTATATTTCATATTGTATATATTGATAATGTTTGCTGCAGTATGTATTATTTGCTATTGTATGTATATTCAATTGTTCTTCATGTACTCTGCTGCTCATTTATTGTTCTGTGGAGCTTTTCTCCCCGGGCCTCCACTGAAAAAGGACCTGTGTCCAGTTGGAATTTCCCAGTAAACAAATCTAAATAAATAAATAAATAAATTATGCGATCTATATACTGAAGGAGGATTAAGCTCCTTACTCCTCTACCAGATTCTATGAGGTCACATGACCATATTAAACCGTTACATCACAATTTCTGTACTCTATGCTATTGTGCCTTCTTCAGCAGGTGAAAGACCTGTGAGAAGCAATGCTGTTAGGTGAATCATTTGGCAATTTTTGAATAAACATGACATAAGACTTTTTCACTCCCTTGCCTTTAGTGCTCATCAGAACTGCGATCTCTTCTCATAGCACCCAACTTGCCCAGTCATACATATAACTCCTTTGAATAGTGGGCCAGCTGCTTAGCAGTGACTAGATAGTTCCAGTAGCATCATATCACTGGAAGCATGGAGATTGTTTTATACAACATAATACTCATCCCTAGGTTAGTTAGCAAATATGCAACACACAGTGCGCAGGTCTTTAAGTGCAAGAGCATTTCTATACTTTTATGCTACCCATAACATGTAGTTGTAAAAGCTATCCCATAGGTAACTGTTATTCTATTAACTTTTTAAGTGAATTAAAGTAACCTCTGACCTTCACCACTTAATAGTCCTTTACTGTGTTCTCCTTTACCTCTCTGAGTTTGACAATACCAGATGCAGATGCTCAGTTTCATCTCCCTAGACTGACATCTTCAAAGATCATGTCTGCATCTCAAACCCAGGTCTTCTGAATTGCAATCAAGGCTTTGTCCCTTTGTGTTGTGAAGCAAATAGAGCCTAATATGGCTATGGTATTTGCAATGAAACAAGGTTATTGTCTTTCCATCCTAGACTCAAATGCTACAAATGGAAACTTGGTGCAGTTTGTCTTAGACTCCCTTACTATCTGTGCTAAGCTCACTAATTTCTTATCCACACTGAGACAGTCAAATGGTACATTTAAACTACATGGATTTGCAAATACATAGGTCTGTTTATCTGATATCAGCATTACTTTTTGCATTAAACATTTTTTTGTTGTTTTTGTTTTTGATTTTTATTTTTTTATAATACTCTTGCTGATTTTGCTGGACTTTATGTACAAATATTTAATTATTTTGTTATCTCTTTGTACAGGGTGGATCTAATTCCCTTTATCCACAGTTACATAACGGTATGCATTGTAAGCACTTTGCCAGCTTTGTTATTGTAATTTTACAGTTGCCTCTATTGCAGTATATGTCATAATATCGTTCTCAGCCCATTGAAGAGAGTATATTAAGTTTTTAATAGATAGTGCCAACTGTGGTGGCACAGAGGGATAAAACTATGATTATAGCCCAGGGGACTTGGGTTCAGTTAGTAGCTCAACAGTCTGCTGAGGCTGATGCTAGCAAGGGAGGATGAATATCCATCCTTTGGAGGGAGCATTTAATTAAATATGACCATCCAAAAGTGTCTTCTTACACCTAAAAGGGTCTTGCCTGTAGTGCTCCACTCTAAATTATCAGGTTAACCTTTGATTGTATCATCCCATCCTTTCCAAAGAATATGTTGCAGGTTGTTTTTTTTTTATAAAAGGCTTTATTGAAAGAAGGAAAAGTGCAGTTGCCATGAAATGGCTTTTTTCTGCAATGAGTACTGCAGTCAAGCAGCATGAGTTTTATAGCCACTGTGTGTATAGTGTTTTAGCAGTAAGAAGACACTTCTGGATGGTCATATTTAATGAAATGATTCCTAGAAGCCTACAGTTTATCCTAACCCTTAAGCCTTAAGGGCCAGGTGGAATCCTATCGATTTGCTCATTCACCATTTGTGGTAATCCTCGACTCTGGCTTTGCTCTGGATGGAGGGAGTAGATCAAGGCTCGCCAG
This sequence comes from Protopterus annectens, assembly GCF_019279795.1. Lineage (NCBI taxonomy): Eukaryota > Metazoa > Chordata > Ceratodontiformes > Protopteridae > Protopterus > Protopterus annectens. Next base: position 419,588,954 of record NC_056735.1, read on the forward strand.
TGCCACAACACCTCTGAAGAGGGACTGTGATACAAAGATATTCATCCACTTAGTCTCTTTGGCAGTAGTCTTCACTGCAAGTGCATCAGAGGGCAGGTGACTGTGGATCTTGCAGTAAAGTGGGTCACCTGTTCTTTTCCCAGGGTCAGTGTTAAGGTATGCCACACGTGTCTTCATTGCCAGGATGCAGGTGAGGGCATAAGGCATACTTAGGGATGCCTAAATAATGGCCCCTCTGGAACGCTGTTGCTTGGCTCAAGTCTAATGTGAAGGACTTGATGGTTGGCAGGCATGTTAGTAAAAAGAACCAGAAACAATAAAGTTTAATTGTTAAGTGATTGCCTCTAGGTTAGGGCACAGATAAAAATTTCCCCTTGACTAAGATGACTTAGCACATTAATAAATGTGTGAAACAAAATAAAAATAAAACAAACTTATTGTTTTATGCGCACTATCTAAAGAAACAAATTAATAAAATTAGGAATTTGGATCATTTTCATTATCTACTTCCAGAAGAATGAACCTGTGAATATTCTATACTATTTAAAAATGGCTACAGGTAAGTGAAAAACCATTATTGTGTGCCATTAGATATTCTGCATCTCTTTGTCAGATTCCTTCCAGAGGATGTTAAAGATGCTATCTTAGTGTATTTTTTGTGTAATAGTGTACTGTAGCTAATGTTATTTGTAAGAAGAGCATTGCTAAAGATGTCAGCAATACAGCCCAGGAAATTAATAATCCTAGGACTTTATACCTTTCTATTTAAACATCTTTAATGTTAAATGTATATAGACAACACTTGGTGATGCAATGGATATTTATGTTTCTGTTCTCAGCTAATGTGGACAAAACACATTAGCCTATAAATGACTTAAATATCTTTTATGACATGCTGTGATATCATACTCATCATATTCTTTCGTCAAATGGAGGGGAAATACTATATTAATATCCTGTGTGGTGCTTTTCTGGTTGTTAGTTATTTAGTAGATACAAAGAGCTACTCACAGCACAAGAGGTATATGTGCTATAGCAGTCCATTTCTACTTATTCTGTTTATGATCTCGTAGGCAATCCTTCCATAAGACTGTAGTGCCTGAATAGTTAGTGAACTTTGTCATAGGAAAGTAATCCCAGAGGGATTATTTAATTACCTGACTAAAACTTCAGAATCTTAAACTAAAATTAACTTCAGCACAGTTATAATAAAAGGTCTACCCGGGGAATGGAGCTGTGACTGAGCTTGGATAAAGACCACTTTTAACCTGTTGTTCAAAAAATGTATGAATCTTTAGTCATTCTGAAAGGGCATGTGGTATATATCTCTTACACATTAGCCTAGACTCTTTAAGACAGATACAATACTTCTTATTTAATTACTCTGTAGTCATAACTGACTGACTATGCTTTGGTAATACTGCAGCTCTTTTATCAGGCTGCCTGATAGGGATATGTTTGCAACAGATTTGTGATACAAGGTTTGTGATACAGAAAGTGCTAAAATGTTGCTAGTACCTGGTAATATCAATTGTTGGTGAGCTCTTTAATAACTCTTAGTGCAAAATGTGAACATTTGGACAAACAGATGCATGTAAACTGGTAATCTGACCTCATTCCCTTGCAGAATAGCTTAGCAATTCTAATGTTGCAGCAGAAGGGGTCATTATATCACTCTGCAGTGATTTTCTGTGAGGTAGGTGCATACCTAGATTAAAAAGTTGTCATTGCAAAGTTCTGAACAAAAATGCTGTGGCTACAGTTACATAGGCCCTAGAAATTATTACTTAGGCTTGACATTTTATGTAGATGAGACATTTTTGAGGTATGTTACAGTTAATCCATAATCACATGGTAAATATACATGATTACAATTGAGTTGCCAATCATAACTGGCTTATTATATGTTTGAGATATAGATGCCAAGAAATTCACCTGAGGTGAATCTTAGCATCTATGTTGAGGAGACATAGTAAATCTTTATCTGCTCCATGTAGTACTAGTTGCAGAAAAAAAAGAAGCTAGTGTTTTGCCAGCTTTCAAAGCTGTAAAGCACTTAGCAAGCACTGTCAGAAAGTGCAACACATTCTCTTATGTTACAGAAAGTCAAGGACACATTACTGGCACAGACAGCAGGCAAAAACAAATCTGTTTTAAATTGTGCTGCTGTCATTAGCTGGCCAATACTGGCAGGTTTAACTGCCTAACTCGATACCCGATCTTAACAACTGAAGCAGGCGTGCTTAACAATTGTTAAGATCAGGTCTCACACTATGGGAGCACTTAAATGTTGTTTCTTTTTCACAATATTGGGGTGTAATCACCACAGTCCATGCACTACAATGCAGTTATGACTAAATTCAGCATTTGTAGCATCTCAAGAGCTATTACTGCTACAGAATTTGTTCATTTAAAATGTGAAATCCTATTTTATGCAAGTGATTTTCTGGCAGTTAGCACAGATGATTAAGATACTGAGTTGTTAATGAGCTGCTGTCTTTAGTCAAGAGTACAGGGCTTGATTCCTTCTACCTCCATTTGCTTACTGTGTTACTCTGATCAAGTCACTTATTCAGACAGCGCACTCAGGTCAGCCCTAAAAAGTGACAATTGTCCTCAGTGGGCTTATCTGGTAAACAAATAAATAAATAAACAAATAAATAAATAGCATGATCCTACTTTGCCTTAGTTATCATTCTTAGTATATATGGTCCAACAGTAACCTATGCACAAATTAGTGGGATCCCCTTTACTTGATCAAAATTACACTTACCTGAAAGTTAAAAGGGCCAGATGACTTCACCAAAACCTTCCTTTCAAGAATGGTTGGATTACCTGAATTTTACTCTGGGAAAGGAAACACTTGGCCACCACTACAAAAAAAGAAAAAGAAAAAGAAAAAAGAAAAAAAATGAAGCAAATCAAACCCAGCCAAGGTGGGGGTTGTTCCCCCACAACTAAACATACCAACTCCCAGATCACACTACAGTGGGGAAAAGGACAAAGATCACCCTGTTGGCCAATTGCCTCCTTTCCTGGAGTAAAATTCCAATGACCTGACCATTCTTGAAAGGAAGTTTTTGTTGAAGTTGTCTTATCCTTTCAACTTCTGGGTAAGTGCAATTTTGATCAAGTAAAGGGGATCTGATTAGTGATGTCAGTAATGCCTGCCACTTATCTTGTATGCAATTACTTTTTATGATAGTCCTTATTTATTAGATTTTTGTAACTTTTAGTTACAGTCAGTGGCTGGCATACCAAAATCAAGCCTGCTACTTGATGTTTGTGGATGGGTATTTTTTCTTGACCATAAGTTTCCATTCCTTGCTTTTTTCACTTATATGTCATTGCAGTGAATTTGGTATGCATGGAGGGTTCATAACAATTACCTAAATTCTGTATTTGGTATGCTAATAAATATTTCTTCCGGATAGTTAATTCTATATTTTATATGATGGAAGTCTTAAAAAGACAGTCATATGTTAGGCTTTAGAAAACTATTCTCCTCTCAGTATGAACTAAAGGATTCATAACATAATAAGAGTGAAACGCATGAAAGTGAATCCATGACAAAATAAGCAACATGATTAAAAGTGCAAGACAGCAACTGAAGCAGGGAGATTCAATGAAAAGAATGAAAACATAAAAATAACCCACTTTTGTCCCTGGAACTCACAGATCTCTTATCAAAATACATCAACTCCAACAGCATACAGCCACAGAGAATGAACAAAGGTAACCTCCACTGAAACATCATATCACTGCCTTGATATATAATTGCAATCCTTAAAGTAGGGAAACAGAACTTCTAGTATGGTTTGATAATCCTGAAATACTAACAACACCATAAAAGAAAACTAAAATAAATCAGATGAAAGATTCCAGACAAACCATAAAAAATAAATAAGTTTAAATAATGTTAACAATGAAGGAGTCAGTAAATGGTATGAAAGTAGAGCACTGGCCCTTACCAGTGCATTAATATAGCTCATAGAATGTTGTAGAGGTAGCATATTTTGATAGCTCTTACCACTGCAACATTATGACAAATTCTGCCGAGTTTTTGGCTAATGCCATTTGTAAGGGACTGTGACCCCTTAACCCTCCACTCACCTTCTTAAAAAAGTTGAGGGGTTAAAGGGTGGGGTATAGTCCCCCCCTCATATCTGGAATAAACAAAATGCTCTATCGGTTTACTATCATTTTATTGAAGTGGACTCGGTCAAATGATAGTATCATTGACTAACGTCCATGAAAAGTCACATTGCTGAATTCCAATATAGCTGAAATACATTCCAAATTCAACCTAGGAACAAGCGTTAACATGGGTCAAGATAGGGATGAGATTTGTACTTCAGAAATATCGGAGTTCAGCAATTTCAACTTTCAAGTTTCAGATTTTGCACAAAGTGGATTCAGCTGAGTCCACTTTAATAAAATGATAGTAAACCTGCTCTATCTGTTGCTTTCCCTGTTGAAAAAATATGTTAACATACACAACTGTTTAACTTCAGAAGAAAAAAATATGTTAATATATGCAACTCTTTAACTTCAGAAGAAAAACATATTTTAACATATGCAACTCTTTAACTTCACACCATGTAATAAATGTAGCTCTCCAATAAGATAGCACCATGATAGAAAAGTTCAAAAGATATATTCAAGTGATAGGTAAATTACCTTTACTGAGTATCCTACAGTGGCACTTCATGGTACCAGACTTCTGGGCTTCTGCTCCATGAAATGAAGACTTGTTATGAAAATGTATTTTTCCTTAAAATTAGTTGACTAGTTGTAGTAGCATACAGTTTTGATTTTTCTAAAAAAAAGTTGGGTTATTTACAGTCCAACCTTTTAAAATTCCCTCTGACAAACAATAAGATGATTGCACTTTGTTACAGAACCTCTTGCTATTTCTAGTGGTCAGAAATGCATTTTAGTGTGGGGGGGTCTGACACAGTCATCTCTCAATGGCTCAGGATGCTTAAGGCAGTTGTGCTAAAAAGTGAAAAAATATATTTGTGGATGGACTTTCTGATTTGAGCATGTGTGTGGGGGGAGACTGCACATTTGTATTCAAATGAGCTTTTTTTTTATTAAATGATACTCTGGTTTGTGAATGACATATCTGACTGGGTTCTTCTGTTTACCATTATCACAGCCAGCCATTGCATAGTACAATATATATATATATATATATATATATATATATATATATATATATATATATATAGTATACAGTTAATAGTTTGTCTGCATGTGTGTATGCATATGTTTGTGCATTTGCATGAGTTTATGTCTATGTGTTTGTGTATGTATATATATGTGTGTGTGTGTGTGTGTGTGTGTGTGTGTGTGTGTGTGTGTGTGTGTGTGTGTGTGTGTACATATGTGTGCACCTGTGCATGGCTCTCTGTGAGTGTGTTACAGTATGTATATATATTTAGGGGGTAACAGGTGGTTGCACTGTATGTGTATGGCAGTGATGAAGTGAAATGCATTAATGTGGCTGTTATTTATTTATTTAATTACTTTTTCATTCATTCATTTGATCACTGTAGAATACCCAATGTGTACACAGCCAGTAAGGTGGCTATAATTGTTGGGCACCTGTTTGTACATGGGATCGCAATGGATTGTATTGTATACATCTTACACCATCAAACTGAAATACATTACTGTAGCCATAATGTATGTATTTATTTATTTTTATTTGATCTCATTCAGAAAGTAGAGTTGCACTTGGTCAATGAAGTATACGTAACTGGAGTGTGTTTGTATTTGTGTGTCTGTATGTGTGTACCCCACCTGTGTTGTGTACATGCTTGCCGGCATTGATGTGTGCAGGTATGTGAGGGGTAGCAATGGGATGCACTGTGTATGTATAGCACCAAAAAGCTGAAATACATTGTTTTGGTCATTCTTTGTTTATTGACTTATTCATGCATCATTTATATATCTGATCATGATGAGGAATCTTAGGTGTATATAACCCTTAATTGGCTGTCACTGGTAGACATTTGTAGGTGAGGGAAATTGCAATAATTTCCACTCTATGCAGCAGACAACACAATTGAAATTCATTGCTGGGACCATTATTTATTTGTATCTGATCTCAATCAAGCAGCACAGTCAATATATGGTTGTAATTGGTAAGTGTGTGTGTGTGTGTGTGTGTGTGTGTGTGTGTGTGTGTGTGTGTGTGTGTAAGCATGCATATAGAGGGAGTTGCGTTGGGTGAAAAGTAATACTATAGCCATTATTTATTTGCTTATCCATTCACCAGAACACAGTCAGTCATCTGAGGAGTACACAGACAATAAGCTTTGTAATTGTCGGTAAAGATGCTAGAGACAATAATCTTTGTAATGGTAGGTACAGATGCTATCTGTACATGAAGGTGACTTACCTCTGCTGTTGTTTGATGACTTTTCCAATATCCATTAACCTGGATAGCCATAGGGCTTATTTCTCAATGAAACAAGCCAAAATACATCATTATTACCATTACTACTATTTTAATTTTATCCCAATCAAGTACTTGAGGTAAACATAGTCAATAATATGGACATAACTGGTGGGTAGTCTGGCAATCTGTTGAATAATTTGACTGATATCTGCTGTCATTTGATCACAATTAAACATTCATTGACTAATGTGTGTTTGAGTGAAACAAACTTACTCACAATATCAAAGTCAGGCATCTGATGTATACACCATCAATGAAGTGCCTATAGCTACTTTAAATGTAAGAAATTAACTCTGTTTCTCAAAGTAACTCTAGAAAGTACTTTGAAGAAGACTATTGTTGAAAGACTATTTATCATCTGCAGTGAAAGGGAAATCTGCTTAGTGTTCTTGTAGTTTGCTTAGACAGGACAGACCATCTTCCATGTTCCAGACTGATTTTTCCATCTGGTTTGCAATTGTTTATCCTTTGTTATTCTTTATATTTCTCATAGATACATACTGTTAGAAAAATATGTATTAATATGTGTATGCTTAATGCCAAATTAATAATCAAGTGTTTTTAATATGCTTTTCATTCTTTTTTTCATGCACTGTGTTATATACAAATTGAGTTTTATATGAGACTGAAAAGATGCTTTTCTAAAACTGCAGCATGCTTACTGAAATTTGCAAGTTGCCCTCTGACCTAGTAATTGCTAGCACAGCAATATTCTTGTTTATGCCTTGTGGAAATGTACTTGAGAAGCAGGTGTTTATCTGCTAGGTCAGAAGCATATGAATGAACAATATTCTATATTATAAATGTAATGATTCTAGACAAACAGCCTTGTTCAGAGGATGGGAACCTCTGCAGCTGCAGTAGTTTAGAGATAAGGTAGACAAAGGATTATTAGAGAAATGAACTGCTAGCATTGTGCTTGATTTAGCCATAGTATCTTGAATGTAACATAACAAGTATCTAACTGAAAGTAACCAAGGCCATGTTGTTTTCCTCAGGAAGTTTCACACAAAAATTGTTTAAATCATCAGAAATTCATGGGAAAGATGCTCAGCAGATGATGATGAAAAGGTGGTAATCTGTTACGTCAGCATGGTAGGACAGGATTAATTTGATAACCTATAAAAATGAATGCATTTCCTGTTTCTGGTTAGACAAACTCTGTATTAGCACGTTTTTGTCTCCTTGCTGCAAGATTAAAGTGCCTTAACCTGAACCTACCATGTTTTGATAATTTTTAAAGTATATTTTTCCTTTAACAGATTGGTCCTTCGAGCCGGATTACGTATCTCTCGCTCTGGACCTAGGTCAGAATTGGGCCCGGTGGCATGCATCCGTACGGAGAAGAGGCCAAATCGGCTCTTCTGTTTTGAAAGACCTCCGACTGAATTGTCGTTCAAAAGAGGCCAGCCACTGTTTCTGATCTGGGATTGGAGGACGAGTCAACGATCCGGTGGATCAACTCACGGAGGGTCAGGTAAGGAGGAATTACCTTATTTCTGTTTTAAGATCAGGGACTAGGTACAGAACTGTTTTTTGTCAGGTAAATTTGCGTATGCAGATTAGAGACAGAAAAAGGGGTTACTGTTCTTTGTCATAGATCAGGGAAACAGAATAGGTAGACAGTTATTCTAGATAAACTGTGAAAAGGTATAGATTTGTGGTACCACATGATAGAAATGGTTACATAACAATTTATAGCTTAGCTAAGACACCAATGGGAAATCAGTGCACAAAAAGTTCCCGGGACACGCCCCTAACTCAAGACGCGAAGTATATGCAATTACAGCGTGTCGATAATGTTAAATATTACACCAAATGGGTCAATAAGTATAAATTTGAGGGTAATTTAGATAAACTTGCACTTATGAAACTTGTAAAACAGTTAAAAATAGACGCAAAAGGTCAATTAAAAAAGCAGAGACAATTAGGAGTCCCTCAGGCGCATAGGTGGCTTGAGGAAGCAAATCGTAGGGAGCAAAGAATTAAAAATTCAAAGACATTGTTCTTAGACAAGGAAGACAATAACTTAGTAATAGCGACGGCCCCTCTTTCGCCCCCTCCACTTCTGTTACCAGAATATGAAGCGAATGGACGAGCCGATCCACCTCCGCTATACCCATCAGTCCCTGCAAAAGCACAACCATTTGTCAGGGATCCTATTGAGACCAGGTCTTGAACACACGACTTGAGGAGGGAAATTGAATTAAATTAATTAAATAGAGCATCACAGGCTACGAGCGAAAAAGAAATGTGTCCGCTCATAGAAGTACCGAATCCTTAGGCAGGACAGGCAGGACAAGATCTGACACTTTTAGTTTATAGACCGTGGACACCAGAAGATATCCAGAAAGCCACGGAAGGTATTCCCCACCCAAAAGTAAACTTTAGAAAATTTTTAGAAGACTTACAGGGCATGAGATTAAGTTACCATTTAAATGGAAAGGAAGTAGAAAAAGTAGTTAGACAAATTGTGGGTCCAGATTGGCACATGATCAGTGGCGACTGGAATCCTCGTGATGCACAACTTAGACCACTCCCACATACTAATGCAGAACTGGATGGCAGAGTAAAAGGTCTGACAGACCAAATCTCTAAAAAGTGGAAGCCTAGGGCTGATTGGACTTTCATTAATCAATGCATTCAACAGAAAGGTGAAACAGTTGATAGATATTATGCTAGACTGTTAGTGTTTTAATAATCACTGCGAAATGCAGATACCAGAAAATCAGACACATGATTCCTCATATGAACAACAGTTAAAGAACGCATTCTTAAAGGGTAGTATAACTCCCATTAGTAGCTTTATTATGAAGCATATGGTAGATCATCGAACAAGTAGATTACAGCCATTACTTGAATATGCTAGACATGCAGAAAGACATTTTAATAGTAAAAAGAAAAAAAAACTCAAGTATTTTCAGCAGAAGATGGGTCAAAAGTATTTGTAGTACAAACTGGGAAAAAGGGTAAAAAAAATACCCAGGGAAATAAACAATATGACAAACGATCAAAAGATTTTGAGAAAAGAAAAAAAAAAGGGTGAGTGTTTTAAGTGCGGGAAAAAAGGACATTTAGCGAGGGATTGCAGGCTAAACAAGAAGGCGACTACAGAAAATAAGGAGGATGAAAAATGACTATATGATAGTCAGGAATCATTAAAAGAGAGTGAGCAGGGAAAGGTAAGTGTAAATGTGATAGCAGGAAAAGCGGATGTGACACAAGGGGTAGAGAATGTATATGAATACACAGACATAGAAAAAAAATGAAATTTTAGACCTAGCACTTTTGAGCTTAGAGCTTTACTTAGCAGAAATGAAACCAGAAGTGACGCTTCTGGTGGAGGGGAGGGAAGTTAAATTTTTGTGTGACTCAGGGGCTTCACAAACCCTGATACACCCTTTCAAACTACCGGAAGATACAGAATCACCAGATTATATACTAGTGAAAGCAGCTAATGGACAGCTGTATCGGGAGCCACTCTCCTGTGACATAACAATAATAGACCCCATTTCTGGGATGACTCAAAAAAGTAAAATTGTAGTTTCTGCAGAATGCCCAGTAAATCTTTTGGGTAGAGATTTGATGCAGATATTTGGCATAGCTGTAGTTCCAATCATGCAGGGTATAAAAGCACAGCGACAAATAGACACTTTTGTAGTGCGACCGGAGGGTAAAATGTATTATTGGTACAGCCAGGACTTGGTTATGACTGGTCCAGGGGCAGTAACCGAAGAACTGATGAATGTAGCCATCAGCAAGTTCCCCTCCCTCGACATTGACAAACAGCATTTGCTGCATTGTACTCTATATTACTGTAATAGACCAGGACCTGATAAAGATTATGAACAAAAATTGTTTCAGAACCATGCAAACAGACTAGTATTATGAAACTTGTACTGGGATACAGAAGGGAACAGTGTAGCAAGCTGTTCATTGCCCCAGGAATTTTTAGCACTTTACAAATCTAATCGACTGCCACATGTTACTTTGACTAAAAGCAAAACTTTAAAATGAGCAGACTTAGGTGAAAAAGTCACAAGGTGGGAAAAGCAGACAGAATTAGAGCTCTCTGAACAGGGAGTACAGAAACAGAAATTGAATTGGATCACACAGACACACCCAGCTGTACACTCACAGGCTAGTGAGAATAGCTGAGTATTACTCTTATTGGAAGAAGAGGAAAAAGCCTTGCGAGACATACCAGACATTCTCTGGTCAGCAGAAAAAATCAGATGTAGGACTAATACAAACAGCAGGACCAGTTACCATAATGCCAAAGTCAGCTTTTAGGCCCCAGAAAAGACAGTATCCCTTGAAAAAGGATGCAGAGGTAGGAATCAAACCTATCATAGCAGCCTTACTTAAGGAAGGAGTCTTAATAAAATCTCCTAATTCACCATGTAATACACCTTTATTTCCTATAAAGAAAGCAAATGGGGAATGGCGTATGGTCCAAGACTTACAAGCTGTAAATAATGCAGTTATACCCAGGGCACCAACGGTGCCAGATCCACACACCTTACTGAATGATTTAAAGCCAGAACAGAAATATTTTTCAGTGGCAGACATTAGTAATGCATTTTTCTCAATACCGATACACCCTGACAGCCAGTATTGGTTTGCATTTACATTTCAGGGAAAGCGGTACACATATACCAGATTACCACATGGATATTGTGAAAGTCCAACAATATTTGCACAGGAAATGGCAAGCAACCTGGCGGGATTTATCCCACCGAAAGGTATTCAGATTCTACTTTATGTAGACGACATTCTGCTGGCAGCCCCCACCCAGCAAGAATGCAAAGAAGACACGATGGCTTTATTACAATTTTTAGCTACTCAGGGTCACAAAGTAAACAAAGACAAGTTACAGCTTTGGGGAAAACAAGTTAAATACTTGGGATATGTAATATCCAAAGAAGGTAGAATATTAGATGAAGACAGAAAAACAGCAATTTTACAAGCACCTAGACCAACTACCAAGAAGGAAATGATGTCCTTCCTGGGAACTACTAATTTTCGTCGGAGATGGATACCGAACTATGCTTTGGAATCTGCTCCACTGGCCGACTTAATATTTAAAAAACCGATGGCAGCACAAGATTTATTACAATGGACACCTAAAGCAGAAGCAGCTTTCTGTAAGCTGAAACAATTGATAGCATCATCCTTAGTTTTAGGATTACCAAACTATAACAAGCAGTTTATCCAAACTGTAGATTGTAAGCAAGGTTATATGACATCAGTATTGACACAGCAACATGGGGACAAACAACGCCCCATAGCTTATTATTCATCACAGTTAGATCCAGTGGTGCGGTCCTTGCCCCACTGTGTACAAGCAGTAGTTGCAGCTGCAATGGCAGTGCAGGCTTCAGCCTCAGTAGTGTTATTCCACCCTCTCACATTGAGAGTACCTCATGCAGTCGCAATTATTTTACTGCAAGAAAAAGTAGCATATCTTTCTCCAGCTAGGCATCTTTCCTGTATGACCATACTGTTGAGCCAACCTCATATGACAATTGAATGATGTACAACTTTGAATCTGTCAACTTTGCTTCCAACCCCTGCAGATGGCAAACCACACTGCTGCCTGCAGGAGATTAAACAAAAGACATTACCAAGACAAGACCTTATGAATGTTCCCTTAGATAATGCCGAGGTGACATGCTATGTGGACGGCTCGTGCAGGAGGGGTCCTACAGGACAGAACCTAGTGGGGTATACAGTCGTTTCTGATACTGAAACTTTAAAAGCAAAATCTTTACCACACAACTTATCTGCACAAGCAGCAGAATTGATTGCTTAACAAGGGCATGTTCCTTAGCAAAAGGTAAAAAAGTGAACATTTATACTGACAGTCAGTATGCTTTTTCTACTGTACATGTTTTTGTGCAACAGTGGAAAAATAGAGGAATGATAACATCTACTGGTAAACCGATTAATCATGCGCAACTTATTTTAGATTTGTTAGATTCAATTCAGTTACCTAAGAAAGTAGCTATTTGCAAATGCGTAGCTCATACGAAACAACAGGATAGCATTTCAAAAGGTAATGCACAGGCTGATACAGCTGCAAAGCAGGCAGCCTCAGCCACAGAAACTTTTCTTTTGATCGAGGAATTACAACCTTCAGAGATTTTAGATTTAGAAATGTTAAAAACAATGCAGACACTTACTACAAATATTGAGAAACAAA
>NC_056735.1:419606627-419656627 GCF_019279795.1 Protopterus annectens
TAATAAGAGATGAGTACAGGGGCACAATGACCTCTCTTGATCTAGATGTGAAACTCTTCATGATAAGGTGGGCAATATAGAAGGTCTTCCTAACCACTTTGGCAATGTGAGTGTCAAATGAGAGGTTACTGTCAACCTGGGTCCCTAGGTCCCTGATTACCTCTTCCAGATTTAATGGATTACCACCTATGTGGTAATTTGTGGGTACCTTGTTTTTCCCAAAGGGTATGACTATACATTTTTGGCGTTAAGCTTAAGGCCATGGCTCTGGCACCAATTATCCGTTTCTATGAGTCCTCTCTGAAGGATGTTTGTGTCCGCTGGAGTATCAATTATGGTGCCCAGTTTGCAGTCATCTGCGAACTTTGTCAGCCACAATCCTCCTATGTTTGCCTGTACCTCGGAAAAAAATGCCAAACAAGAGGGGTCCCAGGACTGAGCCCTGTGGGACACTGCTTGTGACTGGCTTAGAGTCTGACATAGCTCCAGCAACTCTGACCCTGTGGGTTCTGTCCTTGAGCCAGTTTGCAACCCATCTCGTGACATATGGGTTTACATTTAAGCTGGTGAGTTTGTCTATGATGCCCGAGTGTGGTATTGTGTCAAAGGCTTTTGCAAGGTCAAGGTAGGCTGTGTGAACTGCCTTACCTTCATCAATGGCCTTAGTGACGGTTTCAAAAAAGTCGACCAAGTTCAAAAGGCAGGATCTGCCCTTGACAAAGCCAAATTGGGTAGGATCCAATGTCTGTAGGTCCCCAATGTCTTTGTTTATGAGTTCCATAATGATCCTCTCCATAGCTTTGTAGACCGGGCTCGTCAAGCTTATGGGGCGGTAATTTCCAGGATCCGTAGAAGCACCGCCTTTGTGAAGTGGGACCACTGTTGCCATACGCCACTCTTTGGGTATGTATCCTGTAGTAAGGCTAAGATTAAACAGCAGCCTTATGTTTGGGTTTAGTTCCTCTTGGAGTTCATGTAGCACACAGCCTGGGACACCGTCCGGTCCCATTGATGCTGTGCTTTTAGCTTTAGAGAGGGCGGCTCTCACCTGGGCATCTGAGATGTTAGGGAGGCTACACTCTGCTGGGATAGTTATTTCTCCTTTGGGGAGGGAAGGAGAAATTTGCACTGAACCTATCTGCCAGAATGTTGGCAATGTCAGTGGGTTCAGTGTATTTATTGTCATTTTGGACTAACTCTGAGCATATCTGGGAGTTTCCACCCAGGTTTCTAACATAGCTAAAGAAGGCCTTGTGATTGTCTTTGTGTCTTTTGATTTTTCTCTCAAAGTTGGCCTTGGATGATTTTATGAGTGATCGTAGTTTTTTGCTAGTACTGATCAGAGATGCCTTCCCATTTAGGGATTTTGCTCTGTCATGTAGTAGCTTCCTCCTTCTGTTGTAAAGTTTGTTTATGGCTGGGGTCCACCAGACCGCGCGCCTGCCTTTGGGGGAATGGGTCTTGGTTTTATTTGGGATTGCATGATCCATGCATTCTTGAAGGTGCCCGTAGAAGACATTTGCAAAGGATTCAGCAGTGTGGGTTGTGGTTTCCACTGGCCCAGGGACCTTGAAGGATACCACTTCAGTCTTAAGAAGTGTGAAGTTGGCTTTTGAGAAGTTCTTCACTGTGGTCTTTTGTGCAGGGGTGGGGGCGGATGTGGATTTCCAGTGAGATTAATTTATGGTCTGATCTTACCAATGAGGGATATACTTCGGTGTGGAGCATTTTGTCCCTATGTTTGTGATGATCAGGTCTAGTATATTTTTTGGGGCTTTTCCTCTTGTTTTTTGGAAATTTTGGTGACTTTTTGTTGGGTTCCAAATGTGTTCCCCACGTGAAATTCACTCTCAACATTTTCTCAGATAATGAACAATTGTCTTTAGTGTGACCAAGTTTTTGTTATTCAGAAACAATTGCCCAGCCTTAATATATTGACTAGTATTAAATTCAAAACCATGCATTATTCAATCTTAATAGAGCTGAAAGCCCCTATTCTAAATCAGAATGTAAGCAGCTTGCCAAGCAACGCTTTCTCATTTTTTCCCTTGGAGTTAAATAGTTAAATGTTTGCTGAATTTCTTCCAGTTTTCTGTGGCATTGATAGAGTTCTGTGAACCTAATATGATAATGGGATAATCATAGTTTAACTATATTAGTTTGGACAACTTATTGTAATTATTTTTGTATCTGGTAATTTAATATTCTGTATTTTTTTTCTGCTATGTATTGAATTGTATACCTGATTATCAAGCCTAGATAAGTCAGAAAAATGCCTCATCCAATGTATTTCTGGGCCCTTCCTCTTTGCCTGATCCCAGTATTATCATTACAGTTTTATTTTTATTGCACTGCAATCTTGAGTATTTGGTAACATTTCCAAAATTATCTAACGTTTGTCTGTTCACTCATTAAAAAAAATCATAAGCAAACATTAAAATGTGTAAACCTCTCCTTATCTTCTCCAAATCATTTAATAGGATCCGGGTTCTTTCAACTAATGTTTCCCCTTCTGTGCTGCTGTGAAAGATTTGTAGTATGTCCTTTTTCTTTGCAGTCTCTGCATATTTTATAGCTTATTCTTCTGATTTCAATCATTTTAAATTCCATTTATCTTTTCAATGATTATTGTATGTACATAAATGCTGCTTCTAACCCCAGATGATGTAGTTTGTATTTGTATTTGAAAGCAACCTTGGCTAAACTCCCACACAAAGACCACTTATTCTTATTCTTACTCAGAATATATGCATATATCTGCATACAAGTGATTTTGTGTGTGTGTGTGTGTGTGTGTGTGTGTGTGTGTGTGTGTGTGTGTGTGTGTGTGTGTGTGTGCGCGCGCGCATCTTTGTTCTTTATAAAACTAAACTGCAGAAATCACATTCCAAATGCAGCCCTTTCACACTTACTTATAACACTTTCAAGATACCCTTACTGGTAATACACCATCTAGGTCTCATCAAAAGCCTTGCCTATCTACATTTCTCCCTGGGTGAGGGAGAAGTATCTCTGCACTGAGTTTTCACTTCATCAGGTTCTGTGAAACAAAGGTCTGCTTAATTATTTTCTAGGTTAAATTCCTTCAGGACTTGGCCCTGATTGTCCCCACATTAGTTCTATCTTCTCCATGGCTTGATACACATTAATTCCCTTCCTATTTATTACTCTGGTGTATACCTTTGAACACACATTTGACTACCTAGAGAAAGACAAGAGACCAGGACAATATAATCTGTTCCCAAGCTCTGTTTTGTAATGTTATTTGCAACAACAGAAGGCTGTAGGGGTTAGGCGGATCCATGTATTATATAGTTTAAACATTAAGGAAATGTCACAATTCTCAGATGCTATTATTCAGAAAATATCAGCAACATATGTACAATTTTTGATCAAGATTAATGTTCTACAAAATACATCTGAATTGTCATTTATATTACATTTAAATCTCTTGATATTAGAGGCAGCACTGTGGGATAAGGGGATAAGGTCCTGGATATGACCCAGGCAGAACTAGTTCAATCAGCAGCTTGGGCTTCTCAGGTTCTGATGAAAGAGAGAGTGTGTGAGAGAGAGAGAGAATGGGCAAGCCTGTCCCAGGGAGGGAGGGTGTGCACACAAACACACCTTAGGGCTGATCTCCAGCAGAGGTTTAGGACACAAGGGGGTGCTGTCTTCAAGGAGGAAGGTCATTGGCTGAGTCACTACAGAGGCAGAACAATACAACAGTATGCCCATTGCTCATTGAACATCCAGCCTAAGACAGTACATGTGTGCATGGGGGAGGAAAGTAGCTTAGGGCATAATAAAAAAAAAACAGTCTCTAAAGCAGCATATATAACTTTGCCCTGAGGTACTTCAGTCTGCTCATTGGCCCCAAACATTGGTCAGAGAAAGTCTGGGGAAGTCTGTTTGCTATGTTAGACTTGGTGAATGAGGAAAGGCTTTCAGGGTCAACTGATGGTCAGCTGTGAGTCAGGGCAAAAAAAATGTTCTTGATGGCTTAACGACAGAATGTGTCTTTAATTTTTGTGCTTTGAAGGTTCTACCTCCTAGCCATATCTATTAACACCAACTTTATACTTGTCTTATGCTCTCTGGAATGGTTTTGTGTATTTCATCTCCACTACCCATTCCAGTAGTCCTTGTTGTTTGTCCACAGTATTTATGAGGATTAATTAATCTATGGAATAGATTTTCCCTGAAAGCTACTTCCTCTGCCTAATCTTTTCACATCTGTATTTCCTGTTCATGGCAATACCTTCACATGTCCTTGGCATAATCTTTGTGATTGTATATATTGTCCTTCCTGCTGTTCTGGTCCCTTGTGAGAACAGCTTTTAGAGTCTCCATACATGATAAATCATTAAGCGTGAAAATCATTGGTATCATGAAAAATCACTTGCTTACTTACAGGTTTTCTCAAGATCTCTGTAATAGAAACATGCCACAGCTGATTTACAATATCATAAATAATTCAAGTTACCAAAAAATAGTAAACAGGAATCCTTCTTTAGACAATGGGATATTCAGTAGTTATAATGTTGACTTTATATTACAAATTTAGGAGTAATATGTCTTGTACCTAAAATTACTGGTATTGAGGCGTAGAAAGGGTTATATCTATAACTTTGCACAACAGACCCAATGTGCCAACAAGAAAATCACTCACCTCTTTGGGTGCTTTTCTGGCATGACTAAACTGGGTATCACACTGCTGTTTTAATATATTGAAGACAATTTACAAATTGTGCATATAATAATTTCACATTTTTTAGAACAACATTACTGACAAACCATGCATTGTTTAAGTTTGTTATTTGGGATACTTTGCAGCCACCCTGATGATAATGGACATCAGCTGGGTATAACACCTCTGTGTTTCTTATGCTTAGTCAAACACTCTGCTTGTGCTGTTTTGATGAGGTCATAACAAGGCCGAAATATGCATATCTACAGCTAGTGGGGGTTGTCTTTATAGGTCTGAAATTGTCCATTAAAATGACGAAACAAATCATGGGCATTCAGAATCGCCAATTAGCTGAAACATCTGGTGTTCTTAAGCATCATTTGCATATATCCCATCTGCCTCTGATTCAAGAGGTTTGAGAGGTCACTCATTGGAAGTTCCAGCTTGGCTGGAGTTTTTGTTTAGTTTTTACTGATTATTTTTTCTGTGTGACCTTCTCATTCATTGTTTTAGTTTTTTTATTTGGGATATTTTGCAGTCACCCTAATGATCATTGACATCAGATGGGTATAACAGCTCTGTGTTTGTTATGCTTTTTCAAGCATTCTGTCGGTGCTATGTGGATGAGGTTATAATAAGACCGATTTCTCTACAGCTGGTGGGGTTTGGTTTCCTTGGCCTAAACTTGTCCATTAATGCGACAAAACAAAGTCATGAGTGTTTAAAATCCCCAATTAGCTGAAACACCTGGTGTTCAGATGGGTTAATTGCATATATCCTATCTGCCTCTGAATCAAGAGGTTTAAGAGGTCACTCATTGGAAGTTCCAGCTTTGCTGGAGTTTTCATTTAAATTTTACTGATTGGTTTGTCTGTTTAATCTTCTCACTCATTGTTTTAGTTTATTTGGGATATTATGCAGTCATCCTAATGATAATGGACATCAGATGGGTATAACAGCCCTGTGTTTCTTATGTTTAATCAAACACTCTGCTTGTGCTGTGCAGATGAGGTCATAAGGCCAAAATATGCATATCTCCAGCTTGTGAGGTTTGGCTTCATTGGCCTGAAATTGTTCATAAAAGTAATGAAACAAGTCATGGGCATTCCGAATCACCAATTAGCTGAAAGACCTGGTGCTCATAAGGGTCATTTGCATATATCCCATCTGCCTCAGAATCAGGAGGTTTGAGAGAATACTCATTGGAAGTTCCAGCTTGGCTGTAGTTTTTATTGATTGTTTTTTCTGTGTGACCTTCTCATTGTTTTACTTTATTTGGGATATTTTACAATCACCCTAAGGATAATGAACATCAAATAGGTATAACAGACTGGTGTTTGTTATGCTTAGTTAGGTACTCTGCTTGTTCTGTGTTGATGATATCATAGTAAGGCAGAAATATGCATGTCTGCCTCTTGTGGGGGTTTGGCTTTACTGGTTTGAAATTGTCTATTAAAGGAATGGAACAAGTCATGGTTATTCAAAATCACCAATTAGTTTTGAAACACTTGGTGTTAATAAGGGGCATTTGCATGCATTCCATGTGCCTCTGAGGTTTTAGAGGTCACTCATTGGAAGTTTTAGCTTGGCTGGATTTTTCATTTAGCTTTTACTGATGGGTTTTTCTGTATGACCTTCTCATTCATTGTTTTACTTTGATATTTGGGATATTTTTCAGTCACCCTAATGATAATGGAGATCAGATAGGTATAACAGCCGTGTGTTTCTTATGCTTAGTCAAACACTTGGCTTTCGCTGTGCTGATGAGGTCATAAGGCAGAAATATGCATATCTGTAACTAGTGGGGTTTGGTTTTATTGACCTAAAATTGTCCATTACAATGATGAAACAAGGCATGGGCATTCAGAATTTCCAATTAGTTGTAACAGCTGGTGTTTATAATGGTCATATGCATATATTCCATCTGCCTCTGATTCAAGAGGTTTGAGAGATCACTCATTGGAAGTTCCAACTTGGTTTGAGTTTTACTTTAGTTTTTACTGATTTTTTGTGTGACCTTCTCACTCATTGTTTTAGTTAATTTGGGATATTTTGCAGTCACTCTAATAATCATGGACATCAGTTGGGTATAACAGCCCTGTGTTCCTTATGCATAGCGAACACTCTGCTTGTGCTGTGCTGAGGAGGTCATAACAAGGCCAAAATATGCATACCTATGGCTAGTAGGTTTTGGCTTTATTGGCCTGAAATTGTCCATTAAAATAATGAAACAAGTCATGGGCATTCAGAATTGCCAATTAGGTGAAACACCTGGTGCTCATAATGGTCATTTGCATATATCCCATGTGCCTCTGATTCAAGAGGTTTGAAAGGTCACTCATTGGAAGTTCCAGATTGGCTGGAGTTTTCATTTAGTTTTTACTGATTTTTTCTGTGTGACCTTCTCTCTCATTGTTTTAGTTTATTTGGGATATTTTGCAGTCACCCTAATGATAATGGACATCAGATGAGTATAACAGCCCTGTGTTTCTTTTTGTTAATAAAATACTCTGCTTGTGTTCTGCTGATGAGGTCATAACAAATCTGAAATATGCATATCTAAAGCTAGTGGGATTTGGCCTGAAATTTTTCATCAAAATGATGAAACAAGACATGGGTATTCAGAATCAACAATTAGCTGAAATAGCTGGTGTTCGTAAGTGTCAATTTCATATATCCTATGTGTATCTGATTCAAGAGGTTTGAGAGGTCACTCATTGGAAGTTCCAGTTGACTGGAGTTTACTTTTAGTTTTTACTGAATGTTTTATGTGTGACCTTCTCACTCATTGTTTTAGTTTGTTATTTGAGGTATTTTGCAGTCACTCTAATGATAATGGACATCAGCTGGGTATATCAGCCCTGTGTTTCTTATGCTTAGTTAAACACTCTGCATGTGCTGTGCTGATGAGGTCATAACAAGGCCAAAATATGCATATCTATAGCTGGTTGGTTTGGCTTTATTGGCCAGCAGTTGTCCATTAAAACGACGAAACAAGTCATGGGGTTTCAAATTCACCAATTAGCTGAAATACCTGGTGTTCATAAGGGTCATTTGCATATATCCCATCTGCCTCTGATTCAAGAGGTTTGAGAGGTCACTTATTGGAAGTTCCAGTTTACTGGAGTTTTAATTTAGCTTTTACTGATTGTTTTTTCTGTGTGACCTTCTCACTCATTGTTTTAGTTTATCTGGGATATTTTGCAGTCATCTTAAGGATAATGGACATCAGATGGGTATAACAGCCCTGTGTTTCTTATGTGTATTTAAACATTTTGCTTGTACTGATTAGGTCAAAAAATGGCTAAAATAGTCATATTTCCAGCTAGTGTGGTTTGGCGTTATTGGCCTGAAATTGTCAATTGAAGCGATGAAACAAATCAATAGTACTCAGAATCACCAATTAGTTGAATCACTTTCTGTTCATTAGGGTCATTTGCATACATCCCATGTGCCTCTGGTTTGAGAGGTCACTCATTTGAAGTTTTAGCTTGGTTGGAGTTTTCATTTAGTTTTTACTGATGGGTTTTTCTGTGGGACCTTGTCACTCATTGTTTTACGTTTGTATTTGGGGTATTTTTCAGTTACCTTAATGATAATGGACATCAGATGGGCATAACAGCCCCGTGTTTCTTATGCTTAATCATACATGCAGCTTGTGCTGTGCTGATGAGGCCATAAAAAGGCTGAAATATGCATATCTGCAGCTAATGGGGTTTGGTTTTATTGACCTGAAATTCTCCATTAAAATAACGAAACAAGGAATAGCCATTCAGAATCATCAATTAGCTGAAACTGCTGGTGTTAAGGGTCCTTTGCATATATCCCATCTGCCTCTGATTCCAGAGGTTTGAGAGGTCACTCATTGGAAGTTCCAGCTTGGTTGGAGTTTTCCTTTAGTTTTTACAGATTGTTTTTCCTGTGTGACCTTCTCACTGATTGTTTTAGTTTATTTGGGATATTTTGCAGTCATGATGATCATGGACATCAGCTGGGTATAACAGCCCTGTGTTCCGTATTCTTAGTCAAACACTCTGCTTGTGCTGTGCTGATGAGGTCATAACAAGACCGAACAATGCATATCTACAGCTAGTGGGTTTTGGCTTTATTGGTCTGAAATTGTCCATTAAATAACTAAACAAGTCATGGGCATTCAGAATCACCAATTAGCTGAAATATGTTGTGTTTATAAGGGTCATTTGCATATATCCCCATGTGCCTCTGATTCAAGAGGTTTAAGAGGTAACTTATTGGAAGTTCTAACTTGGCTGGACTTTTCATTTAATTTTTACAGATTGGTTTTGCTGTGTGACTTATTCACTCATTGTTTTAGTTTGTTACTTGGGATATTTTGCAGTCACCCTAATGATAATGGGCATCAGATGTGCTTCTTATGCTTAGTCAAGCACTCTGCTTGTGCTGTGCTGAGGAGGTCATAACAAGGCTAAAATATGCATATTTACAGCTAGTGGGGTTTGGCTTTATTGGCTTAAAATTGTCCAGTAAATTGACAAAACAAGTTATGGGTATACATAATTAACAACTAGCTGAAACACTTGGTGTTTATAAGGGTCATTTGTATATCTTCCATGTGCCTCTGATTCAAGAAGCTTGAGAGTTCAATCATTGGAAGTTTTAGCTTGACTGGCGTTTTCATTTATTTTTTTACTGATTGTTTTTTCTGTGTGACCTTCTCGCTTATTGTTTTATTTGTTATTTAGGATATTTTGCTGTCACTCTAATGATAATAGACATCAGCTGGGTATAACAGCCCTGTGTTTCTTATGCTTAGTCAAACATTATGCTTGCATTGTGCTGATGAGATCATAACAAGGCTAAACTATGCATATATACAGCTAGTGGGGTTTGGCTTTATTGGCCTGAAATTGTCCATTAAAATGATAGAATAAGTCATAGGCATTCAGAATTTCCAATGAGCTGAAACACCTGGTGTTCATAAGGATTGTTTGCATATATCCTATGTCTGTCTGATTCAAGAGGTTTGAGAGGTCACTCATTAGACGTTCAAGCTTGGCTGGAGTTTTCATTTCACTTTTAGTGATTGCTTTTTTCTGTGTGACCTTCTCACTCATTTTTTTAGTTTGTTAATTGGGATACTTTGCAGTCACCCTACTGATAATGGACATCAGCGGGGTATAACAGCCCTGTGTTTCTTAAGCTTAGTCAAACTAAAATATGCATATCTATAGCTAGTAGGGTTTGGCTTTATTGGCCTGAAAATTGTCCATTAAAATGATGAAACAAGTCATGGGTATTCAGAATTGCCAATTAGCTGAAGCATCGGGTGTTCATAAGGGTCATTGGCATGTATCCCATGTGCCACTGATTCAAGGTTTGAGAGGTCACTCACTGGAAGTTCCAGTTGGCTGGAGGTTTTTTTTTTTTAGTTTCCACTGATTTTTTTCTGTGTGACCTTCTCACTCATTGTTTTAGTTTGTTATTTCTGATATTTTGCAGTCACCCTAATGGTTATGGACATTGGATGGGTATAACAGGCCTGTGTTTTTTATGCTTAGTGAAACTTTCTGCTTGTACTGTGCTGATGAAGTCGTAACTAGGCTGAAATATGCATATCTGCAGCTAGTGGAGTTTGGCTTTATTGTCCTGAAATTGTCCATTAAAAAGGTGAAACATGTCATGGGCATTCAGAATCGCCAATTAGCTGAAACAGCTGGTGTTCATAAAGGCCATTTGCATATATCCCATGTGCTTCTGATTCAAGAGGATTGAGAAGTCACTCATTGGAAGTTCCAGTTGGCTGGAGTTTTATTTTAATTTTTACTGATTGTTTTTTCTGTGTGACTGTCTCAATCACTGTTTTAGTGTGGTATTTCGGGTATTTTGCAGTCACTCTAATGATAATGGATAATGATTGTCCATCAAAATGTTGAAACAAGTCATGGACATGCAGAATTGCCAATTAACTGAAGCATCTGGTGTTCAAAAGGGTTATATATCCCATGTGCCTCTGATTCAAGAGAATTGCGAGGATACTCATTGGAAGTTCTAGCTTAGCTGGAGTTTTCATTTAGTTGTTTATTGATTTGTTTTTCTGTGTGACTTTCTCACTCATTGTTTTAGTTTATTTGGGATATTTTGCAGTCACCCTAATGATAACGAACATCAGATGATATAACAGCCCTGTGTTTGCTATGCTTAGTGAAATACTTGGCTTGTGCTATGTTGATGAGATCACAACAAGGCAGAAATATTCATATCTGCAGCTAGTGGGTTCGGTTTTATTAGTCTGAAATTGTCCAGCAAAATGATGAAACAAATCCAGGGGATTCAGAATTCCCAATTAGATGAAACACTTGATGTTCATAAGGGTCATTTGCATATAACCCATGTGTCTCTTATTCAAGAGGTGTGAAAGGTCACTCATTGGAAGTTCTAGCTTACCTAGAGTTTTCATTTAGTTTTTTCTGATTGTATTTTCTGTTTGACCTTCTCACTCATTGTTTTAGTTTGTTATTTTGGATAGATTGCAGTCACCCTGATGATCATGGACATCAGCTGGGTATAACAGCCCTGTGTTTCATATGCTTGGTGAAATGCTCTGTTTGTGTTGTGCTGATAATGTCATAATAAGTCTGAAATATGCATGTTTTCAGTTAGTGGAGTTTGGCTTTACTGGCATGAAATTCTCTGTTGAAATGAGGAAAAAGGCATCAGCATTCAGAATCTCCAATTAGTTGAAACAGGTGTTCATAAGGGTCATTTACATATAGCCCATGTGCCTCTGATTCAAGAGGTTTGAGAAGTCACTCATTGGAAGTTTTAGCTTGGCTGTAGTTTTCATTTAGTTTTTACTGATTGTTTTTTCTGTGTGACCTTTTCAGTCGTTGTTTTAGTTTGTTATTTGGGATATTTTGCTGTCACCCTAATTATAATGGACATCAGCTGGGTATAACAGCCCTGTGTTCCTTATGCTTCGTTGAGTACTCCTGCTTGTGTTGTGGAGGTCATAACAAGGTTAAAATATGCATATCTGTAGCTGGTGGGGTTTGGCTTTAATTGGCTTGGAATTGTCCATTAAAGCACAAAACAAGCCTTGGGCATTTATAATCACCAATTAACTGAAACACCTGGTGTTCATAAGGGGCATTTGCATATATCCCATGTGTCTCTGATTCAAGATGTTTGAGAAGTCACTCATTGGAAATTTAGCTTGGCTGTAGTTTTCCTTTAGTTTTTGCTGGATGTTTTTTTCCGTGTGACCTTCTCAGTCATTGTTTTAGTTTGTTATTTGGGATATTTTGCAGTCACTCTAATGATCATGGACATCAGCTGGGTATAACAGCCCTGTGTTCCTTATGCTTATTCGAACACTCTGTGCTGAGGTCATAACAAGGCTGAAATCTGCATATCTGCAGCTAGTGGGGTTTGGCTTTGTTGGCCTGAAATTGTGCATTAAAATGATGAAACAAGGCATAGGCATTCAGAATTGCCAATTAGCTGAAACACCTGGTGTTCATAAGGATCATTTGGTATATATCCCATGTGCCTCTGATTCAAGAGGTTTGAGATGTCACTTATTCAGCTTACATGGATTTTTCATTTAGTTTTTGCTGATTTTTTTTTTGTTTGTTTCGGATTGTAATGTGTCTATCATGATTACTTGTACTTTTCTGTGAGGTATTGAAGTTATTATTGCAGTTACTCAGTTTGTGTTCATTTCTTTAAGCATTTATTTTCATTTTTGAAATATGCTTTCATTTATTAAGCAATGAAATAGTAATGCACAGATTGTCATATAGACATTACACCTAATCCATCTTTTCTAATATTTCATTTAATGCATGTTGAAATAGTTGGAGTGCATCTTCCTTCAAACTGTCACACTTTTATATGTGTTCACAGCTTGTCTGTTTGGGGAAGGGGTGTGTTTTTGGTATCTTAATATGCACTTTTTCTGTAGGTTATACTTTCCACTAAGTTTTTTCATACTTAAGTTGCAGTGTAAAATAATATCCTGTGAATTTTCTAGGCAACAAAGTTTTACCTAACCCTTAAAACCAAATGCTGAATACACAGAAGAATGTAAAAATACTGAAAGGAAGTTTTAACTTCCTTCCTGATCAACCTTCATTAAACAAAACATATTTACTGTTACAGATGGATGCTGTCCATAGGGCTCATGGAAATGTGTGCTTTGATAATTTGTAGAAATTCATACAGATAGAAGCAAACAGTAACTTCTGATTATCCTCTGTGCTGACCATTCACTTGTTACTTTAACCACCACTCCTCCCTCAACCTCCACTCTGGCTAGGGTGTGGTGCCTGGCTAAGTTCAGACATCTTATATGAGTAGTTAATACTGTGGACAAAATTACTATGTTATACAATTATCTCACTAATAAAAATGTTATAGCATATACAAATACTTGATGAGGAATACTGCCTCCATTCATAGGTATGATTTTGAAACAGATGATAAAAGCAATGGAATAATTAGAGTTGGTATGAACACTGGCTGTTACCCATATCTACGGTATCAACCGGCATCTGCTCAGGAGGTTTGTTTTCACAACAGTAACAGATATGCACACACA
Source organism: Protopterus annectens (assembly GCF_019279795.1). Classification (NCBI taxonomy): domain Eukaryota; kingdom Metazoa; phylum Chordata; order Ceratodontiformes; family Protopteridae; genus Protopterus; species Protopterus annectens. The sequence continues at coordinate 419,619,896 of NC_056735.1, forward strand.
CAAAAGAAGGGTGAAATGCAATGATTAACTGTAACCATAACAATTACTATTAACAGGTAAACCCTCCATTTCAGCAAAGAATAGTATTGATGAACACATTATGCATGGTAAGTGTCTTACATAATATTTTGCACAGCATACAGTAGTGCACCCTATTGTCTGAATAGTAATGTATTTAATTAATTCTTTATGGGGTAACAGCAAAAACAAACATCTCAGCTATGCCTATACATTTAGGGGATATCAACAGCAGAATGCCTGATGATGATGATGACATAGTAATATTTATGAGACAGCCTGAAAAAAGTTGCACGCAGTCACCAAGTTCAATGGTGGGATCTCATACCCAACAACATGTTAGTAACTCTGCAGAAAGTGGCACTAGATTACAAAGTCAAGCAAATGGTGACTTTACCCTATGGTCTGTACTGGGAGAAAACACATGCAACTATACATCAGTATGTCCAACCATACAAGAACACCTTATGGATGATGGCAACATTTTAGGTGTAGCAGTGTCCACAGGGATACTTTTACAAACGGGTGTCAGGCGCAGGTATTTGTTATTGTTACTCCTGGAAACACACAAAGCATTAGCTGCCTAGCAGCAAAAGTACTGTGGCATTACTCAGTTCACTGTCACAGAGAGTTAGCTACAAATGGTTAAAGTACTTCAGGGTTTACATGAGGATTTCTAACACTATATAGAAAAGGCAGAGAGTAGTTGTTACATTTTCAAGTTTTTAATTAATTAATTAATTAATTAATTAATTAATTAATTAATTTTTTAAGCATTATTTGTATTGGTCGGTTTTAGCCACATGACTACAGGATGTTCCTTTATATTGTGTGGTTTATGTGATTACTGCAGTTCTGATGAAGTCTTGATGTAAGACGAAAGCACTTGACTGCTTTTTGCTCAATAAATCTTTGGTGGTTACTACTAGCTGTGTGGTTTATACTGGACCTGTGTGCTCACTGGACCTCCATCAGTTTCTCTTGTTTGGTTCCTGGCTTCTCTTGTTGGATTAAAAAGAAATAAAAAAGGATGCATGATTATCCTACCCCTTTTTACTAGCACTGTTGCCAACTCACCCTCAGCACTGCACAAATGATGATTCATTTGGATATGTAATTGTAAAACTGAGGAAATGTTGCATAATATTAAAAAGTATGTGAAACATGTTTCATTAAAGTGCAAAGTATGAAGTCATATTAAATAATGAAATACTTTTAATTCAATTTACAGGATCATGATTATCATTATGTGCATACTGAAGTGCATCAACTAAGCAGAAAGTCTTGTGAAAAACACTTAAAATGTATAATTATTCCTTACACCACAACTTATGACATCACCGAATGATGTCAGTGAGCATTCAGGCATTACTTTTACCAACAATATTATGAAATACCTGTTCTGAATTAAAACATTATTTAAAAATGGGAGGGAATGTCTGACAAACAGTGACAATTGACAATGTACCACACAGCATAGTTCACACATAGCACTGCATGCATCATTTATACTGTATGTGTTTTTTTTTTCAAAACAAAAGAAACACTAACCTGAATGTCATGATCCATAGTTCTGGACTAGATGCCACTTTTTTACCTGCGCTGCCATATGATGTGTAAGAGCCTACCACATGGGGTCACTTACTACTGCAGCTGGGGTCACTTACTACTGCAGCTGGCTGGTCATCATTAGTCATAGATGGACTGGAACTGAGAGCTCCATTTACAGGATGGTTCACTTCGCCACCAGAATGGCACATGATCATGTTGTACTGAATACAATATGCAGTAAACATCCAGCATGCAGTAGATGGGTCATACTGAAGGCACCCCCAGACTAATCTATGCATTTAATTCTGCTCTTTAACATTATGGATACATGTTTGATGAGAATACGTCTGGGACAGGAAATTATTGAATTTGTATTCTGCAGCCTCACTTAAATTTCTCACTGGTGTCATGAGCCATGGCTCCAGTGTTAATCCAGCATCACCTAAAAAATGAAAGAAGTAAAGGAAGAGGAGACAAAACAAATTACAAAGTAGTTTAGTATTAAGCATTGTATTTTAACATGAATAAAAACTTAAAAGATAATAAAATATATATGTGTCTTCACTTACCAACAAGATGACCACTGGGCATCCTTCCATGCAGAAAAAGGCAGTAGAGTGAGCTAGTGTACTGGACATAGAAATCATGTGCATCGCCAGTATTCCAGCCATACCCATTAGTGATCCCATGGATTGCAGACTACATGGCAGTTGATGGAATGGTAGCTATTCCTATTGCAGTACTACTCTCCCATGGGCCAGATGGGGTTCTAATTGCAACATAGGTGCAATCTATAGTGCCATGTACCTCAGGGCATTATGCTGTAACATAAATGGCATGCGTACTCCAGGACTGTTGCTGAGATGACACAGGAAAATAGATGTATGGATCCACATGTGCCAACAGCGCATCCAGGAAATGTTGAAATATCCTTGACAGAGAAGTCTATGAAATGCCCAAAATGCCCCAGTCTGTCTCTGGAACATCCCTGTGTTCAGTATAGGCTATACATACCTGAATATCCACAGAATAGGAAGCCCATGCATCCCACCAGTATCCCTATGGAGGTCATACATGCTCAGTAAGACCCTTATAACATCCCTGTCCACTCTAAATCTATCAAGGATTTCCTAATTTTCAAAATTATAATGTGTTGTTCTCTGGTAAGTGACTCTGGGTGCAAGTGGTTTTTGCTCAGCCAGGACACGCATCTCGGACCAGGAAATAGCTAGGGTGCAAATGGTTTTGGCTCAGCCAGGATAAGCATCTCAGACCAGGAAATAGTTAGGCTAGCAGCAAAGGACAGCATCATCATAGATTGCAAAGCAGGTAGCAGGTAGACAATGTGAGATTCTGCCTTTTACAGCAAATCTGTCATATGGAGCAGAAATACATCATTTTAGAGCTATGAATCACAAATAAGTGGGAGAAGGACTTGTTAGCATAAACTGTTTTAAATCATTTGTCATTTACATCTCATTACGACTTCATTTCTTATGCCTGTTCATGACCATTGTGCATTGGTGTAAATAGCCTTTATGAATAGTGCCTTTACTGCACTTCTTTTACATAATGACTATAAATGCCACCCTTATTTTCCTGTGCTTTTCCATACTTCTCCCAAGTGTTTAATGTTGATGGTATTTGGAATTTTGTAATGCATTCCCTGTTCGAGTTAAGTATGTCAGTTTACATTATTTGTAAGACAGTTAGGTACAGGCACACATGCAGACAGGCAACCAGATAGACAGATTGTCATGCACATATACGCACACAGCTGGGATTTGAAACCTGATTGTCTAGAATATTATTGTGTTGCACTAGCATATACATCACTGAACCAAATAGAAACTGGTATGCCCCATCAGTGCACAACCCTTTCTTAATGCACGGCACAAAGGGTACCTCAATAATAATGCAATGCAATAAGGTGTGGTGTGCAGTAAAAAGCTGAGAGGAAAAAAAAAGTGTTTTTTAAATGTAACTTGAACCAAGAACCTCTAAAGTATCACTCCTTCTAGCATTTGTGCAAGACAATGGGTAGTACTCAAAGTCCTGGTCTGCACACATAGACAAGGCAAAAATGGAAATATGCCATTTCGCTTATTTGCAAATGTTAAACATGAGAACAAATGGTACTGGTTTTCACATCTGTGATGTCTGCAAAGAAGCACCCATATAAACTGTGCAAAGCTGAAAATGAGTAAATTCAGCTGCAAACTATCAACAATATATGAATCTTGAGCACATGTACGTAATTGCTACCCATGTTTGCAAGTTCCCAAATAACCTGGTACATTTATATATATATCAGTGGGGAGTATCAAGCTGTACTAGTATTGAGAGACTTTACAGAGAAGACATGGGTGCACTTGAGGTCAGCACTGCCAGCTAGCAGCTTATAGCAACTTTGCCAACATTAGTGTACTGTGACAGTGATCATATTATGGACACCAGGAATGGGATTTTATAAGTATGGAAGAGTGAAAGATAGAAAAGTAGGACAAAGGGAAGAAAGCAGTTAAGGGAAACACATTATCTGATATAGATTGAGACACCTCCACTTTTGGTATCTGCCTGTGCAGTTGCTGGCCTGAATGTGTGGAAGGCAATGTAGCCCTGTACTACTAGAGTGCTCTCTGCGGCTTAAAACCATGTCTCAGAAACAGCACGGATGTCCACAGTCTCCAGGATGAGGAGAGCCTGGAGGGAGTCGAGTATCTTGTTTAGGCTCCTGGCAATCTGCAGTAACACCTTTAGATTTTCTTGACTTAGTTTTGCTACACTGGGAGGTTTGTTAGTCTGACATTGCCTAAAAATGGCACTAAGGGGGAGGACAGTGTTTTTACCAATATTCAAAAGCCTAGATGGGACAGGTGCACACCATTCATCATGAAGCAAAGTGGTATGCTGATAACCATATCCTCCCATGCTGACAAATATTGTTTCCCTTGGAATGACACCAGAAGCTACTCCAATTACTGAAGCAAATCATCTTTTGTTCATATTGTGGCATCATCTTTGGTGAAGGCAGAATGTTGCTCAATGTTAGGCCCATATCAGCCAGGGGACACATAGCCTGGCAGCACCACAATGTCGCTCTTCATATAGTCCAAGGAGGTATGTCTCAGGTCATTTACACTCATATGGACTATGACCGAGTCATACTTTTACTTGTGGTTTAATGACTTGAGTAAGTGGATGATTTGGTGGAGCGTGGCCCCTGATAGACAACTGACAGTCCTTTTCTCCTTATTTAGCCTGGTGAGCATACTTTCTTATTAATTTTGTATTACTAATTTTTTTATGGGGGCATTACTTCCAAGGTTAGTGGAAATGAAGAAAAATATTAAGTTCTAGTTAATACCAGTCCTTGCTTATATGGGAAGTCAACATCGGTAACTGCAGTGTTATATAACATGTTTTTTTTTCTGTAACTGGTGGGATATTGATCAATGCGGTGAGCAATACATGTGTAATCAAGTGCCCCCCCCTTCCTGACTGTGGTAATCCATAACTTGACTAAAAGTGTAATAATACAATAATAAATACAGTTATATAAGATTTCCTCACTTAGCAAAGCAAATGAACTGCTGGTGTGATGTTATTTAGAACATTACAAAAGGATATAGTCATTAGAAATGAAATAGAATAGTTAGGGATACTTCACAACTTCTGCAAAAGATAATGACCATATTACCATGCACCTGGAGTGGAGGTAGGTAACATTTGAACTACTTATTGGTCACAAATGTTGCAGCTATGGCAACTTTGCAGCTTATCCATTTTCACAAGGTCATGTTTAGCCAGAGTCACATCTGCTTAGACTTGCTGAAATGGACAAATTTTGGAGTTGCCATACCAGCAATATTCTTGACAAATAACTAATTCAATACTTCCAATCAGATGTTTGCACTGTTCTGCACTTCTGGAGATCCCTGTCAAGGAGTTCAATTTATCCCCCTTTCTGTCTGTATATCATTTTTTGAATGGATCTGATGACACCTGGTCCAACCTGGCCCAGTATGATGACTCAAACAGAAAATATTCTGGTATGTTTTTAAGCAGCACCAGCTTGGAGCCTTACCTTGATCTTGCACAGGAGAACTCATTTCTCAGTCAGATATAATTCAAAACAATGCTTAAGATGTGAAGTGTGACTCCTTAAGTGTGAACCACACACTCTGCAATGTGGCATCAGCAGTTCAGGCAGTTAACAGCCTGCATTCATACCTGCTTAGCACCTGAAAGCTTAGGCACAAGAAAGAAGTGTGAATGTATGCATATATGCATTGTAATGCAATTCACAGCTATATGCTGGCAAGCCTCATTTGCATAAAAACTTGATAACTTGAAGTAAAATTTCTGAAACCTTCTGAGTGTTGCTATTTTGTGAGCCACTGGTTACAATGTTTAAGGGAAGACTGATGAAAAACTAGAATTAAAGCTAGCAGTTAAGATAAGAATATAAATATTAGATTCATAACATTGATGGTTATTGAGAGGTCTTCAAGAATACCTTCTAAAGTTCATAAGTTCATACGTTCCTGATTACAGAGTTCTGTCCCAAAGGTCTTCAAGGAATACTGTGTCTTTAACATTTGAGTTGTAGACTTCCTGCCCTACCTAAATATCTTATGTTTTTTTAAGTTTGAGACTGTTTGAGCAACATATGTGTATTGGTAGCCTTTTAAAAATAACCGGGATATATTGATTTATAAATTAACTTCTTAAATTTGTTTGTTATGATTACGACACATCATCAAATTGTTATGATACTAAGTCTTACTGTAGTGATAATATTATTCTTAGTTCATTGCTTATTAATGGTTTGTATACAAATATTCATTGTCCTTTCTACGATCTATTGTATTGTGCAAAGAGATTATCTTGCATCATAGTTCCTTAGTTGCACCTTGTATTCACTTTGTAAACTTTCTTTGCACTTGCTCAAGTTGTTTTAACTGACTTGGTGAGTATACACAAAAATAACAATTTTATTCCAAAGGTTCTACACAGATTAATCAAATATAATATGTCTCTAGTTAAAATGTTCTTTAACAATGCACCTGTCTTATAGCAGTGTTTGTTATATTATTTATGTGTAGAAAAAGAAAATTTATTCGAACTATTAACTCTAACGTCCTTATAAACCTCTGCCTCTTCTTAGGTATTACCTGGTTCCTTCTTATTTTCATTTTGACATAATTTTGTATTTATTATGACTGAAATTAATACCCACATCTGTTGTCCATGATGCTGTCTTTGACAAGGAAGAGTTTATACCATTAAAATCTCTTTTACTAATACTAATAAACACTATTTTGCAGTTATCTGCATATTTGTTCAGCCAGTAGAAATATTTTCTTGGAGTGGTTGAAAAAACAATACTGAATGATATTGGTGCTGAGACAGACACTTGCAGTACTTCAGAATCAACATTTGGAAGAGCATCCCTGGATAACAACCTGGCTTTTCCCAGTAAGCCATCTCTTGATCCAGCAAGTCAAACAGAAGTTGTTAGCAGTATTTACTTTTACTATATGTATCACATCATATGGCATACCGTAAAATACCTTAGCCAGCTTGAAAAATATAATTTCATATGCTAAACCCAAATCTGATGCTAATGTTACTAGAGCATAACATTCAACTAGATTGATTAGAGTGAATGAATCTTCCTCGAATAAATCCATGTTATTAAATATTAGCTTCCTCCATTTTTATATTATTATTATTCTAAAGTACATAAGCTGAAACTCTTGTTGATGTTTGATACTGCTGGGTAAATGTCCCTTTTTCATATACTGTACTTACAGCTTAATTCACTTATTTATTATAGCTTCTGATACCAGGTAATGCAATGCTCAGGTTCAAGCTGCACACATATTTCTGCATTTCAGAAACTGAATCATCACCAATTAAGTCAGACAGACATTATCTCTCCCCTACCACATACCATTACAGGCCAGTACTGCAATCAGACACTTTTTGATTTCTCTCCTAGGACAAGAAATAGTTATAAGAAAAGAAAGAAACAATTTACACACAATGGAAATGGTGAAACATGACAAATGTCAGCTACATTAATACATTACTTAATACTGGTATTATTTAACAGAGATTTATCACTCTGTGTTCTGTCTGAGACTGTTTAGGAAACATATATCAGGGCTGAGTTACATAGTAATTCTTAGAAGTGCTATTTTATGGAAATCATATTAGAACATCAGGAATCTTGGCACAAGAGAGATAACATCTGAGATGAAATTGTTTTTTTGGAAAATGGGTGGAAAGACAGAGAGGCGGAGTGAACTAAGGTGTGGAATCAAAGACTGGCTGACATAAATTTATAATGGGGTAGGAAGAATACCTTAGCACAGTGTAGAAAATGAGATAATGATATGGTGTACTGAGCCAGGAGTAAGGTGAGGTACAATGCAAATGAACAGAATACTACAGGTGATGGGCCTTCTAGTGACCAAAGTTTAATACCAGATGAGGAGTACCCACTGTCTATACAAGGGGATGACTATAACATAGATGATGAGGGCATTAGGTTCATTCAAGGTGCTGTGGATATCAGCAGTTTGGTACACCTTCAACATTCACACATGCGGAACAAAAGGTCAATGTTGCCATGCAGTTTTTTTTTTTTTGTATTAGGGCATGCGCAGCTTAATATACTGAGTGTGCATGCATACACATTTGAAATGTTTCTTCATCAGGTACTTATCATTATAAGTAGTAAGATCACAGGGGCAACTGGCACATGGTACATAAAGACATCATTCCCTTAAACCTTTGTTAGACTTTCAGAAGTTTTAAACAGGATAGATATTAAAATATTAACTTTTTTGTTCACAGGTCAGCACCAGAAACAATCACATGCTTTAGTGTGCTACAACAGGCTGATATAACATCAGAAAAGCTGTTGACGATGATGCCACTCCACTCCTAGTCATAACACAGCCTCAGGACAGTGGCACATAGTTACAGAGTGTACTGACAGGGCCCCTTCCACCTAAACAGGTAGATAACTCCATAATCAGTGATGTAGACCCACACATAGTGCATCACGAGGAAATGCCATTAGCAGAATGGGGGGAGGGGTGGTAATCTTTTCATAGGTCAGCATGTCTTGCCTGTGAACATGCTGAACATCTGACAACAGACACACAAAGTCTGAGGTTCCATAACTCACTGTGCAGTAGGGGTACTGTGTGAAGACATCACTCATAGCTGACTCCAAAGATATGCAAAGTTTTGGTTGCAGATGTGCTGAGAACTAGTTGAGGCACAGGCTTCTGGTAATGACAGTGAGGTAGAAATGGTTGGAGTGGTGCAGGATATACATGATGAAATTCACCAGTACTTGGTAATGGCAGATACCAGGGACAAAGCCATGATGATTTTTATGTGGAGCATGGCTGCTCACATGACTTCCATGCCAGTCTGTGTCCGTACATTAATGAAAACTTACCAGAGACACACACTTTTGACAGTGCTACACATGGCCAAGGGAGGATCTATACATATGATAGATGAGTAGGTCTGACACCATGTGTCCCAGTAAAATAAAGTAGGCATACATGTGGACTCAAGTGAAGAATAAGGCAATGAACCATCACTAGACTTCCACATCAAGGGGCAGGCCTCGTGAGTTGAAGTTCAGGTCCCACAGCACTGTTTGGTCATTGTCAAAAGCTGCCCTGCATCTAGTAGATCATATTAGTATAACAGCTCATCATCAAGATAACATGCAATCACTTGTGCACAGTCTAAGGATCATCTATGGGATCACCCCCAACACTATCATTAAGGGTCATTGTACATGACACATTTCAAATCTGAGACAGATTTACATTCTGAAATACATATTTCAGTAGACAACATCACTGACAATTGGCAGAAGACAGTACACTAAGTAACAAACCACCTATGCTAGAAGTGACAACATTTGCACTTTCCTGCATGCTGGGAAGAAAAAGAAAAGAAAAAGACTAGAGAAAGGATAATGATGATACTTGTAATAGAGGAGAAACAATCTGTGACTGCAATAGCATTGAGATTTGCATTACTAACTGAATGGACATTCATTGCTACAACAATACAAGTCTATAGAATGTATCAATACACCAATTCACATTCCCTGTGACTTTCTTAATTCCCAACCCTTCTGGTATAGAACAATCAGGTACCATTCACCAATAAATACTGAGCAAATGATGATGGCTATGATCATATGAACTACACATTTCTATGCAATCTATGGATAAATGTCTAATACATAGTAGTGTGAGTTGATCATGCACTACCCAGCATAGCACACAGGTAATACTGTATCCACCAAGTATTATCTGTAAAATGTTTCATTGCCACATAGTGAATGCCACAGCCCATAGTTGCAGACTAGAGCTGTCCTTGTTGTGCTGCTGTGCAACCTACACAAGCCTGCTGGTGAGTATGCCATACTGCTGCTGTTGGATGGCCACCACTGCTATCATCACTGGAAGGAAAAATGATAGAAGGAGTTGCACTGCCACCATCCGTCACTACTTGTGGAAGTTGTGTATCATACATAGTTATAATCACGTTATGCAGAATGCAACAAACAGTAAACATTTTGCATCCAGTAGCTTGGTTCATATTGAAGGACTGCTCTAACTTGTCCAGGAAATAGAACTTGGCTATGAGTTGTACAAACAGTCTATCAATGACTGTCTGTGTCTGGGACAGGATGGTGTTAAAGCACTCCTCTGCAGCTTCCTGCAGATTGTGGACTGCTGTCATTTGCCAGGGTTTGAGTGGGTAGCCTGTGTCAGCTGGAAAACAGAGGGGGGGTCACATGAAGAAAGGGAGACTAGTCATTATATAAAGAAATCGCTATGGGGAACAAAGTTATTTAACATAGAATTACCAACTAGCTGGCCATGAGGAATCTCACCATGCAGGAAATAGTGGTACAGTGAACTTGTATGCCATGTGTGACAATTATGGGTAATAATAAGATGCTGGGGTGATATGTCGGTGATACAGCCACATGCATCATATATTACCTAGCAGTTAATGGAATGGTAACCCTTCCCATTGTGGTACCTTTCCCTCCATGGGCCAGATAGGGCCCTCAAAGCCACGTAGGTGCAATCTATCAATGGCTCAGTTCTGTGATGACACTGGGAAATATATATGTTCATCCACATGGGACAAGAGTATATCAAGGAACTGTTGCACTAATTTTGAGACAGAAGCCTATGAAATATCCAATGTGTCCACTGTCTTTCTCTGAAAGGCCACCATGGCAAGTGTAGGCATGACTATGCATACTTTGGTATTCACAGGAATAGGAAGGCCATGCATTCCCTCAGTTCCAGTTTGTGGCCTGTATTAGTTCATCAAGCCATTATAATTACCCTGTCCACTCTAAATCTGTCAAGAAATTGTTGATTTACAAAGTTGAAATGTGTGATTTTCTACCTGTATTTCCTCCTCCAAGGCCACCGAGTGCCACTTGCCACACTGGTTGAGATACAGCAGAAGCAGGCAGTTCAAAATGGGATACAGCAACACTGGTAGCAAAACTGAACATCTTCACCAATTACAAAGTGACTGGAAAAGGCATGTATTCACTTTTTATAAGACATGTGTACACCACGCAATTGTGTATCAAATTGTGATTCTGAATAAAAAAAAAAAACATTTATGTAGTTAAACTCCATCTTTTCAACACATTTCTTATTTACATATTTTTCTCATCTGCTTATGAAGTTCTTCACGACTTTCCAACTGTACACAACTTATGTCTATGAATCACATCTTACCTGCATCTGTGTACAGTAAGTATACATGTCAGCTGCATGCTTGTGTAGTGGCTATGAACACCACACAATGCCACCTGCATTACAGAAGTAAAGATAGGCTACATCTACTGAAACTATCAAGTCACCTCTTCTGTTACCTAAATCAATTATGCATTCATTGCATGCTTGTCAGAAGTAACCCTCTTGTTGAGGATTCCTATGAAATCTTGTTCCATGTCTCACTTGCCAGTTATAATTAACATTTCCTTCTCCACATACATGCATACATGCCTACATACAGGCATATGTACTGGAAACAGAAATAGTCCCTCAAACCTACATAATTACAGCATCTTGCTCTCAACAGTTGCCACACACCCCTTTGCAGTCCACCTACAACTTTTCAGTATTGCATTAATTTCCTCTATAGTTTTATCCTCCAACACCCAGTCAAAATTTCTTGTTTCTCTATTACCCTTTCTGTAAAGAAACATTTTCTCCTGTTGAGTTTATACAGATTCCCCACCAGCATGATTTCATGCCATGCTGTGTACTGTCCATGTCTAATTCATGCACCTCAAATGCCACATTTACTCCTTATCTCCAGATTATCTCCCTGAAGCCTAGCTCACAAGTGCAACAGTAGGCCTTTGAACCTGTCCTCTTACTCTACTACTTCCTGTGTCATCACCATCTTTGCTTCCCTCTGCTGGATGTTTGCATCCATGCTGACAGCTTCATAAAAATGGACACTTTTGGACTGGAAAAAAACTACACTGTCTGCAGTTTTGCTAGTTCCTTATATAGTAGTATTACTAATACTATCTGCTTGTCTTTTGAGCTCATTTCTTTAATTATACATTTCATCCTACTAGTGGCATTTGCTCTTGCTCTGTTGCATTGTTTCCAGGGGCTTAAACTTGTAAGCAACATGTCTAGGTTCTTTTCCTTTTCTATCTCTTCAAGCTTGACCTTAGCCTGCTCCTGCGCCTTTTTATGGTTGTCTTAATACAGGTACAGTATCTTTCATTTGTCTTGATTTAAACTAAGTTGCAGCCTAAACTAGTTTGCTGTCTGTGCAGCACTGCATTAATACTTCTCCCACCCCAACTGTTCCACAGTTCTGAAATAATTGTCTAAGAGTTTTATCTTGTTTTTCTTGCCTGGTGTTATACGTGACATGTACACTGTTGAGAGCTGTTTTTGACCAAGGTACATCACTGACTAACTCCCCCCATCTCTGATAATATTTCCTTTGTACTGCCTTCTGTTTCTACCCTCTCAACCAACTCTCCTGTTTTAAAAAATTATTATGTCATCTTCCCTGACATCAAGATCGTACTTTGGACTTAACAGTTGCATACTTTTTGACCTCTGATTGGTCCTCACTTTTGTAACAGTCTTTATGCACCTTCCAATCATCCCATCACCCCATGAGCCTCTCTCTCATTTAGGGTGCTTTCCATCAAGCATTACCACTTTATTCAACATAAAGCTAAGAATTTTTTTCTTGACAATTTCTTACATGAGTGAAGCCCTCAAATGCTCTGATTAATCGTTTTATGTGCTTCAATATTTCTGTCTTTCTACTGTTATCCTCTGTGTAGTTTTCTTTTCAATTATTTAGCCTAATTGTCTCTGCTATGTAAGATGGCTGTAGAAGGGTTAGTTCTTTGTTTCTTCTTCTGTTTTTTTTTTTAATAGAGTTAGTTATTTTTTTCCTGGCTTGGCTTTTGCTTCTTTTACAGATTTATCCTGACTTGAGTCTAGCATAGCTCTGTGACAGACACAAAAGCAAATGTAATTTCAAATGAAAACAATTGGTCCAAACTGAGATTTGCATAATTTAAGAAAAATATATTTCTGTGGGGTCTATATCACGATGTCAAATGATAAAAAGAGCGAATGCTCTTTTATCGAACAATAAAAACCGAAAGCAGTTAATGCCGAACACACAGAACACTGATTTTTTCCCAGGGGAAAAAAAATCGCTGCTCTGAAAAAAAAAAAAAAACAAATCCAAACACAAAATAAAGTGGGGGCTTTGCCTCCCCCCCCACATAAATATCCCAACTCCAAGATCGCACCACAGTGGAGGAAATGGCAAAGTCCCAAAAACGGCCCAGCGATGTTTTTTCCCTGGGAAAAAAATTTGCTGTTCCATGTGTTTGGCATTCAGTGCTCTCGACTTTTAGTGTTCGATAAAAGATCGTTCGCTCTTTTTATCATTCAACTTCATAATATAGACCCTTTCTGTGCGGCTCAAACCCCTGCATACCCGCCATGAAAAGGACTTTGCCACTTGCACCCTGAATTTAATATAATGAACTCTGAGACTGTTGTACCTTGAGAGAATCTACTGCGCAATGCACACCATTCAACTTATTCCACCACTGAGACCTAATCCAATATTTACAGTGATGTCTGCTACATTACTGCTCTACTCCTAACCTCCTTAAACTTGATTGTCTAAGTTTTTCAGTTCAAATAGCAAGCACATGAATCACAAACTAGTGGATCTTGGGACATGACACCTCTTAAAGGTGATGTGATATATGCTGTTCATCTCCAAGCAGATGAAGACTGATATCTCGAGCCTCATTTGCTCAAAATTCAACCCACAAAGGGTCAACGTTTCTCCATAGGAAATTACTGTCAGTGAGTTGTGCCAGCAGTGATGTCCTTTTTTGGGGTAATTTTCCCCTTTTTCAAATTGTGTGACCATGGAATTAGTATATATAAATTCGGGAGTATGGGGCAAGCCCTCCCCACAAAAACTCTTAACCATGATTTTCTGCTTTTTTTCTGTGAATGCAGCTGGGGATTTGGATCCTTGGCAGGTTTATCTTTTCCCATTCATAGTAGAAAAGACTTATGCATGTGCAAAAAAAAAAAAAAAAACTTCATGCTTTCATAATGTATTTTTTTGTTAGTTCTTTCATTCTTAGCATATGTTGGAGTTGGTCATGCATTACAATGTAGATGCAAGCATTGTTCATGCCAGCATTAGTTTCAATACAGTATGTCAAGTCAAATCAGGAAATTATTTACCGATTCAGTATTTGTTTGTGTACCAAAGTCCCCAGTTTCAGATGCTTATCTATGTTGTGCATGCATCCTGCCAAAATGGTTTGTGGTACCAGGGAACTGCATGTTGTTGGAAAGAATTCCCAAACCTGTGATTAGGCTGTGCAAAGTATCATGGAATGGTGACAACAGAAATCAGAGAATGCTGACTGTTTTTCATAATTAACATCAGTAGAATGGTCTTTATATACTGCCCATCCTTAACTTTTCTGCAGACACTAACAATGTGTAATAAAGGAAAAATAGTCATATATTTCATTCATTCTATATATTATACCCAATCCATTGTTACAGTAGTTGAAATGTGCATTTGCTATGGTGAATGGGGTGCCTTTTTTGTTTGTTTTTAGTTTCTGCATTTTTGAAAGTGTAATTTTTTTTAGCCAGTCAGACAGAAGAGAAAAATCAAAATAAGACAGACTTTTTTAAAATATTTATTAAATGTTAAGGAGTCCCAGTATTGCTTCACTGATTAATCTGTTTGTGTTTAGAAATGGTGCCATACTGATATATAAAATAGCAGATGATTTCCCTAAACCAGTCCTTGTCCCAGCGCCCATTGAATTTACTATTTTCTTCACCTTTAAAAAATATATAGCTATAACTGACATGTCTGGATACATGCAAGCAACAACAGAGGTATGGTTGCAAAATATGAGCATAACTCTCATTAACTAACTGGGAGTATCTGTCTATCAGCTTACCCATTGAGAAACTGTAACTGCCTACCTTGACTCAGTGATGTAGAAGGTACATCCCTAATTGCACCTAGATAACCGAATTAGTGGTTTGGTCTTTGGAGGAGTTGGAGAGGATGAGTGGAAAGAAGCAAAATTTAATAAGCTCTCCATTCCAGGATGGAAGGGTAGGATTTTTCAGCAATTTCACACTTCTCTAGTGAAGGCAGGATATTGCCATCTTCTTCTTCTTTTGGCTTTTCCCAGTTAGGGGTCATCACAGTGGAACTCCAGTCTGCTAATGATTGGCAGTAGATTTTTATGGTGCCAAGGTGCCAGCCTGATGCCCAACTTTCAACAAAGGTACACCCATTCATGCATGTCTTTCGAATGCCACTCTACCATGGGGAGGACATGCAGACTCCACACAGAAGGCACTCCAGCTGAGAATCGAACAGGGAACCTCTTGCTGTGAGGCGACAATGCTACCACTGCACCACCATGGCTTGAAGGCAGGATATTGCGATATTGCAATAGTAAAATAAATTGGTAATACATTTGTCAATACAGTGCAGGTTGGAGTTGAATGATATGTCTGGCTGTGCATGATATTATTAGCTCTTCCTAGTAATGGCAGTCTCAAAACTCCCTGCCTCATGCACATGACAGTGCATGTGACACAGCTACATTCCCATATCCTCATCCCAGGCCTGTTTATAGTCTGAGTGGCCCCAACCCAGGGGCAATACCAGGGTCATTACGGTAGGAAAAACAGGAAAAGTAATCAGGAGAAGAAACACATGGGGGTGAGAATCAAAAATAACAAGAGAGCAATAACTGCAAAGATGATTTTTTCAGTCAGTTATTCTAATTTTCTGCAATTAAATTTAATGTTATTCTGTATATCTTATATTTGTTCAGCTCAATCAAATTGTATTAGCATTGTAGTGTGCATGCAAGCTGCTGACACTTTCTACTACTGACTGCTATGATATTATTCACTAATCATGCTTTGAATAAGAAGACATTTTTCTAATTTATTTGATTAATATTTTACAAATTTAAATGTATATTGTTGCCTAATTATTTTTACAATTATAGCAATGGGTAAGCACTGACCTGTATCATACTTAGGTGCACAGATGCAGATTATTATGTAAAGAGGTTTTGTTGTAATACTGCAGATAACCACTGGATGCCACTCATGTATCATCTTGAATATCCTTTCAGGCAACTGAAGAAAACAGATTCAAGTTGTACATAAGTGTTCTGTCATTCTCATCAAACTTTTACATAGGAAACAATAGTATTATCAACAAAAATAAGCACTGTTCAATTGATATATATTTTTATATAATATTCTTGTAAATATACTACATTATTTTTGTTGCATCAGTGCTGTGTTTTCAGTACAGCAAATTATGCAAAATAACACTTTCTGGAAAGAAAATATACAGGGGGGATTTAGTAAAGCCTACATGGAGTGATTTTCCATGTAGGCATATTGGCACGGCCCCAACATGGAAACTGGCAGCTGAGCGATCCCGTAAACAGAACAGAGGGGGTGTGCACGAGTGTGCAGACACAGAAGTGTCCGTGGAATGCAAATCACCTTATAAGCAGGTGAAATCCATGCAAATGAGGGTGATTTGTGATCCAATAAGCTGAACGGTACCCATGTGTGTTCGTGTCAGTAATGTACATGGAAAGTAACCGTGTACAGAAATGTAAAAATTAAAAAGGGGCTGCTAAAGCCCAAACAGAAGGTTGGATATTGCAATGTAGGCATGGAAATGGCCAAAATTATGCTCAGTGAGTACAAAAAGCAATGCAAATCATTATAAAATATTATTTTTTAGTACACATATTACATTTGTGCAGTGTGCAGCAACACGCAAACATGCTGTTATACAAAATAAATAAATAAATAAATAAATAAATAAATAAATAAATAAAATAAAATATTAATATGTTGAAAAACTGAAAATAAGACATTTTCAGAAAGAATGCATTATAGTGTCCTGCATGCAGAGTGTACAATGGCAGGTTTCAGTGGTTACCAAGGAGACAGGCCCTGGAGTAGTGAAGTATACAGGGAATATGCCAGGATCTGTATGCAAATGAGATGGGGTTGCTGAATAACAATAATGAGCCACTGTGTCCACAGATAAAACCCATGTAGGGCTAGAACTGCATTTGTGTTAGTAGAGCAGGTAGCTGGCATCAAAAGAGGGTGCGTCACTCTGTGTTTAAGTGGAATGGAGTTCAGCGGTGCTCATTTGCACTCAGCTACGCACAGCTAAGCAGGGGGGGGTGTCCAGTGCTGCTAAGCTGTGTTTCGCCATCCAGCAAGTGATTTAGCTGGTTTAAGCTAAGCTTAGCGTGCCTGTGCATGGGGTGTGTCCAGACTGCTGAGCACTGTTTATATTAGTGCAGCGGGTTTGCGTGCCATTCCCCAGTGCTTAGCAGTGAAAGAAATTAAAAAAAATACAAGGAAATAGCCTGGGGAAACCAAATATAAATGACTGATAAGCCCTGTTCCACTGACATTGGGGCATTCAAAACCTTCAATGATAGACCTGGCAGGTTAAATGCATCATAGTTAGCCAATCACACAAGCTGCATCTGCAGCACACCACTATAAAGTATGCATACACCTTTCAATCTGATTTTCCCACATACTCTGCACCATTGGAGTACACACTTGGGAATTTTAACTGACAAAGTGATAGGGGCTGCTACTGCTCTGCTACATCAGTATGTGCTAGAAGCTGAGGTCAATGCTGGTGTTGATGCTGACAATAGGCCTAGACTGAGAAGAAGAAGAGTGTTCAGGCCCAGGGTAACCTTCCAGGAGCTGCATGAGCTGGAGATAGTAGAGCACTACTGGGTAGACAGGGTATACTACAAGAACTCATCGAGCTTTGCCACCCTCAACTCAGACCCAGAGCCAAGAGAAGAGAACCCATCCCAGTGGAAATAAAGGTAGGTGTAGCCTTAAGAATACTAGCTACATGTACTTTTTAAAGACATATGGGAACATGATGGGGGTCTCACAGACATCTGCATCTAGGGTACTCCACCAGTTCCTGGCTGCCATGCAAACACATGCCAGTGAGCACATATATTTACCCCACACCCCTGAGGAGAGGGCCAGCAATATGCATCTCTTCCCACTGTATAGTGCACTACCCTGAGGTACTGGGTGCCATAGACTACACTTATGTGCACATCAAAGCACCACCTGGTGAAGAGGGTAGAGTTTATGTCAGCCACAAGGGGTATCACTCCATCAACTGCCAGGTCATGTGCAATGCCCAGAGCATTATCATGAATGTGTGTGCTGGCAGCCCTGGCAGTTATCTTGACTTTCATATCTGGCATGCATCATTGCTGTACCAAACATTTGCCAGGGGGGACATCCCATATGGCCATCTACTGGGGGATGCTGGCTATGCACTGGAACTGTGGATGATGACACCCATCAGAAATGCACACACACCTACCAAAGAATGCCACAGTGAGGCACATGCACAAACTAGAAACATCATAGATCATGTGTTTGGGGTGCTCAAGTCATGGTTTCGCTGCCTTGATATATCTGGTGAAGCCCTGTAGTACTCTCCAGCCACATGTACACACATGTTCACAGTATATGCCATGCTACACAATATGATCCTGTGGAAACAGCTGAGGCAGGAACATCACAAGGAAGGGACACACAGCCCTCCACCAATGCCAAGGTCCCCACAGCCACAGGGGGACTCAGAGGAGGAACCCCCTGAGCCTGTCCCTGTAGGTAGATGCAGACATGCCCAGTATGGCCTGGCCTTGGCAAAGAGGCAAAACATAGCACAGGCACTGACATCCTAGGGATCTAGGGACTGACACCTCACTCTGCCTCACAAACATAATAAAAAGGATGCCAGCCACAACACACAACCTGTATCTTAACATGTATTGGCTCTATAATGCATGCATCTGACAGAGTCAGCCCTGAAGCATTGTGATCTCAACTGCTGCAGGAACAGGGTAAGTCACTCTTATTTACAACAAATGTATGGGATACTAGACTATGGTAGAATATGTATGGACCTGCTGCATGTATGCTAGGGAATAGAGTGGGCTACCTGGATACCTGCAGACAACTGACAGCTATGTGGGACAACAGGAGCTCTCTGCCCAATACTGGCTGCACCAGAATAAGCAGTAGGCCCCAAGGTAGCAAATCCCACTACACTGTGTAAGGAAAATGGCAAACAGAGGGGTCGTAGGACAGGACAGATGCATGACTGCCAATGCTAGAGTCCCTTTACCCAGCACACCCATGTTCCCATACAACTGCAGCAACATTTATGTTTGCAAGGTAATAGCAGCAGACCACACAATCCCAGGGCTGTCCCAATCAACCTGGTGACATGTTCCATTTCCACAATATGCAGGGTTCAGTGCTATGCATGCCTGTGTTTGACAGTGTCAGGAATTAAACTACACTGTCTGGTGGCTGTTGTGGCTTAGTGGGCTAAGTACCTTACCATGGTTGATGGTGTTCATGGTTCAAGACTGGCTGCTTCTACTATTTTGCATGTGAGCTACGCCTATGGTAGGAGTTCTACAGACTGTCCATATGTCACTATTTTGTTACTGCAAGAAAGCTGGACAAAGCCAGAGACAATAGAGGGACAGGGGGCCACAGATATGAACAGTTCACAGCTCTGAGTAACCTAGATGGTGGCTAATAGAACAGCAAGTTGTAACAAGTCAGAGTAGCAGCAGGATGTCAAGGCCATCACATAACTGTGTCAGTACTTAGAACAAGCCAGTGGGCATCATCATACCTCTCAAATGTACAAAGTTTTGCAGACTGTCCACATTTTTGCCTCATATTTCTGGTCTGTTTTTCATAACATTGCAGTTTTTTGGCAGACTAGTGGCAAATCAGTAAAGGTTGACGTTAGAAAATAATGACAGACATTTAAGATGCAGACTTTATACCCTTCAGAAACTTCATGCCAATACAAAACCTGTTATTCTACCAACTGTCTAGATTTGTAAGAGAAATATTAAAAAATGTCCCTATTTGTGGGCCTGTGTCCCACTTTTATATATGTCTTTGTCCATATTTCCTGCTCTAAGAGGTTGAGAGGTATTGGTACCATGTAGCATTATAATACCAATACAACACAAACTGTCTGAGGGCCAGAGCAGACATATGGGGTGCAGTGCTGGACATCTTGCAGAAGAGGTACAGTCAGAGGTGTGAAGTCTGTAACCCTGTGTGTGGTGTTACATCTTGTACCCCAGCCATAGCATACCTACAACTACATAGAGCAGCAACTGTGGAGAAAGCCAGGAACAGGAGTGGGACATAGGCTCACATATAAGGAGAAGCATGAACTACTGGCCAGACAAATGTAGAAAGTGCAGAGTAGAGAGGTCATGCAGTAGCATGGGTTCCTTGGAGTCAGTAATTCAAATGTCTGTCAGCAGTTCCTCATGTCAGTCTATAATGATCTGCCACTGATGTACCAGGAAATCACATTGCTATGTAAAATGTACCAGATATATGATGCAAAACCCTGTTCAGTCTAATACAATCTGTACACACCCTATGTATGAGTCAGATATTAGGGCCAGCACAGAGCTAGAAAATCTCTTGGCCATTACATCAGGGAGGTGCTGGACTGTTTAATCAGATACAGCAGCCAATTGGCTGTAGCACATAAAATCCCAGACTGGAGTACAGGTAGGTCTGGCCTGGAGTCCCCTTGTACATACTGATGGTCTCACCGGGCATGCTCCTACACTTAGTTAATTTCAGTCCATATCCTCATCAGGCATGATTACCCTTATCTATCTATCTATATATATATATATATATATATATATATATATATATATATATATATATATATATATATATATATATATATATTATATCTAGAGAGACAGAGAGAGGAGGAGAGAGACAGAGACACACAGAAAGGTATAGAATGATATATTGATGTAGTGCTGCAGCCACTTGTACACCAATTGTAACCAGTAGCATGCACAACTAGCGTGGTGAGTTGTAGTGTGTAATAGTAGGTAGGTAGGGGTTCTAATCTCACATCAGCCACCTTGTGTGTGTGTGTGTGTGTGTGTGTGTGTGTGTGTGTACATATTCCACATACAGCAGTATACACACGCCCTGCAAGCCTATGTCTGTGCAATGGTCAACCATTTTATGGCCTTGTGACTATTTTCCTCCACAGCAGTGGTCTCACTGTCAACAGCTGCTGATGCCATCCACCCCAACAGCAGTGGCAGACACTTTCCCAATGGATAAGCCCAGTAGTGCATGCAATAAGTACATACCACTAAAGTATATACAACTAGATAGGTAGGGGTTCTAATCCCAACAATGGCAACTCTGTGAGTAGGGTTGTGTGTGTGTAAGTATATCCCTTGCAGCAGTGTGTCTGTCTTGCCTATGTATGTGCAGTGCTAATACATTTTAAGGCCTGTGCCTACCTGTTAACCACCCCATTAGCTTATGTTACAGGGCCTGCTGATGTCATCCACCTTAGGATCACAGTTACACATGCAGTCTGGCTGTCTTGCCTCTGTCTGTGTGTGTGCGATGGTTATACAATGTTAAGGGACTGTTAACTCCCCCAATTGGCAAACTTTTCAGGGCCTACTGATGTCACCCACCTTAGAAGCACAGTTAGACACTCTCCAAACACATAAGCATGTGATAAGTACGTAACAATATAGTATATATAACTAGATAGGTAGGGGTTCTAATCACAAAACCTGCAACTCCGTGAGTGTATGTGTATGTGTAAGCATATCCCCTGCAGCAGTGTGGCTGTCTTGCATGTGTGTGTGTGTGTGTGTGTGTGTGTGTGTGTGTGTGTGTGTGTACATATATCCCCTTGCAGCAATGTGACTGTGTTAGGGTTACCACCTGTCCCACTGTGCAAGTTGCAGTCCATATTTGGCCAGATGTGTCCTGTGAAAGCTACCATAACAATACAAATGTCTCGAGAGTGTAGGACAACAAAGATTTCCTACATTATTCTAATAGTTGCATAAAACAGTCCTTTTACTTCAGAAACATGTAAATGTTATGAGAAATAGCATACCCTAGGCAAATGCTAAAAAAATAAGCTGTTATATTGGAAAAAAAGTGAAGTTCTGTCCGCTGCACTCACTGAAGTTATGATTTGTCCTGCCAACTCTCACGTTACTACAAAAAGTGTCCCACATAGGGCATTTGATAAGGTGGCAACCCTAGTCTGTATTGCCTATGTGTGTGCAATATGTATAGATTTTGAGGCCTTGTGAGTAGCTGCTGCCCCTAAATAACCCACATGTATGTAGGCATGAATGCTACCTGACACCACCTACATTTGTAGGTACTTGACCAAGTTTATGGACGACTGTAAGTTGGGTGCTGTCTGTCATTGACTCCCCAAATGATGTTGACGTACTGCACAAGGGTTTTACATCAATTATGGACTGGTGCTTAGGTCCTGCCCTCAAACTAAATGCAAAAAACTGTATCATCATATCATTTTGAAAAGACATGACCCCACTGTTTACCACATCAATGGCAACCCCGTAAACACACAACCTGTGTTGAGAGACCTGGGTACTCAGGTTAATAATTTTGCATTCAACCATCATGTAGTGGCAGGGGTCAGAAAAGCCTTAGACATGGTTCATTTTATAGGTAAAGGGATTGCATCCAGAAAAAAGGTGGTCATTACCTCTTTATAATATTCACTCCATAGACCAATATTTTACTACAATGGCCCATTTGGTATGTACCTATCCAGCTATCTGCTGCAACTGGAAAGGCCACAGACGTACCTCACAAAGGTAATCCATGGCCTCCAACACCTGTCCCATGCAGACAGGCTCAAATCACTATTGCTCCACTTGGTATCAGACAGGTTGCTCAGAGGTGGGCTATGTCATGCCTACAAGGCAATGTTGGACCCTACCTGACTACAGCTGACCCATATCCGGAAGTCTAATTCCTTGCGCATTACATGCACAACAGGCCTGAATCTGATATGTGACAGCAGCACAACCTGCTGGAGAGACAGGTTGGTCTCCCAGAGTGTACCCTGTCTCAGGAATACACTTCCCATACACATCAAACAGAAGGGTCTATATTGTAAGCATGAATGTTTATTTACCCGAATGCCTAAACGTCAACATGTCTTCGTCGAACCGCGAAAACATAGATCGTCCAGAAGCATGAAATCAGAAACGTTGAATCGTCATGGTTGGCCCTTCTGTGGTATAGCTCCATAAGTGTGCAATAGTTACGGACCTTAGGGTTAGGGTGAGGGTTAAGGTAAGTGCATAGATGGTAATGTATGTTAGATTTAGTGTAGTGTTAGAAGAAGGGTTTTGTTAAATGTATCCTACTGAACTCCCAGGTGACTTGTATAAAGAGTAGCATGCTGTGTAATGGGGTATGCATGCAAGATTATGCTGTCTGCCCCCATTATCCCTGACACACTGTTCTACACATACGCCCCTAGGTAACCATGCACAAATACAGCCGTACCTTGGCAAAGTCACATTTCTGCATTGACACCATACCATCCTGAGCCACTGTATTGGCACCAGCTCTCCACAGAGTAGACACAGACCCTTGGAACAGAAAAAGAAAAGGTTGTGGGAGACAACAGTCAGTCAGCAATACTACCATCAATGCAGCATCATTGAATAAAGGTACATACACTTTGATGTGTACTCAAGACGCATGCCAGCAGACAGCACCTTACAGGGCATAACACTACTGCACTAGAAACTGTCATTAAATGTACTGCAGACCCTGTGCATCAGACAGATACTTGTGTGTCCCTGTGCCAATGGTATGGCTGGCAAGGATGTGGCACAGGTATCATCACATGCACAGGGTGTGGTGTGGGGGTTGTCAAAGGCCTTGGCTGTGCCACATAGTTGATATTGTGTATGTGTGTCTGGAGGGGTGCTGGTCAGCTAGGCTATGGAGAGGAGCTGTGTGTGTCTGTTGGTGACCTGCATGTGACAGTGATGTGTGAGTGTGTGCATGTAAACAGTCAAGCCATGTGCTAGCCCTACATGAGGGTATGTTGGACAGCTGTGGACTGTTCATGGCAGTATGTACAGTTCACCGTAATAGCCACAAACACAGGAACCATCTCTACCAGGAGTGACACTGGTACCACCATGTCCAGAGTCAGATGTGGTACTCCTTGCTGATGGCAACTGGTGTCTGCTGGTTCTGTGTCCCTCATGGGACCACCCAGGACCACATGCTCATGGCCTGCCACATCATGGTGTGGACAGCACCTTTCCTTCTGTAGTGCTGGTGGTACTGGCACTACAGGAGAGTGACTGTGCACAGCCACATGGACTCTTAGCTGATATTGGTGCTGATCTACATCCACATGTCTGACTCCCTCCTCCCACCACGTGTTCCAGCACAGACAATGTGCAGTCAAGAACTGACAATGTATCATCTCCCCTGTCTGTCCACTACATTTGGCATAACAATGCATAGTGTCACCAAGGTTGTGGATGGAGTCATGGATGCCAGACAGTAATGCATCCATGATCCTATGTATCTGTCTGGTGTTGCATTCAGAATGTGCCATTGCCTCCATATTGGACCAAAACATGCATCGAATGACTCGTGATGTGACACCTCTGAGAGGTGGTGGATAGGCAGCAGTCCTCCTTCGAGCACCCCTGTCAGTCTGCCTGTGTGGGACCTCGCCAGCTCTCTGGCTATGGCTAGTGTCTACATTCATAGATGCCACACTCTCCTGTTCGATGCCACCACCCTCTGACTGTCTAATATCTCTGGCCACAGGGAACTGGGTATGTGTGGGCATACTGACTGTGTGCGGAGACAATGGAGAGGAAGTGGGATGTCAACCCATGGGATGGATTCAGCCACCAAAAATCCCACCTGTGCCTTACTATGGCCACCATCATCATCAGAGTCCGATGAGACACTGACATCAGGTTGTGAGGGAGAAACACTTCAAGCCTCATGGTCATCTGTGAGGAGGAAGACAACATGACTACATTAATACCTGCACTATTATGTCTGCTGATACACACACACACACACACACACACACACACACACACACACACACACACACACACACACATGCACATACACACAAATACAGGTGAGGTGCCACAACTGCATTATATATACGACACCTTATTACTTATCCCATGCACAACACACAAGCAGACCACAACAGACACACACACGACAGCCCCTTAACAACATGCAGTGAAGCTACATCTGGTTTATGTTGCCAGTACTATACACCTGTGAGATAAGTGACATGTTAGTGTATGGGATGGACCTTCACCTAAAATACAGTGCACCTGTTTCCACCATACTATTGTCACCCTTTATAGCAGACTGCCTAGACCTTCACAAAAATACATGCAAATATGTTACAGCTCCTGCAAATATGCTGCTGTGATTACCAATTCAATGCACTGCAGTGAACCCCTCCTCAACTGAACATACAAGTATCATACTATGGCTAACCTTAACAGTTGTGTCCATGGCAAACTAGCAGCCCTTAACATAGGGTATAGATGAGCCACAGTAAAACAGTTTTACACTCACTGGCTACAGGATGTTGGACTCTGGCCACAGCATATGTATCTATGGAACTGAGGGGGAGATATACTGTCAGCAAACACAAATGTGGCATTGGTACAGGACAATAAGTGTATATATATATATATATATATATATATATATATATATATATAAACATGGACAGTGCAAAATGTGATACTGCTCATATTGCTGACATTCTGAGTATGTGTGCACATATGTGCATTACAACCCCCCAAAATGAAGATTGACCTGACATCCATGTACAGATATGCAGAGGCTGCCACTATGACTGCTACTGTATTAAAGTGATGACTCCAGGAGGCTTACCTGGATGCTCCTCTGCTGTGGAAGCTGTGCCATCCACCTCAATGACATATGGGGTGATGGATGCTTGTGAGTTGGTGGCTGAACCCAGGTCTGCCAGGAACTCCTCTGTAGCCAAGAGTGATTGCTGTGTTGCAGGTCCTGCACCGGTGCCAGCATGGTCCTTGGCCACAGCTGCAGCCCATTGCCGTGCAGTATTTATCATGTCTGTGGCCCTGTGTCAGACCTGCTCATAGCTTCTTTCCTGTAGCCCAACATGATTTACTGATGCAATAAGTTCTGCCCACAGTACAGTGCACTGTTCCCAATTCTGCTGACTCCTTGACAGTCGGATGTCATGATGCAGTCTGAGACCATCAACTATAACTTCATTCTCAGCTACAGAAAAATTTGGGTTCCTCTTCCTCTATCTGTACGTCAGTCCAGAAAGACAAGAAAAGGGAAACACATCACAGCCCCACATACATTGCTCTCTCTTATGTACACACCCTGCACATCCACATTTGCCAGCACTATCCTCCTCTAACTCCCACATCATACCCCGCCATCTTTATGTATGTGGCTATCAGCAACATAGTGGCACTGCATCATGCATTTCCCTCCTCATCTTGCTGTTTTGTACTACTTGCTGCTTGTTCTCTAAGGTGTTCAAATGCATCGTTTCTGTTGCAACTATTACTGCTTGTTTATAGCCTTTCTACATTGTATATGGTAGTGTCAGCCTCCTACTTTTGTTTTATGCACCTGGGCTTTAGGCCCACCCCATAGATCTCCCTGGCCTTCCTTCCTGAGATTCTGATACATATGGCTGGACAATGTCCTACAGTTTCCCCTGCCAGTCTGGTTGATATGGGCATCCCAACACAGTGTAGCAACTGCCTCATGTACACAGACAAACTTCTATAAACACCACCAAAGAACACAATTTGTAAGATATGCAATGGCATTAGGAACCTATAGTCCATGCTCTCTCCCTCTCAAGCCTGTGTATCTGGCACCAAACACATTGTCAACACAATCAGTACACCTCACACACCATCCACACCTACACAACATACATCCACATATGTGGAGGTCCTCAACATACACATCACCAAACAAAGGAGACCTCTGAGGCAACAACACATGCAAACTCCACAGCCCTCCACACCACATACTATGCATAGCCATGCACCTGTGTCCCACAGCCACTACCTGGACTGTGACATCAACAGGGCTTGTTGGCAGGTCAGATGTGTGTCCCAGACACTCACCCAGCTGTGCAATGAACACCCTGTCCACATCAGGCAGAGTACCTCTTTATCTGTTTTTAAGTGAAACCTGGATAACTGGATGGTAAACAGGATGTACATCCTTGGGATAACACCTGTGTCTTGTTGGACTGGGGCATCAGGTGCTGACTTGCATAAACATGGGCTAAACTGTGGGCTAGGCTTATGAGGGCCTTAGGGTCAATAGCCTAGTAACCTCCTCTGACCTTAGGTATACTGGGTATGGTCCTGTGTGCTGTGATGGACTGTGTTGTTATGTCTCCACACCCATCACTGCCATCTACTGTGGTGTGTCCCCTATGGGCGACGTCCCAATACCATGTCATACAGTCACCATCCAACAAATAGGTGAGTGGTAATGCAAGTGTATGGGGACAGTCCAGCAGCATCTGTGTGACCCAATGACAGACAGCACTGCAAACATGCTCTAGGGTATCCTCCCTTTAGGTGTCCAACATCCGCAGTACACAGATGTTTGCTGAATGTGTACACGTGCCTGATATATGTGGACACTCTGCCAGACAAATGTGGATATCTGGCAAACAGTTGGACAATTCATAATGGTTGTTCCCAGACTGTGGGAATCTGACTGTCACACGCCAGACCCCTCAGAAAACTGTTATGGTACATTAATATCTGGTACTGTATTCATTCCCTTATGTTGTATGCTCAATATGTACACTCTGTCGCTGAGCCCGGCCTGTGTCTCCCTACTACTACTAGTTATAACCTGCTCTCCTGCTATAGGAGATCAACAAGTATGCTAGGCATACCTCTCAAGTGATGAGATACAGGTGTGGAGTAACACAGTGACCTAGCCAGAGTACATCAGGAACAGTCTGGGACACCTTCACAATGTTTGAAGTATGCCTGTGTGTCATTCACAGACTGGGAGGAGCTGACTGACAGTACATCCTGTGATATGCCAACTGTATCCACCAGAACTTACTGTCACTGTTGACTAATCCACAATCCTGTAGCACTCGTACATGAGCCGAACATTGTTGGAGGGACTCAGAAGGCCAGAACTGTGATCTATGTTACAGCAGACAGAACCAAAATGGTAGCCTGTAGGTGCTGGACAGCTGACTTACAGCAACATGTCATTCCAAGATATGTACTACAGACCTACTGTTGTAATCCCTATTTTCCATAACTGCATCTTCCCATCTGCATCCAATTACATGGGGACTTCTATTATATGCCTGGTATAGTGTTCTTCTCCTTTATGTGCAGAAATCCTGTAGTATAATGCTTATGTTCTCGAAATCCGTCTTTGTAAAGAAAGTCACAGAGCTGTTTACCATAGGCAGCAGCTTGCCTTTTGTAGGTAATGCTCATAAACAGGTGATTGCATGTGCACCAATCTGTGGCTGACACTTGCTAATTGCATCCAGAACAGATAGGTTGCATTTTCATTTAGCCAATGGCATGGCACCACAGTGCTATATTTAAGGCTTTCGTGTAGGCCTTGGCTCTTTTCCTGGCCTGAGAGATGTACATTATCAAGGTGTGGGGACTACAGCATCACAGAGGGTAGGTAAAAATACTGTCCACTGTCAGGATTTATGTGGTATGTCCACAGTTTGGCATGCTATGTTTGGCCATTGTGAACACATTTTTTGATTATGTGGCAGTTTACTGTTTAACAATGTGGGTTGAGGTCAGTAAGGAGACAGACAGATGTGAGTGTCATATGTCATTTGCATCAGAATATGCATGCTGCTGCAGTAGCTGCTGGTCTAGCAGCTGTGTATGTTTGTAGGGGAAGACTGTGACACATGTCCCTGTCACTTGACCATTCCCCCACCCCTTTATGTATGGGTGTTGTGTGGATCCCATGTTCTAGATGGTTGGGAGGTATGGTAGGTCTGTACCAGGTAGCTAAACATACTGCCACATGTGTTGCAGGCTGCAGCTGCTGCATTCTGCCCAGGAGTCATACTGGGGATTGTGAACACATTGGGTACAGCAAGCTGTATATGTCAGTGAGGGAGCAGTGTCAGCTCTGTTGTCACAGCATAGCCAAGGTGAGGGTACCATAACAGTCCAGGTGAGGCATGTGCTTCAGGTACATATGTTATGTAATAGTGCCATCCAGAGAGTGGTAGGTGACATTTAGGATGCCTATACATATTTGTGAAGTGTGTCCCAACCTACAGCCCTTTGATGTGCTAATATGGGTAGCAGTGACTGCAGTAGCAGCAACTAGTTCTGCTTAAAATTGTAGGGCTCAGTCATTTATTTGTTGTTTTACAAGCATGTACATGACATGCAAAAGACTGAAATGGAAGCCAGGACTGTGGGTGAGAAAATGTACAGCATGCTAGGAATGACTCCAGTAGCAGCAACTGGTTCTGCTTAAAACTGCACAGCTCAATCAGTTATTTGTTGTATTGACAAACGTGTACTTGACACGCAACAGACTGGAATGGAAGCAAGGACTGTGGGTGGAAAAATGTAAAGCATGCTAGGAATGTATCAGATTGAGCTACTGAGTCAATACTATAGCAATTATCTTTGCAAGATATATGTGCATGCATACAATCTGTTACACAGGATTGGCATGAACATGTGTGTTCAGATTGGTAAGACATGTGACACTGAACTGTCTGTCATGATTTTCTAATTTCAATCTATACTGACTTGCCAGTACTTCAGAACACAGAAAAGGTTTTGTGACAACCATGCCAAAAGTAGGTGGCACAACCGTGGACATTCTGCAACAGTCTGTGCAGTTGTTAGCTATACCTGATATCCTAGGTCTCACATGCATCCATCAACATTTATTTTGCTGTGTACTGGTTTGGTATCTGTATCACAGTCCCAAGTACACTGTCATTTTTCCCATTATATGTACAAGCAGTCTGTCACTGGCACTCAGGATATGATTATGGAAACACCTGTTCTACTTCAGAGCTGATTGGCCTAGGGGGGCTAATGCACTATGCTGTTTTGACAGGGTCCTGGGTCTGAGACTTGGCAGGGGTGAATTTTTTGCTGATGTGCATCACTGATGCTCAGGATATGTTTATGGAAACACCTGCTATTCTTCAGAGCTGAATGGCCTAGTGGACTAATGCACTATGCTCTAGTTGGCAGGGATGATAATTTTGCTGATGTACATAACAATGTCAGAAAGACAGAAGGTGATTAAAGCAGTTTTAAACAGTTTTAAGCATATTTGCGTGGATCTGTGTGATGCCCAGCGATGCAGCATGCCAATTAGCTCTGCTTAAACCAGTGCTATTTCCAAAAAAAGAAAAGAAAAAAGGGGCTATAGGAAAGTGGTGAAATGGGGGCAAGCAGGGGGAAAACAATGTGAAAGGCAGGTAGGGATGTGCTGGATGGGTGTAGGAAAGGACCATAGCTCTCCATTTCTTGTACAGCAATATCTGTGCAGGTTGTAGAGAATTTGGAATTTGGAGCCTCACATCCCAGAGAGAGGGTGAGGGCAACATAATGTTGATTAATTGCCTTAATGATTGATTGTGGGCAGTGTATGTGGGAGCAAAATGTAAAGCTAAGTATGGGATGATTTTTTTTTTGTGAGACACATTTTTTTTTTTAAGGAATGAGTGGAATGTTGGGGAAGAGAGATATAGGTACATGTGAGGAGGTAAGTTGGGTAGGAGAGGTAGCATTTGCAAACAGAAAAGGCAGAGAAGAAAGCATACAGGTGTGGTGTGTGACACATGAGAGCGGTAAACACCTTGGACGTGGAGGGCGTTGTGGAATTGGAGAGCCACGGCAGCAGTAAGACTGAGCTCCACACCCATGTGCAGTCACCACTGCTCCTTCACTTCCCCAAAGGTGGTTGTGCTGGGGGCTGGATGCTGGGGCAAGCCTGACCCTCCAGGTTGGCCAGTCTTCCCTTAATCCGGTGCAAGCAATTGTCAAACCCATGGTGCATGATCTTGCTCACCATCCCTGGTAGCTGTCACTGGGTGACTACTCCCTCTCTGTGCCCGCTCTTGGGGGTGGATGGGCCCCGTCCCCTGAAGTGGTTTCACTCATAGGTGGTGCAGGATCAGCGGAGGGAGCAGCTCCAGGTTGGGGCTCAGACATGCTGGTACTCGGTGCCACGGCTGGTTGAGGTAGGGTAGGTGGGTCTGCAGGAACCAGCCTACCCAGTCGAGCTATGGTGTGGAGGTTTTTTCAAAGTGTATAGGTTAGTAATGAACAGAACATTTAAATGTTAGTTATAACAGCATGCCAGGTTGTTCCAATTAACCTAGTAACATATCATTGCATAGCATATGAAACACCACAGTAAGTGGTATAACAGTCAGTATTGTAACAGCATGCCAGTAACAGTTACGGCAAAAGGCCAACAACATAGGTAATTCAACAAGGTATGTTAGTATACAACCATTGTAATATATAACAATAATAAAACACAAGGCCCAACATAACATTTTGAGAAAAACATATGTTAAAAGTAAGCCATACCCGATGCATAATAATAATAAATTATAATGCAGATAAGGGGTGGGGGAGAGAGGAAGACATTCCATTACTTCCAGTATAGGCTATATCGTTTGCAACAGTACTCTGATATACTCTACAGGTCTGTCATTGCTTTATCTATAAAAGTGTCCTATAACTTCTGTAGCACCTACATACCTCTCAAGCTATCCACATGGGACAGTATGGCCCAAGCTGTAACACCTACAAGTACGCAGCAACAGGGGACTATTACATGTCAGAGAACATATATGAATACCAAGGTGTACTGTGGACTGATGTAGTGTGACTGTGCTATTCACATAAATGAAGTGTATGTTAAGGGATTTGACAACAGTGATCACAGTCCATGACAGCGTGACACTTGAGAGACATGTATCGTGCACAGTACAGAGATGTTACGTTTATCATGCCGTCCTTGTCAGGTATGGGGTTAGACTATCAGCAGACATTCATAGACACACCAGGCATACAGCCGTACCAAGATTAAACAGTTTTATTTGTTTTATTAACCTGTATTAGTATTGTACTTGTTGACTTTTTATATACTGACATCTTATCACCTTGCTGAGCAATGCTGTTAACACTCTGGTACATCTGGACACACAAATTAGTAACCCATTCGAACAGCTACTACAGCAATTTATTTACCTGTAATTCCTGTGGAGAGAAAATCTGTTAACAATACATAGCTGTTTCTATAAATATTTAGTAGTACTTGTCCCTGGATTTGAACCCCGGTCTGTGCGTGACAAAATGTACATCATATCTAATGTTTATCAAAGTGAGATACTGAGCCACTGTTGAATATTGATTGACTGATATGTGCCTAGAGCTCTCCTGGTAACAAACTGTCACCTGGTAATAGAGGTAGAGTGTTATGCAAGACTGCAGTGACACTTGAACACACATACATGAAATTCATGCATAAGAGAGATAGTAGGTGAACTGTGCATTAATACATGGAATGCAGATGTAGACAATTAACCCCTTGTGGGTGGATTTATGTGTGATGTGCATAGACCATATCAGAGTGTTGGGTTGGCTAACTAACCCATATACAGTGGCAGATGGTATATTTGCAGTCTACAGCTATTACAGTTTCATACTTGCCTGCAGCAGCGTAACTAAGATCAGGAATGCATATAGCTGAAATGTAATGGTTAACACAAGACAATCCTGAGATACACACTATATACCTTGGCCGTTCCTATTCTAAGTTCAGATCTTAGTGCAGAACACATATCATAATGCATTATATCTTGTAGTACAGCTCCACATCTACAGTTTAACTAAACGCTTCTTTATTAGCTACCCTTCAGTCACTTTGTGGTGCTATTCCTGTTTTTACTTCACAGCAGTTGTACTACTCTATTTCATGACCAACAGCCCAAAATACACACATATTGCACAACACAGTTTTATTAGGGGTGACATCATGCAGTGATTGGTATACATGTAACAGTCTGTTGATGAACACTTCCTATAATGCAGGTGTTGCAATACAGCTGTAATTCTACAATTAATGCAGTAAAAACTTTATTTCCTTAACATTATGAATGCAGTTGAACTTTATTTCCTTGACATTATGAATGCAGTTGAACTTTATTTCCATTATGCATGCAATTGAACTATAGTTCC
Source organism: Protopterus annectens (assembly GCF_019279795.1). Classification (NCBI taxonomy): domain Eukaryota; kingdom Metazoa; phylum Chordata; order Ceratodontiformes; family Protopteridae; genus Protopterus; species Protopterus annectens. Next base: position 419,653,377 of record NC_056735.1, read on the forward strand.
TTAACATTATTAATGCAGTAGAAACTTTTATTTCCTAAACATTATTAATGCAGTAGATTTTTTTCCTTAACATTATCAGGTTTGCTTTCAACTTTATTGAACTGTACCTGACATTACTCAATTATGTCAGTCCAGGTCTATGACCACATTCATTGCAGTACACTCAAAACATACTAGCAGTTACTAATGTACTCTTTCTTGTTTATATGACTATAGATTGAAGATACATCTGTACTCACCACACTCTCTGTGCAACCTGGCCAGGTGCCCTGCATGGGCCTCCAGGTTGTGAGCTCTCTCCTCTGCAGCTGTGGGGAGAGAAATACACCATTATGCCTACCTAACTATCACACATGCTGATTAGTTATTGGTAAAACAATGCAAACAATACTTGCAAACTTTAGAGGTATTGTCATCCTGGGCATCTTGGATCTAAGTGGCCAAGAGATCCCCCTTCCTATGCTTCAGGTCATCAAAATGGTGATGCTCCTGCTCACCTGTGTGAAGGATACCAGTTGCACTGGTGAGGTCACTTGCCAGATGGTCTCAGGCTTCCGATTGTATTCTGATCCCTGCTACTGGCCCTGCAGCAGTCGGATGTCATGGTCTTTTACCAGGAGTTCAACCATGACCCTGGAATCCAGAATGCCTCACCACTGCACCCGGAAGCAGGTAACCTCTCCAACTCATGACATAGTCTCTGCTAAGATCAATCTCAAACAGATTCTGAATGTATTCCCACCTGTTGCACTTAAATAAAGCTGTTTTCCCACCCTTTGCTGCCATTGGGCCAGTTTTATAAATGCAGCAGTTCGCTTAGCACCATGCAAACCCACTGAGCTCAGCAGAGCAGTGCTTAAACTGGCAATGTTTTTAATAATGCTTAGTGGTACACAAACCAGCTTAGCTGGGCCGAGCACTGCTCAAACAGAGATTGCTTAGCAGTGCTTTGCGCCACTTAGCTATGCACAAACAAGTTAAGTACTGCTAGTTCCTTGTTTAAGCAGTGCTTGGCTTGGCTTAGCTATGCTTAGCAGAGCTTAGCTGAGTGCAGCACTGCAGGATTTCATTCTACATTTTATAATTGTGTAATTGCAAAATAAATGCTTCATAAAATGTCTCTGCATACATACATTATCCCATTAAGGGTTTAAAATACATCTCTTACATGTATTTGCAACATACATGCTTAATAACTTGTCTGTGTATTCATACAAAATTCAGTCTGGGCTTACTAGTACATGTCATACATGTGTATTTGCACAATAATATTAATAACCTGTCTGTGTAATCACACAGTTATTTAATCAAGATTTAAAATAGCTCTCAGAATGTGTATTTACAAAATAAATGGTCTGTGTATTTGAACCCTGCACCTACTGCAAATGAGACTGTCACTGTAACCGTTCGGCTACATAGCCTTGTGGATTGCTGTTGTACTTTTGTATATATATCTCCACTAGTTTAAGCAACGCTGAGCACCACAGTGTGCCACACAAATTCGCTCAGCTATGCTTAAACTTGACCTTTCCATTTATAATTGAATTCATCTGGTTTATATTTTTAGATGTCTGTCCATTGTTAAGTGCTGCGTTGCACCACGCAAACACACACACACAAAACATTAAACTATTTAAATTTTATTTTCACTGACTATTCGGCACTTTGACAGTGCAGGGGGTGTGTTACTCATCTCTGGACACTGTAACACACCCCGACACTGATTCTGTAACAGTGTTACATGGCTTTCCCTCAGTAGCATGCCTTCATTAATATGCAAGGTGCGCTGCCAAGAGGGAGCCACAGAAAGCCACATCCTACACAGATTTTGTTAAATCCCCAGGACAGTGTGTAACACATATCTGTGTTTAATTTGTATGCTAATGAATACTTTTGAAAACTGTAGATACCTCACAGTTAACATACCGATTTCCTCTGAAAAGCATTATTTGGTTTCATCTGTCATGCTATCTTTCTGTCTTTTCTTTTCTTTTGCAAAATCCCTAATGACTGTATAGTTTTAATACAGCTACTGCATCCAATGCATTCAATACTTCTTCAGAAAATGAAGAGCATATTAATGTTTGGAATTTTTTGTGCTTTTAAGTTAGCATTACTTTATACTGTGGTCCTAATCTTTGCCAACAACTTTGTGTACTTTCTTCCTGACTAATTGCTGAATTGTAAATTTCCTAGCAAAAGTCACTCACTGTTTACTGTGCAGAAAGTATAATTTGTCTTGGATAAAACAGGCTAAAAGAAAGGAAAAAATTTGAAAGAAATGAAAGGAAAAAAACTTTCTTTGTGGGCTCTTTTCCAAGAAATTTTCATTAATTCATTGGGGATAATTTCAGTGTCTATTGTGCTTCACTCCTCATGCCACTTATTTCCAAAAAATAAATGTGTGTGTGTGTGTGTGTGTGTGTGTGTGTGTGTGTGTGTGTGTGTGTGTGTGTGTGTGTGTGTGGGTGTGTGTGGGTGTGTGTGTGTGTGTGTGTGTGTGTGTGTGTGTGTGTGTGTGTGCACTCCTCTGAGTTTAAGTGAAATACAAAACATCGAAAACATCAAACGCATTGGAGATTACCATTAATCGCCACTAAAATCATTGAAAAACAGTAATTGCAAATGTAAATAAATAGGTTATGTTTTCAATTACCTAAAGAAAAACAAAAAAGAACTTTTACATTGGGACCTTCACCCCCACTCCCCCAGAAATTAGATATACTAACTCCACGGTCACACAAACTTGAGCAAAGAGGAAAAATCTATCTAATGAACTATACCACCGGTGAAAAATTCCAGTGATTTCAGCACGTGATGAAATGCGTGCAGTGATAAATGACATGTTGTCAGGAAAATTGAGGTCTTCTTGAGCAATGCAGCAATGATGCCTATGGAAGGGCACTGGAGGCCTTGATGCCTGAGGAAGGATGCTGCTGGAATACAACCCAGAAGGATGACAAGGGAAGCAACACACTCAGCTGGAGCATAAAGACAAAATAAAGAATGAAATCCTGCTTTTCAGCATGGAAGTATCAGCAAATACGTATGTTTAAGTACGTAATATGTGTGTTTAAGTAGGTATGGTTAAAGGTTTCGATTCACTTAGTAGTGCAGTGAAAGGAGCGTAAATTATGTGAGGGAGATAATAATGCATAGTAATAATGTCTATCCCTTCTCAAAGGATTGCCTTGTTGCTTGAACATATAGCATTGCAGCTGCACCTTTAATCGCACTTTCTGCTGTATCAT
>NC_056735.1:419661627-419791627 GCF_019279795.1 Protopterus annectens
AACGGAGATCTTCCTTTCTCTGTTGCTTTTTTTAAAGCTGTCTCGCTATATTAAACTTGTTTAACATAGTGAAACAGCATTAAAAAAAAGCAACGGAGAAAGGAAAATCTCCATTGCTTTTTTTTAAAGCTATATCACTATGTTAAACTCTTTTAACATAGCGAGACAAGTGATCTTCCTTTCTCCGTTACTTCCACACACACAGTTCTGATGTACTGCGTAACCATATGCATGTGCAGTACATCAGAACTGCCGCAGAATACTGGACAGTTGTGGAAGGGCAGGAAGGAGGAATTATACAATGCCATTATTTAAGAAAAGTAGGTATTTTTTTTTTTAAACAATGTCATTGTATAATAGCAATAACCGACTTCTGGGTGTGGGTAATGCTGGATTTACCCACGGTTGTGTTTGTTTGGCCACTCGCGCTTCACCCTCATGACCAAACCACACCAACCATGGGTAAATCCAGTATTACCCACACCCAGGCGTGGGTTATTGCCTAAATAACTCACAGTGGCAGAATGCCTTTAGGGGTAGAAGTGTATGCAGCATAAAGAAACCTCAGTTTAGAATATACTTGTGTTTATGAGCAATTTTATATTAAAAGTGTGTCACTATTTGCAGCTATTCTGCTAGCAAAGGGAAAATACCGGACAATATAACAGAAGTAGATCCCAGTAGTAATACAAAAATGTTAGGGAGCGAGTCTCAGGTATGAGGAAAACAATGCACTGGGTGGAAGATAGGAAAGGAGAAACTGAGGCGAAGAAGTAAGCAAAGGAACAAATAACAGGTATGTGATACTGGGCAGTCCTAGAGAAAGCTGTCAGGCTAGGAATTGTAATAGTTTTTGATTAGTGAGAGCTAGCATTTATATTAAAAAGAAATTATAGTGCAGAGAGAAATGCAATAAAAGGGAGAATGGTAAAAAAAATCATAGAAAGTAAATAGAGGGTATACAGGGGTCAGAATAGGATCAGGAAACCAAACAGGGGATTGCATACAATACATCAGAATTATACCTCTCAAGGGTCCAGAATTTTTCTGGAGGTCTAGATTTTTGCCTCAAATTTTAAATCTTTTCCTTCTACAATTTGTGGTTTTATGTTGAATTACTGAAGATAAAACTCAGTAAATAATTGTAGGCATTTGAATTTCAGAGATAATATCCTTTAGAAAATGCATGCAAATTCAAAACCTGTTATTCCTAAGACTTTCTAAGTTTATAAGAACAACTCTGTACTTGATTTTGGGTCTTTGTTCCCCTATTATTTTTGGCTTTGTCAATGATTCTTTTTTAACATCTTTATTACATTATCACTAAAGACATAGGCAAATATTCACTAGTAAAAATAAAACAAACTATTTTAACATTTCTCTATTAAAATATAAGTATACATCACATATATTTTCATTGCTACTATCATCAGTCCAATATTACAAAAAAATATTCCTTCCTTCCCTTAAACCTCACTCCTCCTCCTGAACATTATTATCCATGCATTGTTTCTACAACTCCCATCTACTTCTATATCATTTGCTCCTTCCCTTTTCTAAAGATCCATCTTCCACTTCTTTTATCTCTTTTATAATATTCAATACCTTAAATACAGTTGGTGTAATCTTTGATTTCCATTTTTTAGTAGTTGTTTTTTGACAGCCAACAGAAGTAAACTTAATAAGACCTTACTATGTCTAGGCAATTCAGATCCTATATTCCTGGTCAAATAAATTATTTCCTTTACTTACAGCCATTTATTCACCCAGTATTTCTGATAGTTCACTCTGTAGAGAATTTTAAAATCTGCCAACTCCTTACACTTATAAAACATATGTTCTCAGTTATCTCTTTCATCTGCATCATACTTCTGACATTTGTTACCTACCTGAGGAAAAATTCTTGGAATCATCCTTGGAGCATAAAACTGCCTATGCAAATACTTCCAAGCAAAGATCCTAAACTTTTCTAGACTTGGTTGCATACTTGGGATCCATACATATGTCTTCCCATTGTTTTCTTGTAAATTGCTTTTCTAGTCTCTCTTCTCAATCTTTTTTAACCTACTCTGGCTGATTCTTATAGCTTTGTCCAGAATTCTTGAGTGAAGAGGTGGAGAGACATGGCCTAGATGCATGTGGTGACCATGCATGCATATTCTATGAGTTTTGTTATATTGATCTGTGTATGACAACAAGGAAAAGGAATAGTTAAAGAAGGAATATTTCACCAAAGTCTTCCTAAAGTGAAGTAATGAGAGGGTGTGACATGATGGCAGGAAGGTAGGACACACTGCCTGGAGCAGTGAACAGACACCAGGACAAAGATTAGCTGCTGTAAAGGATGAAACATACAGACTAGAGATGCTGTTTCTCAGGGTCTACGGGAATTTGGCCAGTGTTCTAGCCGAAACTCTAAAGCAGGTTGATAACTGACAAGTATAGAAGGGCCTGAGGATAGGAACACATTAAGTGAAATATTCTTGTACAAGAAGGAATCAATAAAAATATGGGGAACTGTGCATCCATTAGCCTAACAACAATGGAAGTGAAGCTAAGGAGACAATCTTAAAAGAAAGAATAGTTGCTTTTGTAGAAGACAGCTATATCCAGGTTATCAATTAATGGGGGGTTCACAGCCATGAACAGCTGTCAGTCAAACCTGATTTGTTTTATCACTGGGCTACAGGAGAATTTGGTCAGGCTGTGCTGGTAGATATGCCCTACCTGGACTTCAGGAAAGACTTTGACTCATTTTCATATAGGAAAACTGGAGGGCCTGGGGCTGGGTTGTTAAGGCTGAGTGACTGGATTCCTGTATGGTTGAAAGCTACGAAATGGAGAGCTATGTTAAGAGAAACAATATCAGGCATAAGGAAATGTCTAGAAAAGTGCTTTAAGGCTTAGTTCTTGAGTCAAGTGTATTTTACTCTGCTTGTTTCAGAAGTATCAGAGAATAGAGAACAGGGTCAACCTATAAACTTCAGAAATAGATTCATGTGCAATAGTTGAGGATATGGCAAGAGTCTGGAAAATATTCCAAAAGGCTGATCCAATGGGAAAAAATGTAATAGTTGAGGCTCAGTGTGCAGAAGTATAGAGTACAGTACTTGAGCCACAGTAACCCTGTCATGTGTCAGCCAGGGCAGTAGGACAGAGGGCATCAGTGCAGGAGAAGGATCTGAGTGGTATTGATCACAGCTTCACAAAAAACTGAGAGGGCAATAGTAATGACAAACAGAATGCTGGGGTGTTCTCTCAGGGGGACAGATGCCTAAAGAAAGAGGTAGTGACCTTACTTTACAGTGTCTTGGTTTGGCTGCAGCCCTAACAAAATAAATAATGCACATAAATACATTTAACAAACCCTACTTCTAACATTACATTAAATCTTACATACATTGCCTATCTATACATTTATCTTAACCTGCACCCTACCCTAAAGTCCGTACCTATTGCACACTTACCTTACGGAGCTATACCGCAGATGACCAACCAAAACACTTTGAGCTAATCGAAGTAAGGACACTCAGCAAACCCGGAGCTATAATATATAACATTAAGTATCCTGTTTTTTGTTTATTTTGTTCTTTATTTCTTTGTTGTTTATAGCACTTTGTGTACTGTGTATTTTTCTAGCTAGTTTCACTGTGTGTGAGGTATTAACTGGAAATTGTCCACTCTTATTAAGCATCTGTTGGGTTGTTTGTTTATGATAACTTGTTGCAGTTAAACTCTTTTTTCTAGTGGCTCCTTTAGCTGTTTAAAACTTTCATTTAAAGGCTCACTGCTGCTTTTCAGCTGTGAGTAACATTTCTGCAGTTTGTTCTAAGTAGTGGGGATATTTGTAGCATTTCCATATTCAGGCTTGTATTTGGGCCTAGTGTTTGTGGAGGCTGTGTGTCTGAACACATAATTCAGGGACATCTTGTTTTAGCCAAAGCCATCAGGCATTTCAGTGAGAGAAAACTGTTTGAGGTCATTGGCTGACTGAGGTCTCCTGGACTACAGCTTAGACTAAGCACCTCATTGGTTCTTTTGAGAATTCTTTCTTAAAAGCTGTCTCAGGTTTCAACTTTCTGTTACCTAAGAAGCTCAGTTGTGAGTGTTCTGCCATTTTACAGTGAGCTAATCGAAGGAAGGACACTCAGCAAACTCAGAGCTATAATATATAACATTAAGTATCCTGTTTTTTGTTTATTTTGTTCTTTATTTCTTTGTTGTTTACAGCACTTTGTGTACTGTGTATATTTCAAGCTAGTTTCACTGTGTGTGAGGTATTAACTGGAAATTGTCCACTGTTATTAAGCATCTGTTGGGTTGTTTGTTTATGATAACTTGTTGCAGTTAAACTCTTTTTTCTAGTGGCTCCTTTAGCTGTTTAAAACTTTCATTTAAAGGCTCACTGCTGCTTTTCAGCTGTGAGTAACATTTCTGCAGTTTGTTCTAAGTAGTGGGGATATTTGTAGCATTTCCATATTCAGGCTTGTATTTGGGCCTAGTGTTTGTGGAGGCTGTGTGTCTGAGCACATAATGCAGGGACATCTTGTTTTAGCCAAAGCCATCAGGCATTTCAGTGAGAGAGAATTGTTTGAGGTCATTGGCTGACTGAGGTCTCCTGGACTACAGCTTAGACTAAGCACCTCATTGGTTCCTTTGAGAATTCTTTCTTAAAAGCTCTCTCAGGTTTCAACTTTCTGTTACCTAAGAAGCTCAGTTGTGAGTGTTCTGCCATTTTACAGTGAGCTAATCGAAGGAAGGACACTCAGCAAACTCGGAGCTATAATATATAACATTAAGTATCCTGTTTTTTGTTTATTTTGTTCTTTATTTCTTTGTTGTTTATAGCACTTTGTGTACTGTGTATTTTTGCTAGCTAGTTTCACTGTGTGTGAGGTATTAACTGGAAATTGTCCACTCTTATTAAGCATCTGTTGGGTTGTTTGTTTATGATAACTTGTTGCAGTTAAACTATTTTTTCTAGTGGCTGCTTTAGCTGTTTAAAACTTTCATTTAAAGGCTCACTGCTGCTTTTCAGCTGTGAGTAACATTGCTGCAGTTTGTTCTAAGTAGTGGGGATATTTGTAGCATTTCCATATCCAGGCTTGTATTTGGGCCTAGTGTTTGTGGAGGCTGTGTGTCTGAGCACATAATTCAGGGACATCTTGTTTTAGCCAAAGCCAGCAGGCATTTCAGTGAGAGAGAATTGTTTGAGGTCATTGGCTGACTGAGATCTCCTGGACTACAGCTTAGACTAAGCACCTCATTGGTTCTTTTGAGATTTCATTCTTAAAACCTGTCTCAGGTTTCAACTTTCTGTTACCTAAGAAGCTCAGTTGTGAGTGTTCTGCCATTTTACAGTGAGCTAATCGAAGGAAGGACACTCAGCAAACTCAGAGCTATAATATATAACATTAAGTATCCTGTTTTTTGTTTATTTTGTTCTTTATTTCTTTGTTGTTTATAGCACTTTGTGTACTGTGTATTTTTCTAGCTAGTTTCACTGTGTTTGAGGTATTAACTGGAAATTGTCCACTCTTATTAAGCATCTGTTGGGTTGTTTGTTTATGATAACTTGTTGCAGTTAAACTCTTTTTCTAGTGGCTCCTTTAGCTGTTTAAAACTTTCATTTAAAGGCTCACTGCTGCTTTTCAGCTGTGAGTAACATTGCTGCAGTTTGTTCTAAGTAGTGGGGATATTTGTAGCATTTCCATATCCAGGCTTGTATTTGGGCCTAGTGTTTGTGGAGGCTGTGTGTCTGAGCACATAATTCAGGGACATCTTGTTTTAGCCAAAGCCATCAGGCATTTCAGTGAGAGAGAATTGTTTGAGGTCATTGGCTGACTGAGATCTCCTGGACTACAGCTTAGACTAAGCACCTCATTGGTTCTTTTGAGATTTCATTCTTAAAACCTGTCTCAGGTTTCAACTTTCTGTTACCTAAGAAGCTCAGTTGTGAGTGTTCTGCCATTTTACAGTGAGCTAATCGAAGGAAGGACACTCAGCAAACTCGGAGCTATAATATATAACATTAAGTATCCTGTTTTTTGTTTATTTTGTTCTTTATTTCTTTGTTGTTTATAGCACTTTGTGTACTGTGTATTTTTCTAGCTAGTTTCACTGTGTTTGAGGTATTAACTGGAAATTGTCCACTCTTATTAAGCATCTGTTGGGTTGTTTGTTTATGATAACTTGTTGCAGTTAAACTCTTTTTCTAGTGGCTCCTTTAGCTGTTTAAAACTTTCATTTAAAGGCTCACTGCTGCTTTTCAGCTGTGAGTAACATTTCTGCAGTTTGTTCTAAGTAGTGGGGATATTTGTAGCATTTCCATATTCAGGCTTGTATTTGGGCCTAGTGTTTGTGGAGGCTGTGTGTCTGAGCACATAATTCAGGGACATCTTGTTTTAGCCAAAGCCATCAGGCATTTCAGTGAGAGAGAATTGTTTGAGGTCATTGGCTGACTGAGGTCTCCTGGACTACAGCTTAGACTAAGCACCTCATTGGTTCTTTTGAGAATTCTTTCTTAAAAGCTGTCTCAGTTTTCAACTTTCTGTTACCTAAGAAGCTCAGTTGTGAGTGTTCTGCCATTTTACAGTGAGCTAATCTAAGGAAGGACACTCAGCAAACTCGGAGCTATAATATATAACATTAAGTATCCTGTTTTTTGTTTATTTTGTTCTTTATTTCTTTGTTGTTTATAGCACTTTGTGTACTGTGTATTTTTCTAGCTAGTTTCACTGTGTGAGGTATTAACTGGAAATTGTCCACTCTTATTAAGCATCTGTTGGGTTGTTTGTTTATGATATCTTGTTGCAGTTAATCTCTTTTTTCTAGTGGCTCCTTTAGCTGTTTAAAACTTTCATTTAAAGGCTCACTGCTGCTTTTCAGCTGTGAGTAACATTTCTGCAGTTTGTTTCCCACCCTCCCTCCCTGTTGGTATAGTGTTTTTATAGTTGGTGGCTTTGCAGTTGCCTGCCCCTAGTGTAAATTTTATCTGGGACCCTCCTCCCAGTCTAGTGTCATTACCTCATTCTACCCAGTACAGGGAGAGCATTTGAGAAGGCCAATCAGCTTAGTTTCTGCTACTCCTTTCTCTATTTCCTTTCTCTCTTTCCACAAAAAAAAATGTATCTGCTTTTACTGTATTTGTGTTTTTTCCTACTTTATTTTGCTTTTGCGTCATCTTAAAAGTACTCAGTTGTATTTATTACTGCTTGGTGTAACTCATTCTAAGCCTTTTAGTTTAAGCACCTGGGCTTCAGACCAGTTTTACATTAAGAAGGTTTGTGGTCTGCACTGTAGTGGCAGAACAGTTAGCTTACATCCTTCTAAGTTGGGAACTGCTGATTGAGGGCTCAGTGTCTGTTATTCTAAAAGTGTATTAATTCTGGTTTAAGCACTTGGGCTTGAGGCCAGTTATTTTACATTAAGATGGTTCATGTTCTGCACTCTTGTGGGAGGAGAGGCTGGACTCTGTCCTTCTGAGCAGGGAATTTCTGGTTAAAGGCTTATAGTGCCTGCATATTTGAACTGCTTCTTACTGAAATTGGTACACCTTGTTTGCTGTAGCATAGACTAGATCCAGGCCTGCTGAATCTAGCTTTGTATGTATAACTTGAGCACTAATCCAGGCATTCTTTAAAGTATTCAGTTGTATTTATTACTGCTGGTAGTAACTTGATTAAAGTGTAGCTATCATTTCTAAGTCTATTGGATTAAGCACTTGGGCTTCAGACCAGTTGTTTTACGGTAAGAAGGATTGCGGTCTGCACTCTTGTGGGAGGAGAGGCTGGACTCTGCCCTTCTGAGCAGGGAATTTCTGGTTAAAGGCTTATAGTGCCTGCATATTCTAACTGTTTCTTACTGAAATTGGTACACCTTGTTTGCTGTAGCATAGACTAGATCCAGGCCTGCTGAATCTAGCTTTGTTTGTATGCTTGTTGTTTGTTTATTTCCCTGAAATGCTAATTCCACCTAAAACGCTGCCTTTTAGCACTTCTGTGGATCCCTAGTGAGATCTGCATTGCTTACTGTACTTATTTCCTTGTTTCACTTGAAAGAAAGTTACTGTTTGGCATTTTGCATTTAAGTTACCTGTAACACATTGCATTTAAGTTACCTGGCACTTGCTCACTAAAGCAATTATATAAGTCAGCTCTAAAAATTAAAAGCACTACACCCTCACAAACTCCCCTTGAGTACCTTGTTCACCATTGGCCATTTTTCAATTATAAAGGAATTCCCAATACTATTCTAGCATGTCCAAAGGTCAGTTGTCAATCTCCTCTCCGGTCCAGCTGGTGAATCTGGGAATCTTGAGGCAATGTTACAACTGCCTCATGTACACAGACAATCCTCTCCTCCTCCCAACAAATTCCAACACATGTGAGAGATGCAACCATATAGCCAAACTGGAGGCTAAGCTCTCTCAACTCAGTACTGGCGTAACCAGTCAGGAGAAGGAAACCACACTTACTACAATTCCAGTCTCACATAGACCTACCACGACAACAAACCAAACACATAAACACACAAAAACATACTCGGAGGCTCTAAATAAAAATCTGCCTAAGCAGCAGAGACCTCCAAAGCAGACACCCAAGCAACCGCTACCCCAAAACAAAACACATGCAACACATAGCTCACAAAGCTAGTGTGCCGAACAGTCACAGCCCTTAAGACTAAACAGCACACCTGATACACTTGTAATAGGTGACTCTATCGTCAGGCACACTGCCGTCTCACTCACCAGGCTGAACAAGGAGAAGGTCACGGTGAGCTGCCTGTCGGGCGCCAGGATCCGCCACATAACACAAGCACTCAGGTCACTCCAAGGCAAGTACAAATATGACTCAGTCATTGTCCATGCTGGTGTGAATGACCTGAGACGTACCTCCCTGGACTACATGAAAAGAGACATAGAAGAGCTCTCTGAGCATGTAGCCCAGGCTGGTATGACCCTGACCTTGAGTAGCATCATACCCTCACCAAGAATGATGCCAAAATATGAAGACAAGATGATCAATTTCAACAATTGGCTTAAGTGTTGGTGTCATTCAAAGGGGATCCAATGCCTGTCAGCCTGGGATGACATGCTCGACAAGCCACGATGCTTCGCTAGGGACGGCTTGCACCTGTCACCCCTGGGCTTTCGGATATTGGCAAAGGCTCTTGCTACCCCCATAGTGCCTTTTTTAGGCAAGGCTCAAAAGACAAACCCACCTCCATAGGTATCACAAGGGATAAGAAACTAAGAGTAATGCTACTCAACGCCAGAAGTCTAAACCTCAAGATGCATGCACTCGAAACTCTCCTTAGCATGGAGAACATTGATATCTGTGCAGTAACAGAAACCTGGTTCAAGGCTCCCGAGAGCACCCCAGCACTACCAGGTTATACCTCATACCATGCTTTTCGCCCCAAAACTTGGACCGAACCACAAAGGAGGGGAGTATCAATATTCGTCAAAGATACCCACACCTCCAGGTTTGTGGCACAGCACGAAAGCATCAGAGACTATCCATGTGCAACTAACTGTGGGTAAAACTGCCTTCCAGTTTATAGCCTGCTACAGACCACCCTCCCAAACACAGGAACCCCACTCGGCCTTCCTGAGAATACTGGAAAATATGAAGGTCTCTCCAAACACCATTATATTGGGCGACTTCAACTACCCAAACATAGACTGGGAGCATTACTCTAGCTCCAACACCCTAGCCCAAAGGTTCCTAGAATTTATAAACTCAAATGCTATGGAACAACTTGTTACCACTCCCACAAGAGGGGAAAACATACTGGACCTGATCATCACCAACATGGGGACACTATGCTCCAGACCAGAAGTGTATCCCTCACTGGTAAGATCAGACCATAAACGAATCTCACTGGATATTCACATCCTGACCCCACCCCCTGCCCAGAAAACCACAGTGAAAAACTTCTCTAAAGCAAATTTCACATGCCTCAAAACTGAGGCGAAATCCTTCAAAGCCCCCGGGCCTGTGGAAAATACGGCCCAGACCTCAGAATCCTTTATAAACGCATTCTATGAACACCTTCAGGAATGCATGGATCATGCAATCCCAAATAAAACCAAAACCCAGTCCTCCAAAGACAGACGTCCTGTCTGGTGGACCCCAGCCATAAACAAACTATACAATAGAAGGAGGAAGCTACTACATGATAGAGCAAAATCCCAAAAAGGGAAGGCATCTCTGATCAGTATTAGCAAAAAACTACAGGCACTCATAAAATCGTCTAAGGCCAGCTTCGAGAGAAAAATTGCACAGGACACTAAGGATAATCACAAAGCTTTCTTTAGTTATGTTAGGAACCTGGGTGGGAATTCCCAGATATGCTCAGAATTAGTCCAAAATGACAAAAAATACACCGAGCCCCACAGACATTGCCAACATCCTAGCTGACAGGTTCAGTGCAAACTCCCCCCCCCCCTCCCCACCAAAAGGGCAAATATCTATCCCAACAGAGTGCTGCCCCTGACATCTCAGATGCTCAGGTAAGAGCCGCCTCTCCAAAGCAAAAACACAGCATCATTGGGACCAGATGGTGTCCCGGGCTGCGTCCTACATGAACTCCAAGAAGAGCTAAACCCAAACATAAAACTACTGTTCAATCTTAGCCTTACTACAGGATATGTACCCAAAGAGTGGCGTACAGCAACAGTGGTCCCTCTCCACAAAGGTGGTGCCTCAACAGATCCTGGAAACTATCGCCCCATAAGCCTGACTAGCTTGGTCTGTAAAGCTATGGAAAGGATCATCATGGACCTCATAAATAAAGATATTGGGGACCTACAGACACTGGATCCTACCCAGTTTGGCTTTGTTAAGGGCAGATCCTGCCTCTTAAACCTGGTCGATTTCTTTGAAACAGTCACCAAGGCCATTGACGAGGGGAAGGTGGTCCACACAGCCTACCTGGACCTTGCAAAAGCCTTCAATACAATACCCCACTCGGGCATTATAGATAAGCTCACCAGCTTAAATATAACCCCCTATGTCACTAGATGGGTTGCAAACTGGCTCAAGGACAGAACCCACATGGTTAGAATTGCTGGAGCCATGTCAGACTCCAAACCAGTTACAAGTGGCATCCCACAAGGCTCAGTCCTGGGACCTCTCTTGTTCGGTATATATTTCTTGGTGGTACAGGCCAACACGGAAGGACTGTGGCTGACCAAGTTCGCAGATGACTGCAAACTGGGTGCCATAATCAACTCTCCAGCCGACACAAGCATCCTCCAAAAGGGCCTCATAGAAACAGACAACTGGTGCCAGAGCCATGGCCTCAAGCTAAACGCCAAAAAGTGTATAGTCATCCCCTTTGTCAAAAACAAAGTGCTCACAAATTACCACATAGGTGGTAATCCATTAAGTACAGAAGAAGTCATTAGGGACCTGGGGACCCAAGTTGATAGCAATCTCTCATTTGACAACCACGTGGCCAAAGTGGTTAGAAAAACCTTTTATATAGCCCACCTAATCATGAAGGGATTCACATCTAGATCAGGGGAGGTCATCGTGCCTCTTTACTCATCCCTCATCAGGCCCATAATTGAGTACAATGCCCCTTTTGGGATGAACCTTACCAGACACCTGCAGCAACTGGAAAGACCCCAAAAGTAACTCAGCAAGAGGATCAAAGGGCTCAAACAGATGCCATATGCTGCCCGGTTAAAGAAACTCCAGCTCTACTCAGTGGCATACCGCCTGCTCAGAGGCGATCTGTGCCTGACGTATAAAGCCATGTCCAACCCAGAATTAATGGACATGCTGCACCTCAGAAAATCCAAATCCCATCGAGCTACGCTTTCGAGAGACTTGAACCTCAGCACTGAAATAAATAGGACATGCTGGAGGGACAGATTCATAACCCAGAGGCTCCCTTCACTCTGGAATAAAATCCCAGTCCAGGTTAGGCAGAGTCCCACATTGACTCTCTTCAAGAGGAATCTTGATGAGTGGATGGGAGATCGTAGGTTTACCCTGGCTATCACTTCTGTGTCATTGTTAGACAGAGGCACAGTATACTAACCTCAAAAAAAGGCATAGCAAAATTAATTTAAAATGGGTGGCGAAAGCCAAACACACTCTGGCTAGGCTTATAAATGCCCTAGGGCAGATAGCCTAGTATGAACCTATGAACCTATAACAGCATGCATACATATTCCCAGTAACCCAAAACACCAGATTTGGAACAGTTACATAGCAAACAGAACACATGCATACATGGAACCACAGTGACCATTACAATAGCATGCAGGTTACATTGTTAGCAACAGGCCACCAATAAGTGTTTCAACAAAGAACATGAATAGCAACACATTTCAGTATTTGTTGCACAATAGGATATATGTCCCAACAGAAGGTCTGATGTAAACATACCCATTGATATGTGTGTTCAGATTAGTTATGCAGATATGGGGGGGGGGGGAGATGTCAATTAACAACTATGATATCCTTGCAGTATGAGGTCCTCAGACCTTTTTACCTGTTTATGTCTTGCAGGTACCATGTCAAAAGAGCGATTGCCGGCGTTCATCCCACAGGAGAACAACATTCTGATCAACTTCCTGGTGCAAGACCAAGAAACCCGTTTTGAGCATACAGCGCATGATCTGCAGAAGAGGACTGCCCTGTGGAACGAGCTCCTCCACAGGGTAAACAATGCCGGCCTGCATAACCGTAGTTATGAGCAGGTGCAACATCATTGCACTGACCTAATCTGGCACACACCCGTCAGCATGCTGCTGCAGTTAGGAGGGACCAGCTAGTCACAGGTGGGGATCATGCCATCCAGCCCCCGCTGACACATGTGGAGGAGCTCCTCATCAGCCTTGGGACACCCACCTGCCAGCAAAGTCAAGAACTAGAAGATAGCATTATGGAGATGGGTGCTACCCATACAATGGACGAGGGGCTTGCAGGTAAGGCCCCAGGGCACATTAGTAGACCACTGTTGCTTATCCATCCTCATCTGTAAAGTATCTTCATGCATATGTCAGATAACATAGTCAGTCGCTGCAGTGCAGTAATGAACAGATGTGCATAATCTGTAGTATTGTGGGTTTGTACTGTTGATGTACTGAAATGCTGCTCCCACCCTGTACCAATGCCACAGGTGTGGCTACTGACAACACATCTCTCACACAACTATGTAAGTCCCTCTGGTATACCTTTGGGGCAGCAGCCTGTAGCTGGTGAATATGGACATCTTTTGATCAGGTTTGCCAATACACTGGCAATGGTATGGCCATGGCATTTGTCATGCATACATTTAACACACCTACCCATAATGCATGCTGTACATGTTCACTTATTGCTGCTGTTAACTGCACTGCATCACAGAGGTGACCATGGTGGCATATCTGAAGGGTATGTAAGAGTCCTGCAGTATAACTAACAACCTGTCAGTGCAAGATATGTGGACAGAGATGAACATAATGGTGGGACACATGGCCTAGAGTAGGGACATGTCTGAAACATTACCCTTATACAGTGGCTACAACAGTGAGTGTATATACCAGTATTACAATGGCAACTGTTACAGATCTACACAACGGCATATCACAATACCACAATCCATGTCTACAACCTGTAATGTGATCCTAACATGAGCAATGAATGTGTAAGATGGAATCCTATGTTAGGCCAACAAATATGAGGAATACATACCTTAACAAACAATGGAAGCATATGTGTGCACACACTCCAAATAACAGATTGTAGAAACAGCTTTTGAGGTACTGCAGCATTCACTCATCTTAAGTATGCACCTTCCATCAAGTACGGGTCCTCAATGTCACACCAAGTAATGGTCTGCTGTCCAAGAAGTATGTCCATGACATTTGCCCACTCACCTGCAAGAAGCAGCTGTGGCTTGCACACATCTTACAAACCATGGAATGGCTCCCATATCCAAAAGGTAGCACTTAGGAGTGGGAGACATAGCCTTACCTCGCCATTGTATATACCATGGCAAACAGTGCAGACAAGTATGTATATGACAATGAAGTATGGGACACCATTACTGTAGAAAATAAACAGATGCCCATCCAAGAGAGATGACAATATATGTTGCAAACTGGTCATGGAGGCTGCCCAGACACATGCAACAACACTGGGGACTTGCAGGAATGTCTAGCAAGTACTGCCTGTGCAGTACCTGTGTTGACAATTACCTGGACTCTGCATAAGTGTGGCCTATGGGTTAGGGAAATCAGACAGAAGAGTTGGGCTCTCTACAGGTAGCATATGCATAGCATCAAGTCTCCCAAAGGCATGTGTTGCAATGTGTTATGGTGTACCGAGACCAAGGCTGAAACCTACAGACAGTATTAATAAAGATACATGTGCTACACAAGCAATGCCTCACTCTACCTCAGGCCCACCATCCCCATCTGTACTTTGCTGGTGCCAGTGTACACCTGTAGGTTTGCTGTTTATTAGCAGGAACTAGGCCAGTAGACATGGTGTTCTGAATTTGGGACACTGCAAAATTACACTCATGTATGGCCCATAGTTGTCAAGCATCTGCAAAAAGGCTGAGGATGGGGAGGGGTGTCATCCTGAAACACAACAGTGAGCTGAAGCATACATCCAAAGCTTGCTAAGAATGGCAGTATATGAACACAGTCAAAGTCATGCATTGTGCCAGACATAACCCTGACTCCACAGAAATAGTGAAGGCACTATGTGACCTCCAAGGGCTGTGCACATGATCTGACCTTGCAATCTGGCAGAGTTGTGGGATATTTGTAGGGCAGAGTGACCAAATAATGACAAGTGAAGATGGGACATGCTAGTATACACCTTCCAGGAATAGTGACTGCTGTAGTTCACTTAACAGGTGCTGCAACAAACCATTGTGTTAAGGGTGTGCACACTTATATAACCCACATATTGTATGCATCCCAATCAACATCTGCACAACTAACACATTTGTTTGATACTGCATTTGATTGCACAGGTCATATGTCACATATCAGGTGTGTGTAATGTTAACATATGCAGTACTGTGGCCCCATGGCATATCAGGGAAGAGGGTGGCATGTCAATAAAGGTGTGTACACTCCTCATAGCCACAGTAAGCTTTGGAGGTTGTCAGTATAATTGGATTTTATTGCTCATACATGCACTGCTGATGATGAGATCTGCAAATCAGACTTCAAGCATTCACTATTGACATCTGTCCTCATATCAACCCAGGTATGTGTCAGACAAACACATAGGGGCTTTGAGCAACAGAGCAAACATAACTGCCACAAATATACATGTTCAGCAATGGTGTGCGCACTTGTGAGGTATGGTGCACAGTACATGGAAGGGCGCTGAACGGGTGCACAGCAATACTGTGTACATGGGTGCAGTGTGTTCCAGTGGAAAGGGCATCACCTACTAACACAACTTATGCATCACATAGCTGTATAATGTTGGTAGCAGGGATTGAGTATAGCTGAAGTGCATGCTGTTGAGTGCCATATGTCATGCATGTTGACAGTTGAGTAATGAGAGGTCTGTGTAATATCTTTGTGCCACCTCACCTGTAAGTATGTGTGTGTGTGTGTGTGTGTGTGTGTGTGTGTGTGTGTGTGTGTGTGTGTGTGTAGAGGTAAGCAATGATGTACACGTCTTAAAGTACATTTTCTGTTTCCTACTGACAGGTGGCAAGGTGGGTCAGGGTCCCTCCTGCAGGCAAACTGATGTTAGAGTCCATACAAACTCTGACAATGATGATAGGTATGATGAGCCATAGGTGGGGTTGTCAGGGACTGAAGTTGTGCCATTTGTTGACATCCCACTGCTATCCAGCCCATTCCCGCACACAGTCACATTGTCTATACATACCCCATCACCAGTGGCCATAGATGAGGGACAGTTGGCGGGCGGTGGCATGGGACAGGACAGTGTGTGGACTATGGCGAGTGTGTCTGTACACAGCAGCCATAGCCGGATGACCAGCGAGGTACCACACAGGCAGATGTACAGGGGTGCTCGTAGGAGGGCTGCTGGCCATCATACCCCTGGCAGAAGTGCCACAGCAGGTGCCGCCAGATGCATGTTTTGGGCCATCATGGAGGCACAGGCACATATGGAACATTATACCAAACAGGGTCTAAGGCTCCATAGGGCTATTCATTCTGCTGTTATTGACAACATCTGTGATCTCGCAGGTGCCCACCGTTATTTTGCAGAGGTCCTGGATAGACGGGTGAGATGGTGGGAATCCTTGACTGTGCAATGTCCGTGTTAGAGCATATGGTGGAAGTAGGGTGACAGCCATGTGGATGTAGGTCAGCAACACCAACAGATGGAGGTCTACATGGATGTGCAACAATTTAGAGACGCTTCCATAGTGGCAGTATCAGAACCAGCACTGCAGGGGGGTGCTGTCCACACCACAACACAGCAGGCCATGTGTATGTGGCCCTGGCCAGTCCCAACAGGGACCCGGATCTAGCAGACGTGTTATCATCAGGGGAGAGTAGCATATCTGGCCTTGTACCTGGTAGTGCCCGTGTTCCCCCTGTCAGGCACAGTTCTCATGTCCATGGCCAGAGATGGTGAACTGCACACCCTGCCATGTACAGTCTGCAGCTATCCAACAAACCCCTGTATAGGGCAGCCACATGGCCAAACTGTGTGCATACATACACACACACACACACACACACACACACACACACACACACACATCACCAACACAGCTAGGGCACCTCCATACCTACACACACCACATCTGCACAGCTCAATTATTAACAAACCCCCCTAACACACACACATGATGTCAACCAAATGGTTCAGCTTAGGTCTCTGTCAAACCCACAACACACCCTGTGCATATGATGATACCTGTGCCACATCCAGTCATCCATACAATTGATGCAGGGACAGGCTAATATGGTTCTGATGCACAGAGTGAATGTACTAAGATGCTGCAATGTAATGCTGTGTAACATGTTTTCAGCAGGAAAGTTTAATGCTTACATGTCAGGATGTGTAGCTGTTCAGCCATGATGCATTATAGCTGTTATTAACACTGACTGATAGTAGTCTCCATAATGTATTCAGTTGGTGTTGTAGGTGTCTACATGTCAGCAAGATGTTGGTCTGCTGTTGATTCCTACAAGGGATATGGCACTGTGGTGACACATTGACTGTGTCATATCCTGGGTACAGCAGAACACAAGTAACAGGTCTGTATAAGAGTTACTGCATGTGCCACATGGCTGATAGGTCTAAGGGGTGTTTACAGGTGAGTGCATGGTGGCTAATGTCAGCATCCCTCCTACAGTGGACAATGGTAAGTGTACTGGGTGGCACACATCACATGTTTGTGTATAACACACACACACACACACACACACACACACACACACACACACACACACACACACACACAGGCTTTGGTGTTGATGCAATACACAGAGAATACTGTACAGATAAATGTACTTAATTTTGCAGTGAAACCATTTTAGTCTATTTAATTCCACCAAGACATAATAGGCAAAACATCACATCAGTAAATAATCAGTCTGCTACTTTAATGTCATCGACGATAGTACTGGCAGGGTATATGCCCCCTTCCCAAATGTAGTACAATCCCGACGTTGATAAATATAAATGTGCTGGTATGGGTGGCACTGCCCTACACTTTGGAGAGTGTGGGGTGTTGTAGAACCACACATAGTGTTAGTGACGACTACCAAACCTGTTAACATACACTGTACAGTATTACAGCAGACTAAGCGTGGAGATACACACAACAATAACCCCAACGAGGGTGGCTGTGTCTACAACATCGACAGAGTACTATATATACCAACTCCAGTATCACTTTACAGATATACAGTGGGGAAGAGGGCATTTACACATCTACTACTAGTGTGGATGGAATGAATTTCCATGACATGATTCCTTTGAAATGTTAGCATTTTCCAGTAAGTTCTTGGACAGATGACCTTCTGGGACATGTATATTCTGCAAACTGAAGTAGATCCCTTCACATACACACACACTTACTTGGCAACACTGAGAGTAGTACCCCTAGCTAGGTACTTATTGCTACTAATGTGTTTGGCCTTAACTGCACACACAACACAGCTTTTAGAATGAGGTGTTTCCCGAGTCTCTTGTTAAGTGAGGAACATCACCAGGCCTTGTAGAGTATGGTAATCGGGGATGTACTGGGTGCTAATTGACAATACATAGTATGCCATACTGTCATATACACACTGACAAACACATAACAGTCATAGACACATCTGAGAAACCTGGGTTTTTCAGTGCTAGCTACCTTGTCAGTGAGTCCATTCTGTTACAGATAATTTGCACACAGCACATGCATCATTGGGATGGATAGTGTACTTAGTTACCTGTATGGATGATGGTGACAGTGGTCCTCATACAGTGGACCTTGGGACATATACTGGGGGTACCATGGTGTAAAGACAGTATACCCAGCACCCACACCCCACATTGGATATTTTACTCACTGAAACCCATGATAATACTCTGACATACCCACAATCACACATTGACCAGGACTGCAATACAACCCCTTGTCTGTCTCATCAGTGCTATTAAAGGGATATGCATTTATTGCACATGGAACAGGGATAGTATGGTGATGGTTTGTTATGGCTCTCCTAATGTCAGCAACATCACTATGCTTTATACTGTATGACCAGGTGTATTTTATTTGGAGAATATGGCCTCAGAATGCTGTATCCTACAAATATACACACTTGCACACACACACACACACACACACACACACACACACACACACTTGCCAGGACTCAGAGGGTAACCCATTCCTATCTAGCCATAGGGTGAAGAGTGTGACAAGATGCATTTAATGTGCATTACAGCAACAGCCATTTCAAACTATGGCAATGGGGGGTGCAGTGTGTAAGGGTATTATCAACTACAGGTTTACAAACACACAGACACTGTTATTTTCAGCAATGCAGACTGACACATTTGTCAGTACTGGGGTCCATAGGTGCAGGTGTTCCTAGGTGTATACCAGGATATTGTTGATGGAGAGATGAGAAGAGTAGGGGATGTTGGTACAGTGGAATCATGCCACCTGACATTTGTCAGCAGGCCATCTATCAACTGATGCCACATGAGTGATCCTCAGGGTAACAGTTAAATGCAACATCCAATCATCTGGTTGTCTCTTGCAGAGGGCCTGTGAGGTGCTCCAATCAACATGTATGCAACATATATTACATAACATGGCCAGTGTTTGGGTTGGAGACCTGTATGTAAGCATGTTCTGTTGACTTTGGTAGTCTAGTTGAGGTATCCATGGCATGTGGTGCATACAGGGTGGGGTTTCCTAGCTGTGGTATTCATAACACAGCTGGGCAGACATGTCAGTGTCAGTCAAGCATAGCTTGCCTGTGAGCAGCCCAGATGGATACCTGACATCTGCACATCTGTACAGAGGACAGACAGAAGTCAGCTAGCCAACAGGTTATGCATTAGGATTAATGTTTTGACAGATAGACATCTGACACTGATATGTATGCCATTACTGCATGACAGCAGCCCTCAATGACATGTCCTATACATATAGTAGTCTACAGTTAATATCCACATATCAGATCAATATCCAGTGGCAAGTACTTAATAACACACAGCTCACACACAAAGAACACAATAGTCAGTACTCAGAGTCCAGCTTTGAATGCAGGAGTGTATGGTTCCAGTACTACAATCTGCAATCTACTCTTACTTGGGAAAACACTGTTAACAGTAGTAATGTAATGATACAATACATGCAAGTGTAACTGCATATAACCTGGGATACTACCCATGTATGAAACACATACAAATGGAAAAGAGTGTTGTTCAAGCCATATATACTCAGGTGTCCCATATACCCCTTCCTACTGTAATGACAGCACATAGAAGCATGTTATGTACATGGAATTAAATACACTTATTAAAGATGTCATTACCCTTCTATTTTATCAGACTGGAATATGATCACTGGTAACAAGGCTTAACAGGTGTAACCATTGCTTAAATGTACATACTAAGCTGATGTGTGCACTAGTAAGCGAAGCCTACACGGTGTAAGTGCCTATTCATTTAACAGTACATTAGCACCGCTTACCATCAGGCAAACCCACGCAAACACACTTAAAGCTACTCAAAACTGCCTTAACCACTTTGTATCCAACAGCCCTTGTTCTGCCTAGCAACAAAATAAATTGCCCTGGCAGGTCCTGAACCCAGGACCCTACACACTATAGTCACAGTATTTAACCACTAAACCATGACAGCTGTGAAGATGGTTGTTGTTTTTTCCAATAGATCTGTCAGTACACATACTGAATAGTATTGAACAACTGCTTTGACTTCTACAATTGTGTAGTACTTGTTAGTGATAGCTTTGAATCAAGTATGTTGTTATATCTCAATATACACATATCAGATAAATATGGTGTGATACATCTGGGAAGGTATATACAACAGTCATGTCTACACATAACAAGGATATGGATATATATATATATATATATATATATATATATATATATATATATATATATATATATATATATATATATGCCCATAACATTGTACTGGAGTCATACCTCAGCACCAGAAGTCACAACCTCTTAGTGCAAGAGGATGTCATGTAAATATTGCAGGTATAAATGTGGAATGTTGCTACAGTAACAGGGGTTGTGTTAACAGACATGTTGTGTGGGAAGTCACTTCTGATACTGACATGTACGCCATCAGTTACTGAGAGCCATCATAAGATCATCATAGTTAAGTACCACACAAATTACAGTAATGATCCTGTGGAACACAGCAGAGATATGACCAATAAATATGGGCAGTCTGACACAATCTGGTCAGTGCAGAGGTATACACAGAACTCCTTAGTGCAAGATGTATGGACCAAGCCTGACAAAGTGGATGTTTACAGCCATGTAAATAGGGATATCACAAAAATACTGAAATAGGTAATCTCACACAGTTGATGCATTCACACACTCCTGTCTGTCCTAACACATATTAACTGGAGGAGCAGAGGTCCCAAACCCACATACTTCACACTACTTAGTGACATACATCTTTACACCATCCAACTGCTTTTTCGGACATACACAACAGTTATGGTGACCAGGCAGTAGTTCATCTGACAAATATCTGGACATAACATCACACTAGGTAAATACATTGAGCTGCTAGTCATGTCACAAAGCACTGTTCAAACTACAGGCAGACTGCCACAACACTGACCCAAGTTTTTATGGGGGAATACACATGTACTTGGAAATATAGCAGGCACTACAGGCATGTAACAGCATGGAGTAAAGGACACCAGTGTGAAAGTGCATACCCACAACCAATCTGAACACAGTCACAGTCACATTATAGTAAGCCTAAGTAATATTACAGTATATGTACTGTGTGAACAACACCACCCTCATATGAGCCACTCACACATTAACCCTACATATACTGGGCCAATACACAGTGTAGTCTGATGCCTGACTGTGGTATGGGACATGTGTCAGTCTGGCCCTACAAACATGTATGCTGATAGGGTACCATACACTGGAGCAGCATGCAACATAAGACAGAACAGGACCAAGGACAATGACATCTACCATAGTCTGTACACAGGCCAAGTAACATATTCACACTACACACTCTGTCAACAATCACCATAAGTACCCAGACCTCACTACTGTACACACTACAACAGAATGTCCAGGTTTTGTCCTCAAATATGAGGCCTACTATACAAAACATGTCTATCACTCTGATATCTCACTGGCTTGTTACCAGATATGATGTCAGTAAATAATGATGTACTGTACATATGCACCTCTTACTGCATGACATATGGACAAAGGGTGACAGACTTGGGGGACAGAGGCACAAACACAGTGCCAATATTGACATTTTGCTGTGATAATCTGAGACATTTCCTGGTGTAACACGTTTTGTTGTGACATATCTCTTCTGAGGGATATGAAGTCAGTAACTCACATGGATATCACCATGTACTGACTGCAATCATTAGAGTATGCTACTGCATTTCTAAAGATAGGAAATGTGTGAGTAACACAACACATGTAAGACTCCAAACAGTGGACAGTCTGCAGATAGCCCTACAGTGGAGAGTTTCTTCAACCACATAACACTGTCATGTCAGACTTTAAATCATGTAGAACAGCCATATCCACACAACCTCTGTTATACCAACATTACTTCAAATGTAGAACAGCAGTACTTACATTCTGTCCCCATGTCTGGAACATCCCCCTCCTGTTTGTTGGCCTGTCTCCACAGTGTATGTTGTAAAAGGTATTTCCAACTACCCTCTGTGATGCTGTTTGTCAAACACCTACATGAAGTCCTGCTCACAGTGAAGGAAAAGGGCCAACACTCACATGAAGTGCTTAGTTATAGGAGTGCGTTTTCATGCAGTTGCCTATAGGAATGATACCACAGCTGTTCCACATGCAATTATCAATTGGGGACTGCCATCAGCTGATCATGAGCATTCCTTACAAAACTCAAGCTGTTACCTATGCAAAACAGATGTACTTTTCCATATCCACCAGAGAGAGAGAGAGAGAGACAGAGACAGAGACAGAGACAGAGACAAAGTAAGAAAGGAAGGGTGTAAGAGAGCAAGATCCAAGTGTGTTTGTGTATGATCCATGGGTGGAGTGTGGTATCTGGGTATTATAACAGTTCCCTATATTGTTTACTATTCCATACTGTCACATAGTAATTGCACATGGCTGTACACATTTATGACTGAGGATTGTCTACACCAACTTCTACAGTGTTTGAAAACTGTTGGCCTTGAAATGTGGACAGTGGGACATATAGGTCCTCAATATAATGATGTAGCAAAACCCACACTGCAATGGATCCTGTCAGTACACACTCACCTCAACACCCACACAGGATACTGATGACATACACACTAACCAATACTAAGTTTAAAACCCCTACCTGACTATGTATTGCTATTATAGTGTTATGTAGTTATTGCACATGCCACAGAGCTTATATGTTAGAGAGTTTCCAAATGTATCTTTGAAGGTGAGTGACATCAGCAACAGTGCCAAAGAAGGGGTAAGGTAAGTGTAGTACATGTGCATGCCCACAAAAGCAGGTGTCAATGGAAACACACACTATGTCAGGATCAAGATTAGAACCCCTACCTAACTAGTTTGCTACACTATAGTATTATGCAGTTATCATAAGTGCCTCAGAGCTTATATGGCTGATAGATGGCCAAATGGTTATGTCAAGGTGAATGACATCAGCAGGCATGCTAAAGTAGGCCAATGGGAGGTGCAGTGATTGTGAATGAGTTCAAAATCATTAATCTCCACACACACACACACACACACACACACACACACACACACACACACACACACACACACACACACACATTTGCCAGTAGTGTGGTGCATAGGTTCATTGCTTCGCAGGTGTATAGGTAGTAGGTGGATGGGCCTGACAGCTGTACTAGGCTTGGCAAAGGGAATACCTTGGCATCAGGCCACATGCCAATGGTCTCCAGTGTGGCTCAGGGGTGTAGTCCCTGGAGTGGTCCCCACAGGTGGGTATTGTATTCACCATCCACTCATCTGGGTTACTATTGTGGGTGGCCAGTGATGTACACTACTTCCCATGTATGTGAGCTATATTCCATAACATGGACATTGTCTGAGTTGTGCACATGTCCCACATGCATGTTCTTTGACATGTGGATGTGTACTTGAGGTCTCTGGGGCATGTTGTGTGTACAGAGCGTTATCTTCTAATGTAGCATTCCTGACCTCATTTGGGGAGACCTGGCTATGTAACTGAGGTCGTGCTTGCACCTACATTGACAGCACAATACAGGTATTCAGTGGAGTTAGTGGTGTCTGTCCATACAGGGCATGTCTATAAGGCATGGTATTCCATTTGTGGATTACATTTTCAGACTCTACAGTTGTTGCAGGCGTCCATTGGGGAACATAACAAAAGGACCACTGTAAGTATTTATTTGCCTATTGTAGGGATGGAACAGGGTGCCATGTCCTTTTACTTAATGGATAACACACAGTCAGGAGATGTTACACATCTACTTTCTGATGTCAGTGGCAGTGTTGTGGTCAGCAGGCATGTAGTCCACTGCAATCACACCATAGTTACTATCTGTGGGCAATATGCAGGGAACTACCAATATAGTGGTTGTTGCTTAGCCAAGTGTGTTTGTGTATGAGACATGGGTGGAGAGTTTTCTCTGAGCAATACAAGGGTTGTCTATATTGTTCACTGATCCATAATGTCACATGTAGGGCTATGGATTGTCTATACCAGCCTCTCTGCTGTTTGATATCTGTTGTCCTTGTAAGGTGGACATTGTGACATATAGTAGGCCCTCAATTTAATAATTTAGCAAAACCCACTTCATAATGCATCCTGCCATTACACAATCACAGCAACCTCCACACAGGATATTTAGTACAGATGCACACACTTGCCTGTACTGAGATTCAAATCCCTACCGAGCTATGCATTGCTACTACAATGCACCACATTTATCACATGTACCACAGACCTTATTAGATGAATGCTGTCCCAAGGTACTTCTAAGGTGAGGAACATCACCAGCCCTTGTAAATACTGGCATTGGGTGATGTAGAGGGTGAGAGATCCCAAAAATAATTTTACCCTAATCACACACTTACATTTGCCAGGGGTGTGGTTCAAACCTCTATCTAACAGTCATTATGGACCATTATGTTATGCATTTACCACATGCACCACTGACCTAAGTTGGTTTAAGCTTGACAACAGGTACTTGTAAGGTGGATGATATCTGCAGGACAGCTAAATTTAGGTTCTGAGATGTGTACTGGCTGTTAATGGGACCAATATCTTTGAAGGACACACATGCATATGTATACACACAAACACTTGCCATAGATGACATTCAAACACATAGCTGTGTAGTTACTGCTATTACATTGTTCTGCATTGATGGCAGGCACCACTAAGCTTATAGGGCTTGCTCTTCTACAAAAGGGTATTTCAAGGTGAATGGCATCAGCAGGCTTGCTAAAGTAGGGCAATGGGAGGTGCAGTGACTGTGAATGGCCTCAAAACCATGAATATCTACACACACACACACACACACACACACACACACACACACACACACACACACACACACACACACACACAGGTACACACAGTTGCCATGCCTGGGATTTGAACTCCTACTTGACTACTATGTTACTCTATAGCATTATGCAGTTATCACATGCGCCATGGAGCTTATAGGACTATCCCTTCTCCAAACGGGTATTTCAAGGTGAATGACATTAGCAGGCTTGCTAAAGTAGGGCAATGGGAGGTGTAGTGACTGTGAATGGTCTCAAAATCATTAATCTCTACACGCATACAAAGTTTCACAGTTGCCATGTCTGGGATTAGAACTCCTACCTAACTAGTATGTTGCACTACAGCATTACGCAGTTATCACACACACCACAGAGCTTTTAGAGTCAGCCCTTCTCCAAAAGGGTATTTCAAGGTGAATGACATCAGCAGGCTTGCTAAAGTAGGGCAATGGGAGTTGTAGTGACTGTGAATGGCCTCAAAATTATTAATCGCTACACACACACACACACACACACACACACACACACACACACACACACACACACACAGTTTCACATTTGCCATGTCTGGGATTAGAACTCCTACCTAACTAGCATGTTACACTATAGCATTATGCAGTTATCACACATGCTACGGAGCTTATAGGGCTAGCCCTTGTCCAAAGGGGTATTTCAAGGTGAACATCAGCAGGCTTACTAAAGTAGGGCAATGGGAGGTGTAGTGATAGTGAATGGCCTCAGAATCCTTAACCTCTACACACACACAGTTGCCATGTCTGGGATTAGAACTTCTACCTAACAAGTATGTTACACAATAGCATTATGCAGTTATTGCACGTGCTATGGAGCTTACAGGGCTACTCATTGTCCAAAGGGGCATTTCAAGGTGAATGACATCATCAGGCTTGCTAAAGTAGTGTAGTGGCTGTGAATGGCCTCAAAATCATTACTCTCTACACACACACACACACACACACACACACACACACACACACACACACACACACACACACACACACACACACAATTTCACAGTTGCCATCTTTGAGATTTGAACTTCTACCTAATGAGGATGTTACACTATAGCATTACACAGTTATCACATGTGCCACGGAGCTTATAGAGCTAGCCTTTGTCCAAAGGTGTATTTAAGGTGAATGACATCAGCAGGTTTGCTAAAGTAGGGCAATGGGAGATGTAGTGACTGTGAATGGCCTCAAAATCACTAATCTCTACACATACAGAATTTCACAATTGCTATGTCTGGGATTAGAATGCCTACCTAATGAGTATGTTACACTACAGCATTACACAGTTATCACATGCACCATGGAGCTGATAGGGCTATTTCTTGTCCAAAGGGGTATTTCAAGGTGAATGACATCAGCAGGCTTGCTAAAGTAGGGCAATGGGAGGTGTAGTGACTGTGAATGGCCTCAAAATCATTAAGCTCTACACACACAGTTTCACAGTTGCCATGTCTGGAATTAGAATTCCTACCGAACTAATATGTTACACTATAGCATTACTCAGTTATCGCATGTGCCACAGAGCTTATATAGGTATTTCAAAGTGAATGACATCAGAAGGCTTGCTAAAGTAGGGCAATGGGGGTGTAGTGACTGTGAATGGCCTCAAAATCATTAATTGCTACACACACACACACACACACACACACACACACACACACACACACACACACACACACACACTTTCACAGTTGCCATGTTTGGGATTAGAACTCCTACCTTACTAGTATGTCACACTATAGCATTATGTAGTTATTGCATGTACCACAGAGCTTATAGTGTTAGCTTTTCTCCAAAGGTGTATTTCAAGGTGAATGACACTATAGCATTACACAGTTATTGCATGTGCCATAGAGCTTATAGGGCTAGCCTTTGTCCAAAGGTGTATTTCAAGGTGAATGACACATCAGTGGGTTTGCTAAAGAAGGGCAATGGGAGGTGTAGTGACTGTGAATGGCCTCAAACTCATTAATCTCTACACACACACACACACACACACACACACACACACACACACACACACACACACACACACACACACACACACACACTTTCACAGTTATGTCTGAGATTCGTACTCCTACCTAACTAGTATGTTACACTATAGCATTACACAGTTATCACACACACCATGGAAATTATGGGGCTGATAATTGGCCAGAGGGTATTTTCAAGGTGACTGACATCAGCATGAGTGCTAACATGGGCTATGGGAAGCGCAGTGTGTGTGAATGGGCCATAAACCATTCCCTTGGGAACACACACAACACCCAGTCACACACAACTTTACATTTGACAGGACTGGGTATACAAATGCTAGATGAATACTTATTTGTACTATCATGTTACAAAGTTATCACAAGCACCACAGATACTATTGGGCTGAGGGCTACCAAAATTAAATGTGTACAGTGATTGACATCAGCACATCATGTGATACTGGCCAATTGAATGTGTCGTGGGTGGTACAGGACTCATGATGGCAATCTCTTTCTCACTGTCTGCCTCTCTCTTCCCTACATCTGTGTGTGTGTATGTTTGACCTATTATAGTGTGTTGGCCTTGGATATGTGTGAGTATTCCTATCCAATGTGTGTGCAAAGTATGAATGGTGTGCAATATGGTGTGTGTGTGCACACACATCTGCAACCGACAGATATGTATAGTCCACTGTTGTTGTCAGACATGGGCTTCATTTCTCTAAGTGTTGGAGCATGCCCAGTATGACCTTTTGTATTTTGTTGTCAGACATGGGCTTAACTTCTCTAAGTGTAGGAGCATGCCCAGTATAGCCTTCTGTATTGAGTGTGTGAATCCTCCAGTGCATGATTTTGTGTTCCACACCTACAGCTAGAAACCTGTTTCTGCAGGATATCTGTAGATAGGTTGACAATATGGAGTTACAATGGGCAACAGATAGTGGGATACTGTAACTATTGCTGTCTGTTCTGGTTCTGTTACATGGTTGGTGTTAGGAGAGATATTCAGACATGTACTGTTTTACACTGTGATGTATTATGTTATCCACTACCAACAGATATACTTATTTGATCACAGTTATTTCCAGGGAAATACAAGATGAATGAAGCTGTATCCAGTACTGTGGTCTGCAGCCTACATATTCTTTCACACTCATGCCATTCTGGAGAGGTAGCTGCAGACACTTGCTGATGGATCTGTGTAAATGGTCCAGCATCTTGGTACTGTGGTGGCTGAGGATCCCATGCTTGTACATCTATCGACGTGACAGAATGGCCATATCCTGCTGTGGCCATACCTCTCAGCTGTACAGATTCACCCAGGTTACCTAGAGCTGTGGCCATACCTCTCAGATGTTCAGATTCACCCAAGTTACACAGAGGCAGGGCATATATATCTGGTCAGTTACCCTTCACATTGTGGTTTATGAGCAGGTTTGTAGCTACCCATTACTGGGTTTGCAGGCAGGGGTAGGATGGGTGCACATCAGAGTTTCAGACATTCACATTCACACACTCCATTGTGTCCATGCTTCTAACCCCAACCCCCACTTTGTTATTCTAGCCTCTTCCTAACATTGCACAAGTGATATCTGAGAAGTATCCCTATAGTTGTCCCTTCATCCTAGCGTTATTTAGGAGTTGGTCCACAGTTCATGCAGTAGGACATGGTGGGCATGCTACTGGGATTTGCTGACATGGCCTTGCATTTGTGTTCTGTGGACTTATGTTGTTATTTGGGACCCCATGAGATAACATACATTGGCAGTACAGGTGAGGCACATGCCTTTGACAGAGGACTAGATAATTTGGTAGTGATGCAGGCCATCTGTAGCAGGCCAGTGCATTATGTCACTCCTACAGTCCCAGGCTGCAAGGCACTGGATTCCCCTGGGGTGACAGGGTTAGTGTGGGAGGTGTTAATAGCAATAGTTCCTGTCCATATTAATCCATTGGTCTGGATGCTGGCAGGGTGCTGCTAACATGTACGGTAGGGACACACCTGCATTGGACACCTCTTCAGCATGCTGCATTCTGTGGGTATTCCCATACAAAAGTGGGGGTCATGCTATGCTCATCCCAACAGCAGGGGTATGACCTGTGATAAACCTGTGGATGATAGTGGGGTGAGCTGAGTGCATGTGTGATATGGAGGCTTCTTGCAGCTGACTCACAGATATACCTGGGACATTCCCCTTATGCTGCCTTGTGTGGGGACATAGGCATTCTCTCATTACTTCATAACTGTGCTTTTTGTGGTCTGCTAGTTATTGGCCAGAATACATCAGTACTCCATGCTACACTAATGTGCTGCTAACCTGTATGTACAATTCCAAAAGTGCGTGCAGTTGACAGTTACATTTTATGTACTCTGTCTAAGGTTCTTCCACCTGTATACTGTGTGTATGCTTGCCCCCACATTCATGGCATGTCCATCTTTTAGATGGTGACAGATATTGACATCTGAACAATGAGTATGGATAACTGCTGAATTGGGTCTTGCTGGGATGCATTGTGGTTGGCACTGCAGTTGTCAAAACATGGCTGTGTCATCAACAGTAGTGGCCATAGGCCACCGGGACACAACCCTCCATGCCTACATGCTGACTACTTCCACACAATGTACAACACACAACAACCTAACACACAGAGCCCTGCATATTGTACACATGCAACAATCTATTCTGTAAATTGGGCCAGCTCAGGTAATTTGAGCTCCACTGTTATTAACCCCACTTTCTACATAGGATTGGGGGAGCACATCTGACAACTGTAAACATTTGGTATGACTGTACTGGTATTTCAGGTACTCTGTTGGCTTCCATTTAATTTTGTATTCTGACCTATCATGTAGACTAGAGGCATATGAGTAGAGTACAGATCTTAGGTTTTATTGACCTACATTTGAGTTTCAGACGTCATACCCTGCAGAACTAACATACAACTGCCTGACCTGTTGTAGTCTGTCTGTGTAGGTCTGGAGGAGGGCTGTTATCCATTGCCATTAATTGTAGGCCTTAGCACAGCCTTTCTTTATGGTCATCTACACTTGTCCTTCTGGCTGAGGCTGTTGTTGGATATGTGATCCTCACTGATATGCATGTGTGTGTCCTGTGGACACACATTTAGGCCACCACATGTACTGCAGTGGGATTTGTCACCTTGTCTAGTACTGCGTACTTTGTTGACACCAGTATTTGTTATGGATTCCATGCTGCCCATATAGGTGTACACTGTCTGCTGCCATCCCATTCAGCCACATGATTCCCTTGCATGCTCACATCCATACCATAGCTACGACTAGCAGAACATACTACTCCATTCATCCATTGATAGGAAGAGTGAGTTACTTGTGGCTGTGCCAGTATTGAGGATGGTGGTGGAGGGCTGACTATGTTGGATGCACATAGTACACTCCCTATACATGGTAAAGCACAGGTAGTGTCATGTTTGTCATCCCTTTTACTGTATGTGCGAGTCAGAGAGAGGTGTCATTCCCTGGGTTCCTACCGTGTCAGCGTATGTGCTATGCATTGCCTCTTTGCCAAAGCCTGGGCATACTGGGCATGCCTCCTTCTGCCTACATGGGCAGGCTCAGGTTGTTCCTCCTCCTAGTCACTCTGTGCCTGTGCTGGCCTTGGCAATGGTGGGGGGCTGTGTGGTCCTGCCCCATGTTGTTCCTGCTGCAGCTGTTTCCACAGGATCATATTGTGTAGCATGGCACATACAATGAAAATTTGGGTACATGTAGCTGGAGAGTACTGCAAGGCTCCACCAGATATGTCCAGGCACTGGAACCATGACTTGAGCATTCCAAACACATGCTCTATTATGACTTTCATTTGTGCGTGTGCCTCATTATGGAGTTCTTGTTCAGGTGTGTGTGCATTTCTGATGGGTGTCCTCAGCCACGGCTCCAGTGTGTAACCAGCGTCCCCCACTAGGTGGCCATATGGGATGTCCCCACTGGCAAATCTCTGATACAGCTGTGTCATATGCCAAATGTGGGCATCTTGATAGCTTCCAGGGCTGCCAGCACACACATTCATTATAATGCCCTGGGCATCACACATAACCTGGCAGTTGAAGGAGGTGAAGCCCTTGTGGCTTATGTAGACCCTACCCCACTCACCAGGTGGAGCTTTGATGTGTATGTGTGTGCAGTCTATAGCACCCACTACCTCAGGGTATTCTGCTATTTGGTGGAAGAGACGCATATTGCTGGCCAGTGCCTCTTGAGTGTTGAGGAAATATATGTGCTTACTGGCATGTGCTGACATGGCATCCAGGAACTGGTGGAGTACCCTGGATGCTGATACCTGTGAGATCCCCCTGATATCCCCAGTTGGCCTTTGGAAGGTACCTGTGGCTAGTATTCTTAAGCCTACACATACCTTGGTATCCACTGAGATGGGTTCCCCTCTGTTGGTTCTGTGTGTGGGGCATGGCCGCCACAGCTCAACAATTTGCTGTAGGATGTCCCTGTCCACCCTATAGTGCTCCATTATCTCCAGCTCATGTAGCCCCTGGTAGGTTACCCTGGGTCTGTACACTCTTCTCCTTCTCCTCACTGTGGGTTGGTCATCAGCATTCTCATCCTCACCACCCTCAGCCTCTTCCACATATTGATGTATGAGAGCGACAGCAGCCCCTATCATTCTGTTAGTTTTGTTTGGTATAATTTCCCCATCTGTGTACACGGGTGGTTTAGAGTCTGTGGGAAAAACCAGAGTGAAAGGTGTTTGCATTGTTTATAGTAGTGTGCTGGGCTGGGCTGCTACCTGTGTAACTGGCTGATTCTGATACATTTCACCTGCCAGCTATGCTAGTTCTCCTCTATTGCCTTCCTACTGCTGTTTTCCCTTCCCGTTGCCTTCCTGTTTAAGCCCCAAGACACGCCGTGCATACCCAGAGCTCTGATGTGAACTGAGCTGCTATTTCCTGTTTTTTTTTTGTTTTGTTTAAAACCCGGTGTGCAGAGCGCAGATCCATTTAGGCTATGTAAATATTGATAGACAGCCTCAGATGCACCCCGCTGTGTTTATCTAAGGGCAAACACTGGCCACAGAGCTCCAATAAGCTTACAGCATGCATGACACACCCCCTTATGAAGTCAGCTACCTCTTAGGCTTACACCATTGTGTTACTGCACTTACAAGGTTGGGTGCTAGCTAACACTGAGGGGAAATCTGTGATTCAGTATCAATCCCCTCATTTGCATAAAACTGACTGCTAATGCATAGTTACAAGACTGACACTCAGCCTTCCCCTTTAGCAACCACTATTCAATGGTATTGTTGTCTTCTGCATGTCATTGACTATTATGGCAGAATGCTGATTTTGGTTTAAAAGCTTATTTCCAGCTTTTTTTTTTTTTTGGGCCGATCCCGTTTGCATACCTCTGTCCTACGCTTAAACGTCCGAAATCAGACAAAAAAATAAAAGTTATTTTTTATAATTTTGCAACTTTTTACCATGCCAATGGCCATATATTTGGACATTGGCATGCCTATTACATTGAATACATGCTTTCTTTGGAGCTGTCATGCCTCAGTTTTGTAATTTGCAGAAATGTATTCGGTTAGTAACCGAATACATTTCTACAGGTTACACTATTCCTGCACAGATGCCTGCATGCTTCCTGAATCACTTATTCACCTCATTTGTATGGTTTTCACCTGCAAATGGGGTAATTAGCATGTGTCCTTGCAGGAATAGTGTAGGAGCGCTCATGCATGTCCCGGGAGCTCATTCCTGGATTGCTCCTTGGCCATATTGCTGCAGCAGCTCTTGCACTATTCTTGCACACCATGCAGAGCTTGCTGAATCCTGGGGCTTGTCTAAAGCTACCTCTCACATTCATTGCAATCTATTTGCTCATAATTTTCTCATTAAAGTATACAGCATACTTCCCTGCCTCTGAAAACACAAGTAAAACCTTTCTATTACACTTGGATATCATAGACTATAATCAATGTTAACTTTTTGTCAGACCCTCTATGTATAGGGAAACTAACATTTTTATTGCATAATTTAGGACAGTCCAATAAAGTAGTTGGATTTCTTACAACATTAATCATCATGTGGGTGTGATTTTGGAATTTCATCACTATAATGCAGTTTTTTCAAAATGAAGCCTAAGGACTTAATGCATGTTTCATCAAAATAAAGTCCAGCATACTCCTCAAACCACTTGTGAGGTTACTCTTTATCATACACTTTTTTTTTAAAGTTAGTGTTACATTATCATGACCTGCAAGAGATTCAGTCAGATTAATGTTTGCTGTGGGAAAGGACAGAGCTGCTTTGTAAGTATGCATTTTATTTCATCTAATAAGTGTAGTAACTGACATCATAGACTAGTGTAGTGACCTGAACCTACTTCACCATTCAGTACTGGGGAACTATCCTGTTCTAATTTGCCATTAGACTTGTAACATTGATCCATTCTGCTTGTGATTTTGGTGACTATTAAGCTTAAGAAACACTGTTTTGCTTCATGAAGCTGTGGATGTGCTGTGAGAACTGCTTTGTGAGTCTTTGTTGAGTGGTAAGCTGATTTTGGAGATATTGTTGAGGAAATACAGTTTAACCCTTTCCCCTCAGTGTTTCTTAATCCGAACAATCACTGAATGGAGTTTTCATTAGGGCACAGATAATATAAGGAAGCCACTGGGTCTCAGGATTTTACTGTATATGCATTGGACATTGATACAACATGAATTTATTTTTTCCCCTGGAAAACTGACAATGTTTTCTGCCCCATCTATTGTGATTTTTTGAAGATCTCAGGACTGCATCTTGAAGGTAACCCCCAAATGATGTGTTTTCGACTCTCTCTTAATTGGGAACCTCAGCTTCTTGCTTCTGAATGGCATGACAAATGAAACCTATTTCAATGTGTTTCTTTTGGATTTATTTTTGGACTGGAAATGAAGAGAAATTGAATGAAGGGTCCAATGTTGATGGGGAAGGGGGAGCATGCATAAGAAGTTAAGCCTACTGTCCACTGAGTGGAGCTACATTTATGTATTGCTCTATTTCCTAGTCTTTTGCTAAGTGTTTAGTTTGATTATGTATCAGTCAACTGGAATTGGTGGTTCTGCTGCATTTGGGTCATTTGCAACATGAGAGGATGGACAAAAGTGATAGTGGTGAAGACCTTTCTTCCCTATTAGTTAAACAATCATGTGATATCACTAAGTACAGACCCCCCCCCAATTTCCAAGATACATCAAGGATGAAGTGGGCTAAGTATATTGAAAGGGGTTCTGACAGTGGAAGTGGAACAAAGAGTGAAACTTGACTGAGATGCCTCCAAAGCTGCTCCTGTCATAGTTTGTTTGGTGAAGGAAGAGAGGACACTGCTGCTGGGACAGATGTCCTGATATACAGTAACTAGCAGGTGCAGGCAGCAGCAGATGGACTGGATAGTGTGGAGAATCAAGGCGCAGACACTGCAGTGGTGTGTTGGTGAAGCGAGTGAGCACAAATCTCTGTTGCTTGGATAAAAAAGCAAAGAAAGAAAAACACAGTAGACAAAAGTCAACATTTTCTTAATATCCATATTTCTAAAACACTTTACAACAGAGGGTGATTGCTCATACATCATAAATGTTGATGCTGTTTAAGTGGGCATTAATACATTTTGTATTTGGTATTCAAATGACAGACCATGGGTGCAGCTTGTTACAATGCAACTTGGTATGTCTTAATCTGAACAATTGCCATATATTATTTCTGCTCTGAGCACATCTGTGCTTCCACTTCTTATCTGTGAACCTGAGGTCAAGATGCAGGCCAGTATTGTAAATGCAGATGGCTTACGTATCTGTGATCAGGTTAAATGATGGAAATCCAGTTCAAGTGCTAGTGATGAATAGCCTGTTTTTACTTATTTTTTTTTAATTTCAATGCAGTATTGTTTTATCTTTGTTCTTTTTTAATGGCACTAAATACAGGTGATAAATATACAGCAGCTTATTTTCTTTGTCTTACCATCAGCAGAGAATTTTTATATAAATGTTTGGATGACTGAGCTTTTCTCTACAGGTAGAATCAAATTTGCTTACAGCTTAAAGATAGTTCATATAGTCAGTTTTATGAACACTGGAGAAACCTAGTTTGGCATTTGGATTACAAGTAATGCTCAGCATCCTTTTATGCAGAAATGTAGGGCTAGGGCTAATATCATGAGTAGTGAGGGAGTTTATTATTACAAAACATCTAGGCTGTTTAACTGACCTGAGGCATGCAAAAGTTACATGCCTATATGACAGGAATTTGATGTATAAAGTTCCATAGTATTACAAGTGCTAGAAGTAAAACTCTGGAAATCTGTGAACAAACTCATACAAATAAGGTTATGTTCCATGTAGTGTAAACACAGAGAAAACATAAATGCAAAGTACGCCACAGTTGCTCATAGCACTACGAACAAACACTCTACATCAGCAGTCTGAAATGAGATAGTTTACTCAATGTGTTTATTAGGCATTATGGCAAAGGAGGGCTTCAGGTACATATCTAAGATCTGAACCTTGCAAGGTTCACTGTTTCAAATCATTATTATATAGCACTGACAGTATTTGCTGAGATGCTTACTGTGCTTGTCTTTATTTGTTGAAATAAAACTTCATCCATAAGTGTGACAAAAGCTGTCATATCATTATCTTAAAAGTTTAGACAGAGCTGTAGGATGATGGTAATTTTATGTTAAATGCCTATAAGTCTGCTAGTTCTCTTACTAGAAGTTTGAAAACTCAGCAACCCCAGAGAATCAGGCCTGTTTAATAGCATTGTCCAGCTGTAGCAGCATATATATTAGGTACAATACCATTTCATGGCCTTGTTTACATATATAACATAAAATTATCAGGTTTACACTTTTAGGTGCAGTGAGCTATGACCGTGCAAGAAGACATAGAATTAGCATGCAGTGAGCAACTGAAAACATTGCAAGAAGAGAAATCTTTGTTTTATGTTGGTGTGAAGGTGTAGGAAAGCAGCAAATCTCTTACAATAGTTCTTATTAGTTACCTTTGTTGAAATACAAACATCTAAAACATTTATATGAGGGTCCTCTTCTATGGAGACAATTAATCATGTGAACAACAGAGGATTGATTTGAGAATAAATGGTGAATGTATTTAATGTGTATGCTACAGCACATATTTCAGCTGAAGAGCTCCGCAGAGCTTCACAAACTGAAAAAAAACATTTAAGAATAAATAAAAACAAAGACTGAGATGTTCAAATAAAAAAATCAACAATTAGACAGCGGGGCAGTTACCACATTATCTCATATGGAAAGTAAATGAGTCACAGTTTGAAGGTAATTGTATAAAATAATCACGAAGGAATGCAGAGATGAAAAAGACAGCACTGCTTATTTTATAACATCTGAAAAGAATGGCAGGAAGGCTAGCCAGGTTAATCTCCTGTAGTCCACCTCTTGTTTAGGTACTTATTTTTCTGTGTAAAAATCAATATATTTCAAGGAGTAATGAGACATACTGAGACTATTTTAAGAAAGACAAAAAGTAGTAATATATAATTCAAGTGGTTTATCACAAAATATATTATTTTTCATGAATCACAAGTATTGATTTTAGTTGATTCTGCCTTTAAGTATCCTGATAGGTTTATCTGTAAACCAGACAAAGCCAGAAAACTGAATATATATATATATATATATATATATATATATATATATATATATATATATATATATATATATATATATATATATATATATATATATATATATATATATATATATATATATATATATATATATATATATATATATATATATATATATATATATATATATATATATAACAGGGACAAATGCAGAGCTTGAAAGAAGAGCTGGCAAAATATTTTTGTAAGATATGAGGGATAAATATGCAGTGAAAGTTCATGCAGTATTAAATCATTGTAAAAACACAATAGATAGCAGAAGAAAAAGATTTTCAATAGAAAGATGTTTGCTTGCACTGCTGATGAACAGGGTTTGGGAACATTATTGTACTGCTGAAGGCTTAGCTGTTGGTATGGACTGTTCTGAACACATTGGTCAGCATTTCTTTCTCTAAGAGAAATAAGACAATAAAAACTACTTTTATGACTCCCTGCATAAGCTGAATGTACTATAGATGGAATTTGCACATTGTGACCTGGAGAGCAGAGGAAAATGATGCATGGGCCCATGCATGCAGATATGCCATACCCTCTGAATGTCATATGTTCATAGGTAAGTACTAGGTTAGCTGTCCTTGCAGGCCATTTGAGCCTAGCCATATTCCCTTTTGGTGCTTGAATTAACCTATCCCATTTTGTATTATATTGTCCTTACCCTTTCCATGGTCAATAATTATATATTACCCTTAGTGAGAATAACTGGGATCATACCACAGATAATTTGAGGGGACATGTGTGAGATAAAACCATTAGTTGCTGCCTGCTTCCATTAGAAGTATAGAGGGCAGTCCTGTTGTATATTTTCTGTTTTGCATCCATAAAATCAATCTGTGCTTGAATATGGACAAGGATTAGCTTTATCTTACATTGATGGGGAGTCTGTTCTATGGCAACAGTATCCTCTGCAAGATATACCTTGCCCTCCAAACTGTTTTGTTGACATTGCAGAAAAGGTTTAGATCCTCAGATCAAGTACTTATAATGCCATTTGACTTGCTGATGTTCATTAAAACCATCAGTATTAGATCAGCGGTTGGCTTATATGCCAGACACAGGTCAACTTTTAGCAGTCTGTAGGATACTGCGTATAGTGACAGATGTTGTTGGTCCATGTAGGGCATATTGTCTAGGCCTTGTATCCTTTTGATAAGGTATGTGGATATTCAAGTCATTGCATGTGTCCTGATATATATGCATCAAAGGGGTACTATATTCAGTGATTGGCCTAATGAGGGTTGAGTAAAGTCATATAAATTACTGAATTTAATCCATCATCTATGGTTAGGATGAGTCTATAGCAGTTTCACCTGGTATCTGCTGAGTCACAATGCCTGTTTCTTAATAAAAGCAAAGTCCTTTGAAGAGGAGAACTAAGAATAAAGAAGGACATTAAAGATGCATTGTACTCATTCAGAATGTGGCTTATTTGTTTGTTTATTCATGAATTCATTTCTTTGTTTACATATTTATTTTATATTTGGGTTTCTGCCCATATGCCTGTCAGACACCAAATACCCAATGACTATTGTATTTTTCCCACCATAGTGTGAGAGGTGATCAGTCAATTCATTCCTCCCATAAGGCAAGAGCTAACCATGGGGGACTGTCATCCTAGTAGCCACCAGGGTGTCTTTGTGCCTTATGTCCCATCTCCATAGCAGCTGATATGTTTGACCTCCATAAATTTACACTACTGCAGATGTCCAGCTCTGGCTATGCCATGCAAAGTTTGGTGTGTACATCTCACTCATTTGCTGCTAGTAATCTGGCCTAGTGCTGGTACTACACTCTACATCTGTTGGATATCAGTTCAGTAGCAGGTCTATCTATCCTCCCCCTTCATGGTGGATAAGTCAGAATTCACTACATATTACCAACCAACCCCCAGCTCCTCCAGTACCTGCTGCCAATCAAATTCAGGCCATCTATGCCATAGTCAGTGGTTATCCTTCTGTGCCACAGAGCTGGGCTAAGGATGTGGATATTTCAACATAGACATGAACTTAAGAAAATGTTGGAGAAATTACCATGACGTATCAAGACTCATCTGAATGTTGCAGCTAAGATCTACACAGCTGTGCCATCTCTACCTTTGTCCACTTTCCTCAAACATTCCAGATAGCAACACTTTCATCAAGTACCCACTGAAATACATTATGAATATAAACCCAACAGTTTCTTAATACTGTTCAGGTATTTTCATCATTCTAATTTCCTAGAAATATCAGAATGTCTAGCTGGCATTCTGAGCAATCATTCATATTTCAGGTACTTAGCATATTTTGCAGTCTGTACAGCTCTAATGTTGTCACATTAATGCTACATCCTCTAACAGATGTCTAGACAGTCTCTCAGTATGCTTTGGATCTTATTGACCTTAAATTTCATTCTCAACTCACCTCTTAGGATAATCCCCAGACAGAAAGAAATCATGGGCAGTTATTTATTGAAAAATATTTTTGATTTCTAGTTAGTAGGTTTCCATCTGCAGTATGAACAACAAAAATGACACTGGCTGCTTGTGTTACTTTACAACTATATATTTTGGTTACTTCTCAGTTAACCCTGATGCATTCATACTTTACCCTCTCTATGTTTCATTTTTTATTGAAAGTTTTTAACATATGTCAACCCAAAATAAATATATAAAAAATTAAAATGTCACAACAAACCACCTACATAATCAAATAACAGTAATAACTTTCAATTATTTTACATTGCAGTTCTACACCTCTAATCTAGCCAATGCTTTACTTTAAGAATTATATTAGCAGAAGTTTCAATCTATGCATAAACTCTTCAAACATGATCTTAAAAGATGTCTCTGTCCATTTTTCACCCAGTGTATACCTCCACATTAATCTTCCCTAACTTTTCAGACATTTTATTTTCATCTTCTTCCAATCATGCCTTATCCCATTAAAGAAATCGGGTATCTTTCTCCTCAGTCACAAGATTACTTCTGCCTAGATTGTTTTGTGCTTCATTGTGTTTTGCACCTCCATTAATATGGAGATAATCTACTGTTTAGTTTATGACCCAGAACTGAGCTGGGAGTTCAGAAATAAAGTAAACAATTCTCTGAAAAGTATGGACAGCAGTCTGTTGCTCAGCTTTCATCTTGCTCCATATCAGCAATAACTTGAGCTACTAAAAGAATTATCCTCTCACAGAAGGATAGCACCTCTTAGGGTGGCATGGAGTGCTACACAGGGTAGGCTTGGGTATTACATGGGACAATGGGGCAGCAGGATGGCTATATAAGAGCAAACAAAAATGGTATCTGTTGGCATATGATGAATAAACCTAAATATCTTAATGACATTTCAGATTGATCTGTGTTTTCCTGTGTTGCATCCTATTATAATCACTTTGGACTACTAAAAATCCATAAAGGTTTGTTTACACATTCCTTGTGAATAGTAGCTACAGGCCAGTGTTAGCTGACAGAATATTTGTCAAGTTATGCTAAGCAATAATTAAGACACACGATCAATGAATTACAATATGAATTCTATCATTTTATTTTGAAATTAACAACTGACTGTGCATGGTGACCATATTAAAGAATGCTTACTTGCTACTTGTAATTCACAGTCATTGTATATTGTAACACCACATCAATTTGTTACTCTGTGGAAATTAATGGAAACATTAATCAGTTGTACTGAATTCATTTGCAAGAATATCAATAATTTAAGGATTTCTTACAGCCTTTATGAAATAATATATGATGCTTGAAGAATGTTAGCTCCAGTAGTTATTGGCCATAGC
Source organism: Protopterus annectens (assembly GCF_019279795.1). NCBI lineage: Eukaryota > Metazoa > Chordata > Ceratodontiformes > Protopteridae > Protopterus > Protopterus annectens. The sequence goes on from NC_056735.1 coordinate 419,702,316, forward strand.
TAATGGGCATATCTCTCAATGTGCAGACATCAAAAATCCACACAATGGCTCTTCAAAATTAGGTAAAACCTGCAAAAAAAAAAAAAAACAGGAATGCTAATTAGCATAATATTTGCGTATCAGTTACCATAACTCTTCTCATTTCCATTAGGACTGTGGGATACTGCCACACAGAAATACAATTTAAATAACTATGAGTGAAAAAATTATAATATATATATATATATATATATATATATATATTTTTTTTTTTTTAAACACAGTTTTATTGATTTACAGATACAAAAGAGAAAAATAAACATTATTACAATATTAAATGGATTAATCTTACACAGGTAAGTATAAGTAAATCAAAATATAACCTATATGCATATATACATATGTGCCAGTAAAAACAAAAAGACACCATTTGCATATCGGTAAGGTAATGTTGAATAAACACATAACATGCTACAATTCATCTTAATCCACCCATATAATCCTGTAGAAAGGGAGGAAGTTAAATATCAAACAATTCCAATTCCAAGAACAATATCTCAACCTATTCACTTATTCCTTAGCATTTATTTTTTATACAAAATATATTTTACTATGAGACAAATGACATGATGATACTTCTAAGTAATCATGCTTTATTCAGATTAAAGTGTATTGCTGGTTTCAGCTTGAAAAGTGGAATATCCATCCTGTTGTTACCTAATTCTTTACATGTGATAAGCTTCTTACCATATGCAGTACCAAACTGTATAGGTTTTGATACAAAATATTTGCAGTTTTTGCATTTAATTTTGGTGATAAGCTCTGCCCATTGAAAATTTTCTTAAAGCTGAAAACACCTGCCATGTCATCATGAAAGACTGAATCCACAATGCCTCACTACTTAAATTACTGCATGAACTATTGTATTTATATGCTAATTGTAGCAATAGGCGAAGTTTATATTTTAGTATGGGCATGTTAGCATTTATGCCTCGTAATAGAAAACCATCCATTGAAAATCATCCATTGAAAATTAATATGCAATGAATGGAAAGGGGAGCTTCAATACTCTGAAAAAGGCAAGCTGCCAAAATGGCAACTGCAGCTTACAAAAGTATACAGGACTTGAAGAAAGGGAATTAACAGCCCCACCACCTTATGTCTAAACTGGAAGGACTGCAGGAGAAGCTGCAGGAAGCTAGCTTTAATCATTGTCAGTGAAAATAGAAAGGAAAGGAAGGGGATGACACCAATGCAAGGACCCCAGGAGTCATTCTAAGAAACTTGTGCCAAAGACCATCCCTGTGGATCTGTGGGGAGCATCCTATATCTCACATTAAATAAGATTACCCTCAGTGCCAAGGGAATAAAGACTGGAGAACTGAGATGATCTCAGTGGGTCAACTGGATAGGAGGAGAGTGAACCCTGAGAAGAGCAAGGGAAAGGACACATTAAGGGTTCATAGAATGTTGGCACATTATCTGATCAGGCAGACAAATGGGGAGGTATTTTTGGGGAAACAGCATGGCAGCACCCCCAGCCCAGATAGCTGCAGAAACTGGGCCTGCTCTAACCACTAAACATGATTTGGGTGAAACGACAGGAGTCAGAAAGTGAACCCCCTGGACACAATGAAAAAGGGCTGCTCCACTGCTATCTCCTACATTGTCACTCAACAAGGACATGATAAACAAAGACCCCTCTGTGAGGACTTCACTGGTCCAGAAAGGACAAGGGAAGGCATGACGATATCAGGGAATCAGCTTGCAAAGAGGAAAAGCCATCTTGGTGTCACCTAGTTCATCAGTCTGGGGCCTGGAAATCCTCTTCTTTTATCTAAAAGGGTGGATACTTGCTGTCTGATAAGCTACTGTGCAGGAACAGCAGTCTGAAGGTCTTGTTGTTACCAAAGAAGGCATAAAAAAGAATAGACTTCAGTTTGACTCAATCACTGGCAACCTGATCCAAGGTCAAATTTACAGTCATTGCCAGGATATTCACTGCATCAGAAAGATGGTGGTCCAAGTAAGAACATGCCATGGCCACCAAAAACAGAACACGGAATGACTTTTTCATGATCTCAGATTTTTGGAAGTAATTAATGTCCACTATTACTGACTAAATAAGAAAGCAAGGAAACCTTGACAAGTAGAAGTCATATTTCAGGCTATAATTTACAAAGCAGCAGAAGGGTACACCTGCCTGTTAGACTATTCAATCTTGTCTACCCTGTCTACAGACAAGGAAACAGAACACTTCGGTTTCCATGGATGTTTGAGACCCCTGAAGACCCACACGAGGTTAGTCTGTGAATACTTACCAAGGGAAGTACTCTAGACTGCAGGTGAACTATACAGCATATCAATCCCTCCCACTGGACAGCCACCAATTGATGAGGAATCTACAGGCCTTCAAAATAATATCGTCCAAGGCTAACCTGAAGACAGGAAGAAGTGGAAGGCCCTGAAGGCCTTCTACATGAAACTCTTGGGAAGGACAAATACAAATAGAAGTAGTCCCATGTCTCTTCCAAGAAGGAACCAACAAATAATAATTTGTGGAGTGAAAGGTTCCATAAAGATCTCATGCTCACTTAGGATGAAGGTATCCCCCTTTGACTTGGATCTCTCCTGGGAAGACATCCATTATGCTCCTCCCACTCCAAAGGCCATCTTATTCTGGGGTTCACATAACTATGCTAGCAAAGGTGTGATCAAAATATATTACATGACATTGAGATCCATGTATGATGAAAAAAGGCCTGCATTATGCCGGACACCTGCATCAAATTCCTTATAGGTAAAAATCCCACAACAATGACTCTCTCTTAATCAAGAGATGAATAAATATATGGTCCTTTATGTCTGACCTGCAGATCCTGTGACTCATCTGTTCTTCCAAGGGCAACCAGTCCATCTGAACAAAGGAGGAGGGCCTTGGAGAAGAAGCCTTGGTTCTAACTACTCTAGGATATGAAAATCAGTAATTCAAGCAGCTGCTCCCTTTAGTCAGGTTCGGAGATTAAGAGACATACGTGATCAGTTGGGAGAAGTTAGTGTGAACACCCTAGGACACCCATTCTAGGATAGAATCTAAGGCCTTAAAGTTCCAAGAGATCCAGGAAACCAGAATGCAAGCAAGTCCTTTTTTATCAGGAACAATCCTCACTCCAGAGAAGGTCAGGAGACATTAGGAACTTAAACTCTGGGAGGAGTAGGCTTGAGATCATTCTCTAATAAAATTAAGGACAAAAAATTTGGCAAACATGCCAGACAGCAAGGGAGATCTGCACACTGAGAATAGGTCATCCTACCATTCTACTCTGCACTACACTGAAGGAAGCAGTAAGACAATATTTTTACCTAATACAATTACATAAACGTTTGCATGTGAAATGTTACTGAATTTCATTATTAGCAATTTCTTTATAATAACCATATAAAGTTTGTCACACATTCATCTTTACTGTACGTTGGTCAATGTTATTGCTGCACACTAATTTATGAAACTACTAACTCACTATGAATTACTTGCTGAAATATTTGTTAATCAATGTCTTTAACAAGGACACAATGCTTCTTTAAACATATACATTCACTATACTATACCAGCCACATCTATGACTATTAATAATTCTCTTGATACAGATCACACTGATTAGTATATCAGAAATATTTTTAGAAGTCATCAATCATACAATTAGTTAAGGTCAATCTTTTTTGGTGCGCATCACACTGTCTTCATTTTTTATACAAGAGACCTTTGCTTCGACCCATTTTTGCTTACTACATGTTCATACATAGTCATACTCCTGTAATACATTTTCATTATGCAGAATCACATTTTAGACCCTTTTGCTTGAAATTTTCCTTGCTATGTGCTCAGTCTGTCATCCTAGATATAATGAAGTTTCTTCCCACCTAGTGTACCATGATATGTCTTCTTCTCTAACACATATGTCAGCCTTATTACAATTTGCTGTTAATTTGCATTGTGTTTACTTCATTATATAACTTAAATAAATATGTGGATTCAAAGCTGTATTTTGATACAGCATTATTTACTACAGACCTTTACATAGTGGTGCACTTAGCTGGCACCCACATTCACTACATAAATTCTGCACATCCGTATGTGTTCATATCCAGCAGGCAGAGTTCCATGACTGTTCATCCTGCAGTAGTCATCTGCAGTGTATGTATATGCATTTGTTCATTCGCTTATCTTTACATACATACTGGTTTTACACTAAATTTTATTTACCTTCTTCAATGTTTCTAAATATCATAACTTTATCATGTTGCTGCTGTAATTTAAAAATAGTTAATTACTTACTTAAAAATCATTCTTTGGCAATTATGAAATGGAGAATTTCCATGTGGCTTGAAAACCAGCTCAAGTCTGCTGCTAAGAAAGGATTTGTGGAAGTTACAAGTTTTACATTTATAACACAGCATATTCTAGTGTGGACTTTGATTCATTGAGGAGGCTTCATTTGTGTACAGTTTAATATTACTGTATAGTTTCATAGTTTCATAGTTTCATAGTATAGTACTAGGCTATCTGCCCTGGGGCATTTGTAAGCCTAGCCATAGTGATGTGGCTTTTGCCACCCCATGAAATGGTACAAAAATGTACAGAATAAATCTAGAATACTGTGCATCTGTCTAGTAGTGACACAATGAAGGTCCCCTTATATAATAGAATTAGTTTACTGTGCCCCTGTCTAGCAGTGACACAGATGTGACCCCTGGGGTAAACTTACAATCTCCCATCCACTCATCAAGATTTCTCTTGAAGAGAGTCAGTGAGGGGCTCTGCCTAATACGAACTGGGATCCTGTTCCAAAGCATGGGAAGCCTCTGGGTTATGAATCTATCCCTCCAGCATGTCCTATTCATACTTGTGCTGAGGTTTAAGTCTTTAGCTCTCGTGGTCCTGATGGATTTGGATTTTTTGAGGTGGAGCATGTCCATCAGATCCTGATTGGACATGGCCTTGTACGTCAGGCAGAGATCACCTCTGAGCAGGCGGTCTGCTACCTTATAGAGCTGAAGTTTCTTTAGTCTGGCAGAATAAGAGATATGTTGGAGACCCTTGATCCTTTTTGTGAGGTACTTTTGTGGTCTCTCCAGCTGTTGCAAATGCCGGGTGAGGTACATACCAAATGGGGCATTGTACTCAATCATGGGTCTGATGAGGGAGGAATATAGGGGTAAAATGACATCCTTGGATCTGGATGTGAATCCCTTCATGATGAGGTGTGCAAGGTAGAATGTTTTTCTAACCACTTTGGCAACGTGGGTGTGAAATGAGAGGTGGCTGTCTACTTGGGTCCCTAGGTCTCTGATTACTTTTTCTGTACTCAGTGGATTGCTGTCTATGTGATAATTTGTGGGTACTTTGTTTTTCCAAAGGGATGACTATACATTTTTGGCATTTAGTTTAAGGCTGTGACTACGGCACCAGTTCTCTGTTTCAGTGAGGCCTTTTGTAGGATGTGTGTGTCTGCTGGTGTATCGACTATGGTGCCTAGTTTGCAGTCATCTGCAACTTTGTCAGCCACAGCCCTCCCATGTTTGCTTTAACATCTGAGAAATAAATGCCGAACAAGAGGGGTCCCAGGACAGATCCCTGTGGGACACCACTTGTGACTGGCTTTGAGTCTGACATTGCTCCAGCGATTTTAACTTTATGGGTTCTGTCCTTTAGCCAGTTTGCAACCCATCTAGTGACATAAGGGTTTACTTTTAAGCTGTTTAGCTTATCTATGATGCCTGAGTGGGGTATTTTGTCGAAGGCCTTAGCCAAGTCCAGGTATGCTGTATGGACTGCTTTGCCCTCATCAATGGCTCTAGTGACTGTTTTGAAAAAGTCAACCAGATTTAAAAGGCAGGATCTGCCCTTTACAAAGCCGAACTGGGTGAGGTCAAGTGTCTGTAGGTCCCCTATGTCTCTGTTTATGAGTTCCATAATGATTCTTTCCATAGCTTTGCAGACCAGGCTAGTTAAGCTTATGGGGCGGTAGTTTCCAGGGTCTGTAGAGGCACTCCCCTTGTGGAGTGGGACCACTGTTGCTGTACGCCAGTGTTCAGGTACATATCCCGAAGTAAGGCTAAGGTTAAATAGCATTTTTATGTGTGGGTTTAGCTCCTCTTGGAGTTCATGTAACACACACCCCGGGATACCGTCAGGTCCCATTGATGCTGTGTTTTTTGCTTTGTTCAGGGCGGTTCTCACTTGGACATCTGAGATGACAGGGAGATTACATTCAGCTGGGATAAGTATTTCTTCTTTTGGGGGTGAAGGAGGGGAGAAATTTGCACTGAACCTGTCAGCCAGAATGTTGGCAATATCTGTGGGTTCAGTGTATTTTTTGTTGTTGTGAACCAACTCTGAGCATATCTGAGGGTTTCCACCCAGGTTTCTAACATAGCTGAAGAAGGCTTTGTGGTTATCTTTAGTGTCCTTAGCGATTTTTCTCTCAAAGTTTGCCTGGGATGTTTTTATGAGAGAACGTAGTTTTCTGCTAATGTTGATCAGAGATGTCTTCCCTTCATGGGATTTCGCTCTGACATGCAGTAGCTTCCTTCTTTTGTTATACAATTTGTTTATGGCTGAGGTCCACCAGACAGGACGCTTACATTTGGTGGAGAGGGACTTGGATTTGTTTGGGATTGCATGATCCATGCATTCTTGGAGATGTCCATAGAAAGCATTTGTGAAGGTTTTGGCATTGTGGGATGTGGTATCCACTGGCACAGTGGGCTTAAAGGATACCATCTCAGTCTTAAGAAGAGTGAAGTCTGCTTTTGAGAAGTTTTTCACTGTGGTCTTTTGTGCTGGGGGTGGAGGTGGGATATGTATATCCAGGGTGATTAGTTTGTGGTCAGATCTCACTAGTGAGGGGTATACTTCTGGTGTGGAGCATTTTGTCCCCATGTTTGTGATGATCAGGTCTAGTATATTATCTCCCCTAGTGGGAGAGGTGACTAGTTGTTCCAGTGCATTTGAATTTATGAATTCCAGGAACCTTTGGGCTAGGATATTAGGGCTAGAATAATGTACCCAATCTATGTTTGGGTAGTTGAAGTCTCCCAGTATGATGGTATTTTGTGATACATTCATATCCTCCAATGTCTTCAGGAAGGCTGAGTGGGGTTCTTGAGATTGGGAGGGTGGTCTGTAACATGCTACCAGTTGTATAGCAGTTTTGTCTATGGTTAGTTGCACCTGTATGGTCTCTGATGCTTCATGTGTTGCTACTAACCTGGAGGTGTGGGTGTCCTTTATGAATATGGACACTCCTCCTTTGTGGTTCGGCCTGGGTTTTGGGGCCGAAAAGCATGATACGAGGTATAGCCTGGTAGCGCTGGGGTGCTCTCAGGAGCCTTGGACCAGGTTTCAGTTACTGCACAGACGTCGATGTTCTCCATGCTGAGGAGTGCATCAAGTGCCTGCATCTTGAGATTTAGACTTCTGGCGTTGAGCAGCATTACCCTTAGTTTTTTTCCATTTTTATTTTCTAAGGAGGTGGGTTTACATATTAATATCTGCTTTCTGCCTATTGATGTTCCTGGTTCACAAAGCCGTCCACATTATTATTATTATTATTATTATTATTATATATGTATGTATATATGCATTTATTTATTTATTTTAGTCTAATTCCACAATCCAGTTTGCTCCTCCCACTCCAAGGGCAAATAGATCACATGACAAATGCATTTTTAAGCAACACTTGTTAAGGCACCCTCACTGGGGAACTAGAAGGGGCTTTCCAGTTCAGTCATTCTACAAGTTTACTACTGGAGGAAGCTGCTGCTGGACAGCCAGCTGTTAGTGTATAACAACAATGTAGTGCATAAAGCTCTGTGATTACACACCAAAATCAGAGAAAAGACAGACATCATAAAAGGTGCTTAACAAGCCTCACCACTGTTAAACTTCTAGTCTCACACTAGATTATTAATGGTAATCAGTGCCTATCACAGAACAGCAGCAGAAAACACAAAGATATTTAAAACATTAAACACTTCACTGTATTAAGTGTTTAGCATATTCTTAAATGTACACTTCACAACACAGTTCTGTGGTTAGATGCTCTCTATTTGGCAATGCTAAGTGCCTGTTTATTTTTTCTTTCTGTAACTATTTTAGCACTATGTATATTTCTTTCTGTAACTATTGTAGGTTAAGCTCCATGCACTACAAAGACTTATTGGATTTCTCCAATTACAACCCTGGTTGTTATGTGTTATCAACATGGATATCAAGATATCTTGAACACATAACATGATTATGATACGAGACCTGATATAATCTTATTTTGATTGGTCAATATCTTCAGAGTACTCTTAGTAAGTTGTACACTATAGATACAATCACTCTACCTCTCTCTTCAGTCCCAGTCTATAGTAATCATGTCTAATGGCTCCCTATTAGAATGTCAATATTTGTAATGTGCCAAAACATTGAAACATAAACATAGAAAATCCAGGAAAAGAGTGAATCTCAAGCATTGCACTTCACTTTTATACTTCTTTTTTGCAGGGAGAAAAGCCCCCCCCCCCATCTTATATATATATATATATATATATATATATAGATATATATATATAGATATATATATACCAACTCCTAGATCACCATACCTCGGAGAAAAGGGAATATTCTAAGAAATAGCCATCTCAGACTTAGTATATGTAAGTCCCTTTTTTTGTCCATTTAGTCTCCATATCACAGGACTTTCTAATGTGGGTCCCGACAGTTCAAATGGTTATCTGACTAATACATGGCTTTGTGTTGGCCACAGGTATAGCTAACTCTTCTTGTGATCCAATCTAGCAGCCCCCTCCATCCTCATCTTTACATTGAGGAGCAAAAAAAAGTTATTTCATTCTGAACTGTAGTAAGCTAAGCAAACTGCTTTGTAGCAGGCAGCTGCTACAAATTATGCCACAGACAGAGTAATAAAGTATTTCATGTCAGACAGCAAATGCAAATGCAAAAAAAAAATAAATAATGCTCTGCCTTCTTTTTTAAACTGCAGAAAGCAGCTAGTAAAGTTTATGCCATACACAGTTCAGACCACAAATGCAATACCAGCATTTTTGAATGCTGATATCATATTAAAGTCTGATTGGCATCAGTCATCTGCTCCCCCTATAAGTTTGCACCTGGGATAACTGTCCCCTTAGCCCTACCCTAGGTATGCCTCTGATGTTAATTTCTGTAAAGTCCCATGGTAACTAATATGGTCTCAGTCAATAGATCTGGTTAGTACTGAGTAACAGTATCTGTCACGATCACAGCCCCTCATCAACCACTTTTCAGTATAGCTGCCTGTCATTTGTCACCTTTCTCATCCTTAAGATCTGAACCCAAGTTCCTGCCTCTGGACTTTGAAAAATTTGTTATGTTTGCATGTTGGTGTCGATGTTTTTTCCCCATCAAGCTATTCCAACCTCCTACTCTGCCCAAGCTCATTTACCTTATGTACTCATTAAGCCACACCTAGTTTGCAAAACTGCAAGGTAGAGCTGATGTATTTGTCTTCTGCCTCAGTTGCTCATCTGCTCACATTCCTACCTTTGTTACTACCTGCTCTTCTTCCATCTTCACCTAGCACCTTTTGATGTTCATCATTTGGAGCTGCCACAAGAGTACTGATAAGCCCAGTAACGTTTGCATGCCTATGAATAATAAAATAAAACTGATCCTATGCATGTCTTACCATATTTTGGTGTAGCGGTACATAAAAAAATCACCAATTTCTCTAGAGAAAGTTACATAGTTACATACTGTACTTCTTGCCAAATATGAATGCCTGTAATGAAGTTTATATACCCTTTCCCCAGTGAAGTGTGATAGAAGAATTTTAAACAATAAACATTATTACCCTTCTATCTTGGTAGGTGTGCAACAAAAGAAGGGAGAATCACAGAAAGCTGAACTTCGTTAGAGAAACTTGCTATTTGTCAGCCATCTGCTTGCTTGCTTGCATGCAAAGATAAAGTGTCCAAATGATGACAGTACTGGATTAGATCTTAGCAGACTTTAAAGTACTGCTTTTATGAAGCTAAGACTGAGTCCTCATACATCTGAGCAAAACATATACCATATTACCTGCACTGATGCACAAACAACTTCTGAGATTACACTGCAGAGATGGCTGCAAATGACATTGTCCTGTGTGGACCTTTATTTGCTAAAAAGCAGCTGCAGACTGCTACATCCATAATTTGTCGTAGATTTTTTTTTCAATCTGTGTTAGTCCTGTGGTAAGTAGTCACAGTGAAAATGTTCTTGGCATGCATGCACCAAATACAAGTGTTTTTTTTGTTTGTTTTTTTAATTTGGGTTAGTCCCATAGTGAATAGATATAATGAGCAGAATGCTCACAGTTCTCATACACACCAAATGTGCACAATTGCAGTTATAGTAACGGTAATTCCAAACTGTAAATATGTTTACCACTTAGACAGGGACACCATGAAAGAAAGCATGGAAATGTGTCAGCATCATCTGCAGCCTCAAAGGAGTTGTGGAGTACCTATCTCACTGGATATCAAGGTATGTGTGGTTCTACATATATTAGCTACAGGGACATTCAGCAGCCTACTCTGATACAGTGGGGTATTTCAGACATCTGCCTTGAGGATACTCCATCAATTCCTTGATGTCATGCTTCAGTATGTTGGGGAACATATGAGGTTCTCACATAACTCAAAGAGAGATCCAACACTGTGCTGTAGTTCAATGATGTATCCCATTTCCCTGATGTTCTGGAGGCCATAAATTGTACCCCCACTGAAATACAGACTCCACCTGGTGAACTGAGAAGGAGGTATGTGAAATGCAAAGGGTATCACTGCATCAGCAGCCAGGTGGTCTGTAATGGGGCAGTTTTCATGACATACACATATTGTACACATATTACCTCTATCAGTGCTTTGCAGGGGTTGACTTCTCACTGGGGCATCTTGTTGGTGACACTGAATATTGTATAGAACCCTGGCTCATGACACCCTTGAGAAATCCGTACAATCAAATTTACCAGGGATACAACCATATACTTTTGTACACCAGAAACATTATGGAGTGTGTGTTTGGGCAACTAAAAGCACACTTTTGCTGTCTGGTTACACCCAGTGGTTCCCTGCAGTATAACCCTGTCATATATGCCAGAATACTGACTGTATATGTTACATTGCACAATATTATAGTTAGGAAGTAGCCACAGAAGGTGGCTTCTTGCAAGGCCAGCTGTTCTGTGCACAACTGGCAGTGGAAGCTCAGATAAATGAAAAGGAGGAGGAGGAAGAAACAGCAGGGGATCCATGCCAAATGATAGCAGGCACAGTATGCTGTGGCACTAACAAGGAAGCAGTGGATTTGACATAGCTTTACAACATAAGTATGCAAGAGTTAATCAGATACATTACAGTAAAAGTTATTCATGCAAAAATACCAGACTGTGCTTAGCCATGCATAGCCTGCTCATGCTGTGCATCAGACATAGGCAACCCAACCACTGGAAACCATATCTCTTGAGAACACCCTTGACAACCCCTGTGGGGATCTCCTTTCCTTTGAGTGCAAGGGGCAGATTCAGACACCTGTCTACTGAGGCCAGCAGACTTGCTTGATCTGTAATGTCCCTATCAACATGCCTTCTTTCAGATGTTTCTGTATCCTGGGTAAGCTCAGACAGAAAAACTGTGTCCATGGTTCCTATAGTGGATGGAGTGATCACACTCCCAGTGGCAGCTCATCCCCACCATCATTGTCAGAAGCTACAGATCCTCCAACATCAGACAGGGTCTGTCCCACAGTAGAGGCACCAGATAAAGATTCACCTGTGAATACACCAACAGAAAACAATATCCAGTGTACATATGACCTAACACCATAGCTACACATGCAACTGCTATCACCAGATAAGATTCACCTATGAATACACCAATGGAAAACAATATCCAGTGTACATATGACCTAACACCATAGCTACACATGCAACTGCTATCACCAGATAAAGATTCACCTGTGAATACACCAATGGAAAACAATATCCAGTGTACATATGACCTAACACCATAGCTGCAAACTGCTCTCATTACAACTATAAACATGAAAAAATAATAAACCAGACCATTTCATGTGTAGATGGATATGCTTGTTGGAGCCCCAATGTGCATGTATACCATAGGTCAGATATGTAGAGAGACTATGCATAATGAGAACTTGGCAGCTTCTGCTTAAATGAAGTGGGACAACACACTTGGGGAATCTGAAGTTGAAAGTCTTGGGGCTTTTCCAGCTCTGCCCCAATATCCAGCACCACACCATGGGCCTCTGTGGAGGTAGTACCACCTTTAAGTGAGGCCAGGAACTCCTCCATCTCTGGAAAGGGTAGTTTGATTGATTTCCCACGTGTTAGCCTATAGTCTCATACCAGGGTTTCTGCTCTGTAGAAGACATCATGGATCATATACATGGCCCTATGGTTGACCATTTTATAACCACAATCCTAACTACCCAGAGTGTTAACATTACTGACAATTTCAACACACATATGGTCATGGAAGGGCTGGCCAGAGGAATAGATAGCAAGGAGCCATCACCCATGGAGATGGAGGGCCTCCTGTAACCACCTCATTCCCAGCATCTGTAAACTGGGATTTGCAGATGGATGTGGAGGCAGTACCAGATGCAGTAATTTTTTAGGGGCTCTATTTTTTAAGGCATAGTTCTGTTGAGAATGGAAAGTAGTGGAATTAACAGCCTTGTCCTTGCAGGGAGCCTTATTAATCCTTACACTACTACTACTATCCTATTAGGCCTAATAGTATGGTCCACAATCTTTAAGTAAATATCATTCATGTATTGTGTTCTATGCACAGATTCTCAACAACAAAAGCATATAATTGAAACTGAACAATAGCATCTAACCATTATAATAATGTTATTTAAAAGGTTGTGACAAACTCCATATGTGTAAGACACACAACTCTAGAATAGTATTGAACATTACTTCATGTAGAAGTTCAGGAGTGTGTTTACCATGTATCCTAGCAATACATGCATGCTACTACAGTACACTTCAGCTGTAACCCTTACTATATTTTTGGTTGATACACATACACATACTGACTTTAATGACAACCTTTATAGGCCTTTTAGTAAACAGCAAACACAAAGCTACCATTATACAAAGATAGATGTGTGAAAAGTAGCTATCTTCTTGAGAAGAGTATTTTTGAAAAAACACCCTTAGCAGGATTTTAACTTCAGATTAGTTTTCTACTGTTTTCTTCCTTAGCGTGATGAGCTGCATGCTTATGACAATTAATGCTCATCTCATTATTGTTTTCTGAGCCACTCAATTTGCACAATGACAAAACCCAATAAACATCATTAGGATTTCTAGACAACGCTGATCACATGCTTGAATACCTGTGAGCAGCTCTATGCATGCATAGGCAGCCATTTATTCTAGGAAGGAGATAATTGTCATCCCATATTTAACTATCAGATGGAATCGCTATAGAACATGAATTCTGTACAGCCTACACAGGGTCGGAGGGCTGCCATGTTTCACATGTTAAAGTGCCATTGGAAACAACAAATATAGTACCTATATATTCTGAGTTTGCCATCCTTCTTGCAAATGAGTTGCCTGTTGATGCATATCATTGCATGGATTTTGGGATGTGTGAAAACTGTTTTGGGTGCCAATCATCTATTTTCCCTTAAGATTCTGCAAGGTGAGACATCATGGCTGGAAACAAATAGAGTACTGCTACTTTCAGAGTACAGAGGAGGTGTGAGGAGGAGTCCATGATTTTTCTGAACATCCTCTATAAGGAGGGCTATACCATGAAGGCCGTATAAGACTGAAGGGAAGTAAATATTGTGGGAAGAAATAGCCAGGGAATTCTTATGGGTAGGCTTGTATAGGCCCTAGGGCCGATAGCCTAGTACCAACCTATGAACCTATGAACCTATAGACTGGACAAGGCTCTCACCCATTTTTCTGGTACATGTGAAAAGTGCCTTCACCATTACAGTGACATGAGGCACAACAGTTCTGACTTCCTTTGCCAATGGGAGGAACCACCTTCATGCTATAAGCATAACTTCTTTTCATTATGCCCTTTTTATGTCTCTAGATCCTGAAAAGATCAAAAGAAATAGGCAGATGCACAGGATCCAACATAAGCTTCTAAGACAATATCATGGTGACTATGCATGCTGCCATAAAAATGTCTGTGTTATAACAGTAACATTAGTAGGTATTCAGTGGGCAAAACCTGTAATTTGCTCCCATCTGACCTTACTCTGAACCCCTCCCTTAATCAGTTGAAAAAAATCTAACCCAGTATTCTAAAACTCACTGATTATGTCCTTGCTCTAACCCTGACTAAAGCCTCATCTACTTCCATTTCCCTGCAATTTTTATTCACAGCGACTAACCTCTTACACTAAAAGGTTTGAAAAGAGAAACTGTAACATCTTTGCAGATACTCTGTATATAAGTTGCACCTATAGGTTTGATGAGAAACTGTAACATATTTGTATATATTTCTGAATATAATCTGTATTCTTCATAGGCTTGAAATGTGAAACTGTAACTTGTATGTTAATACAATATGTTTGTGCATATACTGTAACTTGCTTGTCTTTATCTGTTTGCAAGTTTGGAGCTTTTCTCCCCGGGCCTCCGCTGAAAATGGACATGTATCCAGTCGGACTATCCCGGTCAACAAATGAAAAATAAATAATAAATAAATAATACATGTATAAGTTTCATAGGCCAGTGCCTCATCTGTTAGTAATGCGTAATTCAAAGGCATTAGTATAACCTTGCAATGTTAGAAGTGTTTCTTCATGTTCCCTTCCTCTGTAGGTGGACACATGGATATAAATGTTAGGTGTCTTTCTCCCCACACTAATGACGGGGTCAGTGGGTTCACCCCCCCCACCACCACCAAACACACACATACTCTGTAGTGATCATGAAAAACATTTCATGTATATTTTTCTGATCAGTAGAATCACTACAACAGTACATGATCCATATATGTAAGATTGTCATTATTAGTTTGATGGACATTTTCACAACTTACAATAGTACTGGGTGTCATTTTCCTATCACCTTTGAGTGAAATATGTCAATCTGAGCAGACTATTTACTTTCTATATGTAGGTATTCTCATAGATCAAAATGCATCTCTGTGCATAGGCAAATGTTGCTCTGGCTAAATAACCCCAGACGTTAATCTTTTATTTGTAATACTGCATGTCAGGCTGGTTGTTGTATTAGCTATCCCTTCCTATCTCTCTCTCTCTCTCTCTCTCTCTCTGTCTCTCTTTCTCTCTCTCACTTTATAGATAGATAGATGAAGTCTTCCAACATCCATGATTATTTCATGCTTTGCAAAGTGGTCTGTTTCACTGTATCACTATCAACAATAGTTAGAATGTAATTTTCATTCTGTTTGTATTTCTCTTCCTCACCCTCTTTGTCACTATCCTTTTTCTTGCATACATTTTGTTTTTCCATTTCTTTTACTATTATATGCAGCAGTACAACATGCTACAACCAGCACACTGGCAAGGTCTGTCACCCCCCCCACACACACACACGTGCAGCAGCAGCACCACCACCACCAGCACATTGGGTCCCAGCTTGTCATAGCTGTCTCCACACCTCCTGCACTACCTGCAGCACCTGCATTTGTTGTCCCTCCACCAGAGGCTGGCACGGTGGTACTTGCTGGTAGCAGTGCAAGTTGAGGTGACTCCTTTATCACCCATTGGCAGTTGGAAAATAATGCGAGTGATATAATTGACTGGAGGTTGGATGCCCATATCAGCCAGGAGGAAATCATGTTCTGGTATTTCATTGAGTCGTGAACCTGCCCAGCTCTGGGTCCACCTTCTGGTCAAGGATGTGGTGGTGACAGTGCCCAGGGTAATGAGGAATCTCCCACTGTGTTTCAGCTGCAGAGACTGCATCTGTGAATACCCGTTCCTATCCCCCAGCCTGATGATCCCCTCCCTACTGTGTCCATGCCCACCCCTGTTGGTTTCGTAGTCCTCTCCTCACCTTGTCTTCCTTCTTTTTGTCTGATGTCTCCTTCAACATTGTGTTTGCCCTCTCTCATTGCATTAACACACTGCCTGCTAGTCTTGTATGTCTTTTCCTGCTACCTAATCTACTCTTCTTTGAAGGCTGTATGTGAAGCCGAAGCACTAGGTCTATTAAACTACATTTTCATTAGTATGTTTCTGTGACCATTTTATTGTTGTTTTATTTCACTTTTGAATATTTAGTTGTTTTTATTAATCTACTCTTCTTACCTTCCTCTTACTTCCCTTACTTCCTTCTATGAGTTTCTCTTCTCTTAAAAACTGGTTACTTGTCCCCACAAAAAGGGTATTCCTCCTAAGCTACTTAAATCCTGTTCATTCCTTATTTGCTAACCTTCTGTTGTACCTCTGCTTCATTCCTCTTTTCATTTCTATCCTACACTCCCATTTCCATCCTTTAATCTGGTCAAAAATTAGATAAACACACCACACACCAATAAGGGCTAATCAAAATTTTCTGTTTTGTGTTCAAACAATGCACAACTGGTCATGAAGAGCACAACTGAAGCCCTTATATAACCAATGAGAAATAGTACCTCTTCTTGCATAGAAAAAAATGAAGTCCAGTCTATGTCATGCTCTACATATATTGCCATCGGTGGTGCAAATAAACTGAATGCTGTTGCATGGAAGTTGCCAGTTATGCAGTTGAATAAACCATATTCCTTTACTCTGATGATTGCCATGGCTCAGCTTGTTAATAACCTCTTTTGTAGGCTGTCAATGTACAGAGTAGGTGTCTCACTCCCTTCACGGTTATATTTTTGTCTTACTTTCCTGCTTTCATTTTGTTGTTGTATAACATACCCCACACACCCCTGATAAGTATTTCTTTGACCCCTTCAGTATGACTCCTTCAAGAGTTCACTTAATTATTGGTTTAAGGGACTCCCACAGTTGAAAGTCATATGTTCAGTTCTCTTAAAACTGTCTTTTGGTTACTGCTTACATTCTGTTGTATACATTCTCCTGATATGTGTTTGCCTGATCCTTTTAGCATTAGTCTGGCAGTAGCTCACCTAGTTAATGCTATATTTGCATAAATATCATTTAACAGGATAATGGGTTGAAATCCCCTTGAGGATGACATTTTGTTTTTCATTACATTTACCATTATAGTGCTGTTACATTAATAAAATAAGCGTTATGATGTCAGGACTGGTTTAGATCGGTACATCATGTTATTTTACTGTATCCCCTTATCCTGTCTGAGTTTTACATTTTGTCTGTGTTCAGGTATTTCAGACAAATATCTGTATGTGTCATACCCCCTTAACTTTCTGTTCTGTATCCCCTCTATGTTCACCATGCTCTCGTTGTAGTCTTATGTCCATTTTTATTGTTCTTGTTGCCCTGCTTCTACCTCTGTACACAGTCCATAGCAATTATAGCCTTATTTTAGTCCATAAGACACTTTTCTGCATGTCTTTTGTCTTGAGTCATAATAATAACTTGCCACATTAGTGTTCATCTGTGCTTGAGTTTGTCTGATGACTACACTAATATCTCACGCA
Organism: Protopterus annectens; assembly: GCF_019279795.1. Lineage (NCBI taxonomy): Eukaryota > Metazoa > Chordata > Ceratodontiformes > Protopteridae > Protopterus > Protopterus annectens. Next base: position 419,719,968 of record NC_056735.1, read on the forward strand.
CAGTCAATGCTTACAACAGCTGCCCATATTTTACTCTGGCCCCAGGCTGGTCTAACGCAATGTCCCATGAGTCCCTTTTGTGGCAGCAATGAGGAACTGCTCATCAGGTAAATTGGCCTGGCTGCATGCATTCCTAATGAGCCTCAAAGTTCATCAGGCATGCATGGTAAACAGGGTTGACTTGGCTGTGATAGTGTACCATGCTTAATATTTATTATGGAAGTGAGTTTAACAATGATTTTTAAAGCATACCACAGAGAGATATTAAGTATTAATTATTTAAATAAATAGGTTCATGATAATTCTTTCTTGCATGCTAAAATTTTATAAACAAATTTTCAGCAGCATGCAGAAGTTGAACATTTATTGCACTTTACAAGGCTACAGCTTTAGATGTGTAATACTAAGATGCATTCTATAGACAGAGGGACCGAGCTAGTAAAGATGTGCAGCAGGTAAGGGTGATAAAGGCTAATGAGGGAAACATACTCACAAGCGAGGAGAGTGTGTTGAGCAGATGAAAAGAGTACTTTGAGGGGCTGATGAATAAAGAGAATGAGAGGGTGAGAAGGTTGGATGATGTGCGGATAGTGAATCATAAAGTGCAGTGGATTAGCAAGGAGGAAGTAAGGATAGCTATGAAGAGGATGAAGAATGGAAAGGCTGTTGGTCCAGATGACATACCTGTGGAAGCATGGAGGCATTTAGGTGAAATGGCAGTGGAGTTTTTAACTAGATTGTTTAATGAAATTTTGGAAAGTGAGAGGATGCCTGAGGAATGGAGAAAAAGTGTTTTTGTACAGATTTTTAGGAATAAAAGTGATGTGCAGAGCTGTATTAACTACAGAGGGATTAAATTGATCAATCACAGCATGAAGTTATGGGAAAGAGCAGTGGAAGCTAGGTTAAGAAGGGCGGTGATGATCAGTGATCAGCAGTATGGTTTCATGCCAGGAAAGAGCACTACAGATGAGATGTTTGCTCTGAGAGTGTTGATGGGGAAGTACAGAGAAGGTCAGAAGGAGTTGCACTCTGTCTTTGTGGACTTAGAGAAAGCATATGACAGGGTGCCGAGAGAGGAGTTGTGGTATTGTATGAGGAAGTCGGGAGTGTCAGAGAACTATGCAAGAGTGGTACAGGATATGTACGAGGGTAGTGTGACAGCAGTGAGGTCTGCGGTGGGAGTGACGGATGGATTTAAGTTGGAGGTAGGATTATATCAAGGATCAGCTCTGAGCCTTTTCTTATTTGCAATGGTGATGGACAGGTTGGCAGACGAGATCAGACAGGAGTCCCTGTGGACTATGATGTTTGCAGATGACATTGTGATCTGTAGTGAGAGTAGGGAACAGGTGGAGGAGACCCTGGAGAGGTGGAGATATGCTCTAGAGAGAAGAGGAATGAAGGTCAGCAGGACTAAGACAGAATCTATGTTTGTGAATGAGAGGTAGGATAGAGGAATGGTGAGGATGCAGTGAATAGAGGTGGTGAAGGTAGATGTGTTTAAATACTTGGGATCAACAGTTCAGAGTAATGGTGAGTGTGGAAGAGAGGTGAAGAAGAGAGTACAGGCAGGATGGAGTGGGTGGAGAAGATTGTCAGGAGTGATTTGTGACAGACGAGTACCAGTAAGAGTAAAAGGGAAGGTCTACAAGAGGGTAGTGAGACCAGCTATGTTATATGTGTTGGAGACAGTGGCACTGACAAAAAGGCAGGAGTCACAGCTTGATGTGGCAGAGTTAAAGATGTTAAGATTTGCACTGGGTGTGACTAGGGTGGACAGGATTAGGAATAAGTATATTAGAGGGTCAGCACAGGTTGGAAGGTTTGGAGACAAAGCCAAATAGGCAAGATTACGTTGGTTTGGACATGTGCTGAGGAGGGATGCAGAGTATGTTGGGAAAAAGATGCTAAGGATGAAGCTGTCAGGTAACAGGAAAAGAGGAAGGCCTAAGATAAGGTTTATGGATATAGTGAGAGAGGACATGCAGGTTTCTGGTATGACAGAGCAAGATGCAGAGGACAGGAAGAAATGGAAACAGATGATCTGCTGTGGCGACCCCTAACGGGAGAAGCTAAAAGAAGAAGATTTTCTTCTGTGCAACCAGAACTTACAAATAAGGGATATAAAAATCAGGTTATTGCCCCATTTTTTGGAAATTATTACTTGCCTGGAGATCACTAGAACAAATCAATTTACTAAAATATTTTTGTCCAGCATAATTACTCTGTGGTTACTTTTTTGGCGTCACATCTTTATAATATGAGGTTTTAAACTAAACCTCCATGTATTATGTGTGAAATTAACATGTCTCCTCATGAACGAGCATTTTCCACTAGTTCTCTGGGTTCCTCTCATCTCTTTCCTTTGTTGATGAATCCAAAGGAGGGGACATGATTTGTAACCAAGGTGAAGTCACAGCCTAGCAACTGCTACATTAGAGTTCAAAGTTCCTACTTTATTGTTAGACATTCTTTTTAATGTTGTTGAATACTTGCTTTCCATCTTGTTAATTTTTTTTTGCTGATGTAATGCACCATGTGTTTTTCTGTACCAGACTGCTGGGTAAGCACTGCCCTTACTCAGTCTTGGAGAGACCCATATACAGGATAAAAATATGCATCTACTTCTGTGTCTGTCTTACATTATCTGGTCTTCTGTCATTGGTGAGGGTGGTTAAGGGAAAAGCTATAGCAGTGAGGTCAGGTTTAAAACTTCTTACACTACCAAACAGGTCTGTAAAGGCAAAGGCTTGCTTTTTCATCTGTGGTTTAGGTTATTTCTTTATGCCATCTAGTGTTTCCCTCTGGAGTTTAATGAGGCTCTATCCTATATTAGAATTGTACTTTTTCTCATGCCTGTTTTATGTTTAGGAGTACTCACAGTAAATGTCATCACTCTTAGTGTGCTCACACCTGGATGTATCTTGGGGAAGCATGAATTCCAGTCAGTAGACTGGATTACAGCATCATCCAAACTTGCTACCTCACAGAGCTGACAAGGCTTCAGGACACTCTCCATTAGCACCTGGAATGTAGTTGGTGCCCTGCTAATACCAAAAGGAAACCCAATGTACTAAAACAGTTCCTCTGTCATGGAAAACACTGTTTTCTCATTGAAGACCTGGGACAGAGAGATCTGTGAGTCCCCTTTGGTCAGATCTAAAGAGTTATGGTACTAAGCTTTCCCCCTAGTCATTTCCTAAATTCATTTATGTGTGATGTAGGGTAGGTATTAAATTTGGAAAAGTTGTTCAATTTCCTAAAATCAGTGCAGAGCGTATAGTTCCATCTGCTCCTGTCACCTGTATTGTTAGACTAATTCATTTGCTGCTGGGCTCTTAAATCACCTGTAGTCTCAGCATCTTCCTTATGTCCTCCCATATCGCCTGTTTCTGTGCCTCAGGGATTCTGCACAGTGTTAGATATGCCTTCTCTCCTGGAATTATTTCAGTTTGATTAGTAATGGTGATTAATCAGAGAAGTTCAGTCTACTAGGTTGGAAAATATGGCTTTATTTTTTAATCAAACTTCTGGTATCTTCTGTTTCTGGGTTTTGCAAAGGGTGTCATCTTGAATCACCTGAAGAAGTATGCTGTTTTGTTTTACTAGCCCCCCCCATTATTGGTGCTTGGTCCCAATACCACTGCATTAACCTCTGGTTCTTTCTAAGGTTTTAGCATATTAATGTAGCATATTTGCTTAGTGTTCATCTTTCCTATTTGTTTTACTCAGTAATTTATCTCATTAACTCTTACAAGATTCTTTCATGGACCCTGCCATTTGGTTAGAAATTAATTTTCACTGGAGGGGACTTGTGTCACAACTTCGTCCCCACTCTGGAATTCTTTTGAAGTGGCATTCCTGTTACTTCTTGCTGGTTTTGCTAGGCTTTCTTCATGCTCTGTCTGACTATAGGCAGTAACATTCATATTCTTTCTCATCTACTGTCATAGTGTTTCATGATAGTCCTAAAGGATGTCTCCTCTTTTTGCCCAATGTCTTTGACTATGTCTAATAGTCCCCTGGGATATCTGCTATGTAACAAGTGACAGGACTGAAGCCCACAGAAACCTGGGGAACCTGACCTATAGAGGACATAAGATAGGCTAACAAATGGTCCTGATTCTTTCCATCTGTTACTTTTACCTTCCTTAATATATACTTCAAGGTTCTGTTAAACTGTTCTACTAACACATTGAAGTATAGTGGAAAATGGAGTTCTCAACTGCTTTACTTGAAAAGCTTAGCATAACTGTTTCATTATTCCAGACACAAGCTGGCTGCCTTGGTCTGTAAGGATTTCTTTGGGTATTCTCTTCCTTTAAAGTCAAATAGTCAGTTCTTTGTCTGTAGCTGGCTTCACCTGTCTATCTTTATAACTGTCCTTTTGTAAAGGGAATAACCTCTTGGAAATGTGTAGCCGTTCTCTCACATTCTGGACAATTTGTGCAGAAATTTTCTATTTATTTTATAATCTTGGACCACTAAAATGTATTTATTTATTTATTTGACATTTGTTGACTGGGATAGTCTGACTGGGTTAAAGCATTATTTCAGTGGATACCTGGGGAGAAAAGCTCCACAGTACAAATATAAAAGAAGATTTCATGATACAGTAATGTATAATACAATAAATAAAAACAAAAGGGCATTCAAGGAGGACACTGAGTGATAAATATTGATGGCAATTTATTATCGAAGTCCAAGCAACATACACTAAACCATAAACAAAATAAGAAACATAAATGCATTAATGAAACACTGCATTTTCATCCACTGATAGACTTCTTCAGATGTAAATCAGTCATTTCAATGAGAACAACTTATATACAATAAAAATTAGAGCTACCAATAGGATTCTAACATTAATTAAAATGTTAATTAAAACCTTCAATACATTCCTAAAACATATCACCACTATTAAAACAAATATTCTTAACCTCATACTATTAAGAACATATACCACAAAGATATAAAACCTCAAAACACATATAAGTATAATGTTATGAAATATAAATGAGGGATATAGTGTGATATTAAGAAACTGAATTTAAGACTTAAACCAGCACGTTTAATACACTTTGTTATGAACTCAACACCAATTAGTGGCCATAATTCCAGATAACACTTCTAACCTGCATATTGTGTCAATTAATAATATAAAAGTGTATAATATTGAATATAACAATTGAAGTATAGTAAGACAAACATATATGAAATATGAAATGAAACATGATCTATAAAATGCAAAAAGTCCAAAATGATTTATATTACAATTAAAAATTAAAAAAAAATATATAAAAAAATATAAATTTACTGTTTATAATTTTGCTGCTCTGAGTTTTAGGACAGGGGCAAGGGAGACAGTGTCATTAATACTAGGTGGCTTATTAGCTTCCAAAACTATTTGCCAATATTCTTCTCTGTTTTCACTTTTTGTCTCCCACAAACCCTCCCCCCCAATATCCACTGGCATTACCTCTAAAACAAAAAGTAAAAATTCAGTTAACAGGCAAGTGAGAGTATGCTTAAATAGAGCACTATTCTGAGTTTATTTCTTATATCATACATATGCTCATAAATCCTTCTTCTAAGTTTCCTCTCAGTTTTCCCTACATAAAACGCTGTACATTTATCACACATAGCCAGGTATATAATACCACTAGAATCAGAAGTGTTAAAGGTTCTACTCATTATATAACAGTCAATAGACCATACTATAACAGATTCTTTGTTACTTACAAAAGGGCATTGTGGGTACGAACCACATTTATAAGTATCCACCTCATTAGCTTTTGCCCTATATACATGATTATATTCTAAGTCTTTAATATTAAAACCCCTTCTAAAAATACACCTAAAAGGGTAGTCAAATATAGCTTTAAGATTTGATAGACTAGCAAACTTGGCCCATTCTCTCTGCATATTTTTAATAATCAAAGCATCACCGTTGAATTCAGTCACAAACGCATACTGATAATTCACAGATTTCATAGATTTGTCAATTGAGGGACTCATGTTAATGTTGGTAACAGAAGTGGATGAATCCACCCCTAGGATAGGTATAAACCTAGCCTGTCTTCCCCTAAGTACCTCACATTGAACCTCATTAATCAAATCAATGGGGTAACTTCTCTCAATAAACATCTCCAGCAAAACCTCACACTCCCATTTAAAATCCCAATCATTGGAGGTCATCCTGCTTATCCTTACAAACTGCCATTTAACAATACTTTTCTTTTGATGGTGTAGGTGTGCACTCATATAACGGAGATAGGAATTAGAATAGGTCTTTCTTCCTGTAGACCTTAGACCTAAAAATTCTTGCATCCTTATGAATGCTAACATCCAAATAGTTAACCTTCTCATAATCTAAATTGTATGTGAAGCATAAAAAATTAGTTGAACAAGAAATGTAGTTAAAGAAGTCAATACATTTCTCCCTTGTGTCTACCCAAAAGATACAAATATGGTATAAAAAGTGTTTATACAAAATCCAACAATCCTTGTATTGAGAGTTCAGGATGAATTTGTACTCCCAAACAGAAAGGATTAAATTTGTATACATAGGGGCACAACTCGCCCCCATGGTAACCCCACCAACTTGTCGGAAGAATTCTCCCTCAAAATATAAAAATATATTTCTTAAAACTATGTCAATCAGTTCTAAACAAACACAGAATTCACTGTGTAATAACAGACCTGATATACATAGAGCCTGTTCAAACCATTCTAATCCCTGCTCATGGGTATACAGCCAAATAAATGTACTATATCAATGGTAATAAACAACAATCTTTCATGATATAAGGTTGGTTTTACACACTGTAAAAAAATCCCATGAGTCCTTTAACGCATTGTTGTTTATCCAAACTAATTTCCTAAGTTTAACATCCAAATATTTTGCTAAGAGGAGCTGTTACAGACCCATCTCCTCACACAATAAATCACAGGGGTGGGTGCAAGGGCTTCTTATGTACTTTGGGAATACCAAATATAGATGAAACATGAGGCTTATCATTGTGCAGAAATTTAAAAGTATCCACATCAATGAAGCCATCTAGTAATAAATTTGCTTATATGCTATGTTTATCTCATTAATTGATACTCTCACATATTTACTAACATCATCAAATATTTCCATCATTTTGGCTTCATATATCGTAGTACTCATAAACACAGTACCAGCTCCATTATCGAGTTTCATCACCCTGATATATCTTTTTTTCTTCAGTTCGTCTAATATTTCCCTCTCTTTTTTGGATAAATGTGTGTAAAACCTATGAAACAAAACAGCTTCCCTCAACTCCCTCTCAACCATACTTTCAAAATTCTTAAGTTGAGGGTGCAATTGAATGTGCTAATTTTCCTTAATTCATTGCTATCCTTTTTGTCTCCATTATTACCTTCAAAAAATAATTCCAAATTATTCTTTCACAAAAATAATTTAACATCTATAATAAGCTTGCTAATATCACACTTCCTTCTTAGTCATACCTCTCAACCTCTTAGAGCCAAAAATCTGGACAAAGCCTAAAATGATGGGGGGGGTAGAGACAGAATTTAAATATTGCTCTTACAAACTTAGAAAGTTGATAGAATAATATGTTTTTATTAGCATGAATTTTCTGAAGGATGTGGAGTCAAACTCAAATGTTTGTCATTATGTAATGACTTCAATCCTCAGCTATTTGCCAGAAAAGTACAGATTTTAAGAGGAACACACCAAAAATATGACGCAAAAATCTGCACAGTTGAGAGGTATGTCCTTGGTATAAAGTTGATCCCCTTTGAAAATAAACTAAAATATATTTAATTTATTAACAATTTGTTGTAGTTAAAAATATTGTAACCTTTATAGGATACTATGAAACCATCTGAATAAGATTGTGTAGCAATCTCGGTCAAGACCAATAATCCACAAAAGAGATGCTAAAGAATCAAAAAAGCATGGAGCGAACTTCACTTTCTTTAATCCGTAAAATAGACTGACAAACACATTAACGCTATTCATATACACCACAATCGCGTTTTCGTCCCTATTATTAGGACTTCATCAGATAAAACTACAACAAATCAATTTGATTTAAATACACAATTTGTAATCAATTAACCTATCAAACTGACTCCATTTGTTCAAATGAACAAATCCCCATTCCCAAATCCATCATAAATATTCATTAAACTAATGAATTATTAATGTTGATGTCTTAAAACTATTATAATTCAATTGACATCCTAAAGAACTTCGTTTATGTAATCTTTAATCAACTTAGGACTTTTGTCTCTTTTTTGAAAATTTATATTAATGAATCCTATATTTTATTATACGTAAAAGTGATTGTTTGACATTATTTGTTTACAAAGATATTGTATGTGATTTACAAATGAGATATTAGGCTCCCTCTAGTGTATAAAACCTGCATTTCTCTCAAATAAATTATTCTATTACATTCATTAATAAATATATGTTTAAATATTAATTTATTAATAAATACTTAAATAAATGTTAAACATAAAATTATCTATAAATATATACAAATATAATACAAATTATTAACGTAAAACTGTTAATATCCCTTCAATGTATTAAATATGTATGTATACACAACCCTGTATAAAATTCATACTTTGTTGAATTTTAACTTTAATAATGGTCCAATGGAAATGGTTTCATTTAAACCAGGTTTTCTACTAGCATCAAGGTGGACCTGCCACCACAATTCTCTACTTTCCAAAATTTCTTCCCATGGACCTCCCCTAGCATCTGGTTTTATTTGTTCTAAAACAAAAAATAAAAACTCTGCTCCTACACAACTTTTAGAATGCTTGTATAATGCATTTGTCTCCTTAGCTTTACTAATTTCATAAAAATGCTCATAAATACGCCTTTTAAAAACCCTCTCAGTCTTCCCAACATAAAATGACTGACAATTTTGGCAGACTGATATATACACTACCCCTTGTGTATTACAATTATATGTATATTTATTTCTTATATTTTTGTTCCTACTCTCAATAAATATCTCCTGTGTATTCATAATGTGAGGACATTGAGAACATTTTCCACATTTGAATGTACCTATCCTATTATTAACCTCTTTTTTACTATAACCCATTCTTTCTAACTTACTTCTTATATTTGGTGGATTCCTGAATGTTATTTGTGGTTCTATCTTTTTTACTTCTTCCATATCAGAAAACGATAGGAATTTATCCCATTCTTTCCTAAATATACCTTTTATATTTTGATTGAAAGTGTTAAATTCAACTACCAATCTTTTTTTATATACTTCTTTCACTTCTTCTTCTTCTTTACTAGATCCATCAATGTTCCTGTCCTCAACCTGTCCTTTTATAGGTTGAAATTTATTTAACCTACCAATTTCTACTTCCTTTCTTATCTCTTTAATAAATTGTCTTGGGTAGCCTCTATCTGAAAACATTTTTTCTAACTTATTACATTCTTCCAGAAAATCAACATCTCTACTTGTCATCCTGGAACCTCTCACAAACTGCCCTTTTACAATATTTTTCTTACAATGTGCAGGATGGAAGCTATCATAGTGTAGGTAGGAATTACAATATGTATTCTTTCTATATACCCTAGTTTCAAACTGATTATTTTCCTTAAAAACTTCTACATCTAGGTAATTTATAAATTCTGTATTAATGGCGTATGTAAAACTCAAAAAGCTCGTAGTGGAGCTGATGTAATTAATAAACTCTAAAATTTTTTTCTTTTCCCCCAGTCCAAAAAATTATTATGTCATCAAGAAACCTATGATAAAGTAGCCAATATTGGCTAAAACAGAATTTAAAACAAATTTCTCCTCCCACTTGGAAAGTACAATATTTGCAAAAGTAGGGGCGCATGCTGCTCCCATGGACACCCCTGATCTTTGTTGATAGTATTCCCCATTAAAAACTAAGAAATTATTCTTAAGTATGATATCCATTAATATTACTGTGGTAATTTTCTCCTCGTGTGTCATTTTCATGTCAGAGAATACCATTTCTTCAAAGTATTCCATCCCTTCTTTATGGGGAATACTAGGAAAAAGAGCGATGATATCAATTGTAATAAAAATTAAATCTTTCTTGTATACAGCTGGTGTGAGTTCTCTAAGGAAATCCCAAGAATCTCTTAAAATTATTTTATTATTTACCCATATATGTTTGGCTTTATAATCAACGTATTTGGCTAAAGGGACTGTTTTTGCACCTTCAGCAGTAACTATGGGTCTAAAGGGGGGTCTACCTGATTTTTATGAATTTTGGGTATCCCAAAAATTGTTGGTACCCTTGGATTCTCCACTTCAAAATACTTATAAATCTTGTTATCAATCACTTTCTCTATTACCAAATCTTGCAATAGTAGATCAATCTTTTTGTATGCTACTAACATCTCGTTTCTTGAAACCACTGAATACTTCCTTTCATCATTCAGTATAGCATGCATTTTAGCTTCATATGCCATTTTTTCCATAATAACAATTCCCCCTCCCTTATCAGGTTTCATTATTCTTAATGTAGGATTCCCTTGTAATTCTTCCAGTACTTTGAACTCACCCTCATTCAAATTATTCTTATATCCTTTTTTACTACTGTACTTTCCTTCCATCTTCCTAATTTCTTTTTCCAACACGTTTTCAAGATTTCTTAATTGTGGAACCAGGGGAGGATTAAAAATAGAACTCCTAACCAATTCTACCATTTTTGTATTATTTCTATTAAATCCAGCCTTAGATGCTAAAATAGACAAATTAACTTTTCTCATAAATAATTTAACGTCTAAAATAGTGTTTGTTGCATCACCTTTTTTCACTGGGTTGTATTTTAAACCTTTACTTAAAAGACTAAAATGTTCTTTATCCAATAAGATGTCACTAAAATTATAAATCGTGAACCCACCATATGTACATTTGATATTATTCTCCACAATAATCTCTTGTTCAGTGTCGTTATTAATTCCGGGGACTGGGGTATCTAATTGTAAAATCTCCCCCTCCCCCTTCTCCCCCCCCCTCTTTGGAAAATTTCCCATCCTTTTCCGGGTTTGTTGTTGCTCTTGTACTATTCCTTGTAAAGGTGGAAATTCTTCATCATAATCTTGTTCTATCCTTCTTACATTCATTTCCTTTTTGTTATAAAATCTATTCCTATCATTAAAAAATGCAGGTTTCGGGTAGCTAATATTATCAGCATATTCCTTTATGTCTCTATTTAATTTGCCAATTTTGCGTTGTAATGTAACTTCACATTTTGAATCAACATCCTCTCTTAATTTGAAATATTTCTCTCTTTCTTCTGCAATACTAAAAATAAGGTCTTTTTTAATACACAAATCAAGCTCATTAATTTCCTTTTCAAGTGTTGTTTGTTTTCTGTCGTTTTCTTCAATAATAAGTTGCACAATATCCAATCCACATTGATTAAAAACCTTCACCAAACTATGATGAAATAAAGACCCTATCTGAACATTGTTAGGGTACTTATATACCCTTAGTCCCTTAGGGACTATCTCTTTAGCCAAACATTCATGTAAATATCCATTTTCTACAGTTAGCGTTCTATGTTGTAACATCAGTTTGTACAGTTTATCTAACTTAACTACATCAGAATCACCTTCTAAACATTTATTGTTACAATTATTATTGTCCAAATTAAAATGATATTCCTTTCTTAACCACTCGTTAGTGGACTTATGGTTCGGAAAAACAGTACCTTGGGTTCCCATATGTGTTTTAGGGCGAGCCCCTTTATCAAGTGAGGAACCATTATCAGTAGCGTTTAGTCCTGCCTCAAAGTCCAGAACTCTCGGTGTTCTCCTAGGATCAAAATTCGTGTAGTTTACTTCTCCAGGGTCGCCGGCGCCAATTTCCTCACCCATAAGCTCCCTTTTCCTTTTCGTAGCTTGTCTGCTACACCCTTCTAGCAGTCCACCTTCTGAGTTCCCATTCGCTTTTGCAGGAAGTAAGCTACGACAGAGAGGTGTGAGTAGATCAATGAGTTCAGTAAGTTGCCCAATCAGCTTTCTAGCCTGGCCCATCTCTTCCTGTCCCTCCGAAGCCATAGTCCACTAAAGGCTCTGTGCAATCTCGACCCAAAACACCAAAAAAACAACTAAATAAGATTGTGTAGCAATCTCGGTCAAAACCAGTAATCCACAAAAGAGATGCTAAAGAATCAAAAAAGCACGGAGCGAACTTCACTTTCTTTAATCCGTAAAATAGACTGACAAACACATTAACGCTATTCATATACACCACAATCGCGTTTTCGTCCCTATTATTAGGACTTCATCAGATAAAACTACAACAAATCAATTTGATTTAAATACACAATTTGTAATCAATTAACCTATCAAACTGACTCCATTTGTTCAAATGAACAAATCCCCGTTCCCAAATCCATCATAAATATTCATTAAACTAATGAATTATTAATGTCGATGTCTTAAAACTATTATAATTCAATTGACATCCTAAAGAACTTCGTTTATGTAATCTTTAATCAACTTAGGACTTTTGTCTCTTTTTCGAAAATTTATATTAATGAATCCTATATTTTATTACATGTAAAAGTGATTGTTTGACATTATTATGGTTTCATTTGGTAAATGGTAAAAAAGATAGAACCACAAATAATATTTAGGAATCCACCAAATATAAGAAGTAAGTTAGAAAGATCGGGTTATAGTAAAAAAGAGGTTAATAATAGGATAGGTACATTCAAATGTGGAAAATGTTCTCAATGTCCTCACATTATGAATACACAGGAGATATTTATTGAGAGTAGGAACAAATATATAAGAAATAAATATACATATAATTGTAATACACAAGGGGTAGTGTATATATCAGTCTGCCAAAATTGTCAGTCATTTTATGTTGGGAAGACTGAGAGGGTTTTTAAAAGGTGTATTTATGAGCATTTTTATGAAATTAGTAAAGCTAAGGAGAGAAATGCATTATACAAGCATTCTAAATGTTGTGTAGGAGCAGAGTTTTTATTCTTTGTTTTAGAACAAATCAAACCAGATGCTAGGGGAGGTCAATGGGAAGAAATTTTGGAAAGTAGAGAATTGTGGTGGCAGGTCCACCTTGACGCTAGTAGAAAACCTGGTTTAAATGAAACCATTTCCATTGGACCATTATTAAAGTTAAAATTCAACAAAGTATGAATTTTATACAGGGTTGTGTATACATACATATTTAATACATTGATGGGATATTAACAGTTTTACGTTAATAATTTGTATTATATTTGTATATATTTATAGATGATTTTATATGTGTTAACACTTATTTAAGTATTTATTAATAAATTAATATTTAAACATATATTTATTAATGAATGTAATAGAATAATTTATTTGAGAGAAATGCAGGTTTTATACACTAGAGGGAGCCTAATATCTCATTTGTAAATCACATACAATATCTTTGTAAACAAATAATGTCAAACAATCACTTTTACGTATAATAAAATATAGGATTCATTAATATAAATTTTCGAAAAAGAGACAAAAGTCCTAAGTTGATTAAAGATTACATAAACGAAGTTCTTTAGGATGTCAATTGAATTATAATAGTTTTAAGACATTGACATTAATAATTCATTAGTTTAATGACTACTATGAAACCATCCTTCTCAAGACATGCAATGTTATTAGTAGAATCACAGATGTTAAAATCACATACATTCAGAATCTGTGCCTCCCCTCCATCCGTCATAATTGTATTGGACTGGCTGTTCGTTCCTCAGCCTCTCTGACCTCCTGAAGGGGGGATACTCTAAAGAATCATACAGGTTCTGAGAATTATCCGATGGTCCTGTTCTATTATCATTACTAAATTGGCTCCATTAGTATTGCTAAAATTGTTTTTCCTGTTAAAATCATCAAAACCACCATAAACCTTACTCCTTCCATATTGGTACCTCATGTTAGCTCTAGGTTTAGGATAACAATGTTTTTTGTCATACTCCAATTTATCCCTTCCTAACTAAAAAATTACTCTGCAGGTGTTGTCTACCTGGCCCCTAACCTCCAAATATTTATTTCTGTGTTCCTACACTGTGTACATCAAATCATTCACAATACTTTGAGACATTCTATGTGACCTAAAAGTGCTTCCATTTCCTTTTCATTATGTCAAGTTATGGCCCTCATATTTTATATACCACACTTGTTAAAAATACTTAATGGTTCCTTATGAAAATCAGAGCCATTAACAACATTATTAGGGTACTTCCATATTCACAATCCTTTTGGTACAATGGCTAAATTAATACACTCCTTTAAGTAAGCATTGCCCAATTCCAGCATCTCATACTTAAGTAGTAAACTATGTAAGTTCTTAACTTGATTAGAATAAGTGTCACTATTTGAACCAATGTCGATCAGTTCATCATAATTAAAATTTAATTTTTTGGTCAACCAAGAACCTAAATCAGTATTGGTAACAACATTCAGACCAAAGTCATCTTGTATCCCTTCAGAATTGGGATTGAAGAACAATCAGGTCCATGGCGTGTTCACCACTAGGTCATCCATAGCTCCCATGCTGAAAAACATGAGGAATATCATCCAAATCTCCACTGGCATGCAAACAATGGTCATTTTGTATAGTAGCTCCATGAACACACTTGTAGGAGTGCTTGTTCACATTGCCGTTGGTCACCTGCATCTCCTGTGGTCACAACTCCTGGTTTCCAGGAAGCGAATTGTTAGTAGAAGATGATGCAAAAGTTTGACAAATGGGAGTGAGCAAATCCACCAACTTGGTAAGCTGATCAACCAGCTTCCTCAGATCAGCGGTATCTTCACCTCCAATTGACATGGTTTCCAATGTATGAGAAGGTCCTTCCATTCCCCAAAGCTAAAACTGATAAATGTAAAAGAGGGGAAAATGCTCAACAAATAAAACTAATAAACAAAAACAAAAGGCATTCAAGGAGGACACTGAACCACAAATATTGAAGGTGATTTATTATCCAAGTCCAAGCAACGTACACTAAAACACAAAAAACATAAGAAATGTAAATGCATTAATGAAACACCTCATTTTCATTGACAGATGGACTTCCACAGATGTAAATCAGTCATTTCAATGAGAACCGAATGTATATACAATAAAAACTATGAGCCACCAATAGAATTCTAATATTAATTAAGATGTTAATTAAAACCTTCAATACATTCCTAAAACATATCACCACTATTAAAACAAATATTTTTAACCCCATACTATTAAAAACATATATGACAAAGAGCCAAAACCTCAAAACACATATAAATATAATATAATATAATATAATATAATATAATATAATATAATATAATATAATATAATATAATATAATATAATATAATGTTATAAAATAAAAACAAGGGATATAGTGTAAAATTAAGAAAATGAATTTGTTTTTGGGGAGAAAAGCTCCACAGTGCAAATATAAAAGAAGATTTCATGATACAGTAATGTATAATACAACGAGTATAGCAAAATACAATTAACAATACAAGAAGACAAGAGACACTTCTGTACATTGTAGAAAGTAAGGAAACAGATAATTGCAATGGTGGAAAACACAAGTACAGTGAACAACTATAGTATATCAGCCTGTTACTAATTATAGTCTACTGTAGGTGTAGCAATTAGGGTAGGTTATGAGCTAGGAGACAGCAGAAATCCCATACTGAGAAGTGATGTAGCCTGGAGAGAGTCAGGTAACTGTCTTGTTGAAGAAGCAGGTTAGTTGGAACAGGATAACACAGAGTAAAGGGAAGAAATTGGGACTTAGATGGAAAGAAGAGTAAAGGAGAGAAGTAGTAGAGAAATGAGGACTGGATTCAAGTGGGGTGGTTAAAGTGGCATATCCAGATGTGGTTTAGCTATTGTTTGAGTGATTTCTTGAATTCGTAGACATGGAGTATGCTTCTGAGGGACATGGGAAGCTTGTTCTATTGAATGGTGGGCAAGTAACTGTACAGATTCCATCCAATAGATTTTTTAGGTTATGCAAATTTGTTAAAGACATCAGTCAGAGCTTTTGATTGTTCAAGGTCGTCTTAAGAGTGAGACTAGTGAGAAGATGCTGGGGCAGGATGAGAGTTTATTGACGATAGAGTGGATGATGAGGAAATGAGTAAATTTGATATGGTTTGTAAACTCTAGCCAGCTTAGTGATCTGAGGGCACGACAGTCTTGTGATTTAGTAGGCAGATTAGCAGCAAATCTAGTACCTTTCTTATAGGTAGTTTCGAGTTTGGAGAGTAGAGAAGACTGTAGGTTTGTAAAGATTTGTGAGCTATAGAAGAGTTTGGGGAGAAGATAAGCATGGGCTAGTGAGATTCTGGAGTCAGGGGTGAGGAGTCTTTTGTTTCTATAAAACAGGCCAAGTTTTTGATGAGTTTTCTTGATACAATGATGAACATGGAGGTCAAATTTGAGTTGGTCATCTATGATTACTCCAAGGAGCTTTGTATGGGTTTCAGGAGTGATATTGGTGTTGTTAAATGAAGAAATGTTAAATGAGGATTTGAGGTGGTAGAGGGATTTTGGGAGGAAGATTAGGAGTTTTGTCTTTTTGGGGTTAAGTATTAGTTGGTTGTTAGTAAGCCATGTTTCGATGAGGTTGAATGATTTTTGTGTGATGGAGAGCAGATCAGTAGGGTTGTCAGTGATAGAGATGATTGTGAAGTCATCAGCGTACTGTATGAGAGATTACTGGGGACAAGATTAGTGTAGTTCACTAGTGAAGATGTTAAAAAGAAGGGGTCCAAGAATAGAACCTTGTGGGACACCCATGTTAATCGGGAGAAAGAGCAGAGAGCCATTTGATGGATTGCTGCCAGTCAGAACGGTAGCTGTTAAACCAGGAGATGGGTATGGCCAGGGTTCCAAAACTGACAAGTACTCTCATTCCAAGCTTTGGCCATAAAATTGTTTTGTAATTTAAAATATGCAAATTGTGGGGGAGGGCTTCTGTTCTTTTATCTGTCTTGTTTCCCCTGTCCAGCTTAATGGAGGTTTTGTCTTTCATCCTAAGGAAGGGTCCCCTACTCCAAATTTTTGAGTTTCCTTTGGTTCTTCAAAAGCTGTTCTGACTTTTGAGAGACTATTCCTTTTTTTGTTTTCCCCCTTTCTTTACTTATGATCTCTTCTTCTTTGGGGTTTATTAATTCATATTCTGGTGTTGTTACACTTTTCAATTACAAATAAGAGTTTTTTGTTGCCATATCCCTATCCATCTTCTCTGGGATGGAAAGTTACTTTTTCTTCTGTGGGTGAGTCTGTCCTGGCTTCTGGGTAGATTTCTCCCACTCCCTCCCTCATTAGGTCCTTAAAGTGAGGTAATCCTTTCCCTATGATGACATCATGGCTAAGGCAGGGGACTACAATTACAGGATGTGACACAGTTCCACACTGGGTCTGTATCTTTACTTGAGTTATTGGGTAGCACCCTCACTCACCATGAATGCAAATAACGTCTGTGTTTTAAAGACTTGTGCTTTTTACCAGGGTGATTATGTTACCCAAGTCCAAGAGTCCCAGCAAATCTTGGCCAGCAGTGTTTAGTGTGCATTCAATTAATTTAGCCATAGCACAATAACAGAAGGCTATTTCTACCAATCTCAGTATTTCACATTCGTACTCCATTGTCTCCAATTTTTCTTTGGTTGATTGGATGGGTGTCTCATACCTGGCATCCACACAAAATTGATCTATGTGGCCTTGTATGTCACACTTGAAGCAAAATATGGGGGACATGGTACTCTTCACCTTTGTATTACATTTATTATCTACCTTAGTAGGGGCGTCCTTGAATATGCTTTAATAATGTAATATTCTGCCACTATGGTCACAAACGTGGCACTGCTCTGGAGGCTAGCTTGGCAGACTCAGTATTTAAATTGCATTGGACAGCACCCTTTTAAATCTATCAGTATCTGGAATTTCTAAAAATTTCTCATTGGTCTTCTGCCTCTCATCTAAAGATATTCCAGTCTGTGTCTAAACTGACATAACTGGGCCCTCATGATGTTAGATCTCTGAAAGGCCTATCCATGAAATTTCTGTGTCTTCACTGTTACCCCTACCCTTGCTAGCAGATTTTGTTTATCTTGACATAGTCTGTGTATTTAATAGTAGGGATACCTACGCATGCCCAGTGGATATTTTTTGTAAGGTGAGAAGCTAGTATATAAGCTCATGTTGAGAAATGCCATCATTCCTTGCTAGCAGTCCTCTCAAGACATAGTTAAATATGCCTCAAAGTCTTTACCCTTAGTAACGCACTGCAAAGAAACACTTCCTTGTCTGAGGCTACTAACCTTGTTACTGCCAACATACCTTCAGTGCCATCAACAATGCCTTTGTGAGCTGCTCCATCATAGCCAATATGTGAGTGTTGTAAGGGAATCAATACTCACAATGAGAGACAGGTGGGATTGCTAGCCTATTCTGGCAGCTTCAGCTACCTGTGGAATCCATTAAATGTTTAAAAAGGAGGCAGGTGACACCTGATCTGGTTTAAACTAAAGTTAACTATCAGAAATAATAAAGTAAAGCAGCACTAGATTGTAAAATGACAGGTTGAAAATAACACAATTTTCACTTTGCACAATAGTAGTGCGTGCAACCACCACTGCTCTCATTTCTTGGAACAAAGTTATTTACAGCTGCATCTATTTTAGAAACAATTAAAATCAAATACAGTCCACAATACACAAAAATATCTCATCTGCTTGTGGTGCTAGAAAAGCTACCAGTGTTAATGTTTTACTTGGTTCCTTGGTGACAAGTACTGCTAAATGAATATTGATTTACTGTTCTGTCTGTGGTGTGCAGACCAAGTTACTTTCTTGAAATCAAAGCAAGTGAGTGGCAGAACAGTCTATACACTTGGTGACAGGTTTGCAGATGAAAATGTCTTTTCACTATTAACAATAAAAGATTTCAAAACTCAGTTATCTGTCTCTCTGTTTCTTATTAGCAGATGTAGTTTCAGGCATTGAATTCACACCAGGGAGTTGCAGCAACTGACACAGGCAACAGCTCATTGAATATTATCTTGAAAGACTTGACTACAAATGTCCATACCCATACTTTTGGGTTTAAGAGCTGACTGCTTCCTCTTCTCCATTCCTAATAGAAATGTAGCTTCCAACAGAACCATTGCTGGGTTACCTGGTGCCCTATACATTTCTATGCTATTTATATAGGAAGTTCACATTCTCACAGTCATGTAGCCAACTCCATTTTTTGACGCAGTTCTTACAGATATATTTTACTTGTGCTAAAATTCATTAATGTCACTTTGATTAGGGCTACAGTGCACCAAATTGACATTTTCTGTCTTCCAGTTACAGTTCTACAGCAGTTATTAAACCTGACATTGTTAAAATGCATGATCCCTGCTATGTAACATTCTGTATATTCCAAATTTACAATTTAAAGTTTCTTTCCTTCATTTTGATGTGTATTAACATATTCTATTATGCTCAGTTCACTATCACTTACAGTTGGAAATTGTCTTTTACTTACGAAAGTACCCCGACTCTCATTTTCTAACTTTAAAGATGTCAATTACTCAGTTTCGAATCTTTGCAAATGGTCTTGGTGAGACTCCTAGCTCTCTCTTTAGGCTTTACCATCAGCCCTAAAATCATTCTGTTGTAAATATGCAAATAGATTTGCTAAACTACTTTACTAACATTTGTTTTTACTACTTTACTAATATTATTAATTAGACATATTATTCACTTATTTCACACACACACACACACACACACACACACACACACACACACACACACACACACACACACACACATATATATATATATATATATATATATATATATCTATAGGTTCACTACGTAATACTGAAATTCCACAATCCAGAGACTCTGAATACCGATAACCAGCATCTTGAGATTGCGAAATCTCAAAAGTAGTGAATGGGGATTGCCGTACACGGGAACTTTGCCATTCACTCCACTGTAGTGTGATCTCGGAGTTGGTATATTTTAGTTGCAGGGGGTGTGGGGGGTAAAGGCGGGCTTGCCCCCCTGCATAAACTTTAGAATAGCTTGTTTTGTGCTTTAATTTTTTTTTTTTTTTTTTTTAAGTTGAAGATTCTGTAATCTTGAGATTCTGGTCCTCCGTTTTCAGAGTCTTGGACCCATATTCTATATATATATATATATATATATATATATATATATATATATATATATATATATATATATATCTTATTACCACCTAGAAGTTCGTGCTAACTTTCTTACTCTATCTTGTAGAAATGAAGACAATTAAAGACAACTATTTACTTTTATGCCAGGAAAATTCAAATCTCTGCATCTCTCAGATATTGTATAATGCCTACGATTTAATGTTGATATCTTTTTGTGTAAAACTTTATTCTAGTATGCACCTAAAAGGAAGAATAATTAAACAAACATTAGCTCACAATGCTTTATAATGACCTAAGCTGTGATATTATTAATAATATACTGACTAATCTACATGAGTCTGAAAGATTAAATGTTATGCATGTCAGTGACATGATAACCTAATTAACTGAGCATTCCAATTTATGTTTTAAAAATGTTACCTGTGCATATGATTTAGTTTTATTTAACATGTTATGTGTACCTGAAAATGATTCAAGGACCATCTCACTTATACAGATAACAGATATTAAATAACTCATTAATCAATTAAACAAATAAAAATAGCATAGGCAGCTCAGAGGAAAGTAGTCAAAATTCATTCTCATAAATTTTGATGTGTTTGTTCATAGAAACTGCCAGCTTCTAGGGATTGGAGTTATTTTTAACAGAAGCCAACGTGCATATTTCTTTTAAGCCACTGTTTTTTTTTTGTCCCCTCAATTTTTTCCTAACAATCCTGTCTAAAAACATGAATCTTTCCTCTTTGTAATACTACTAAATACTTGAATTAAGCCAATTTTATTGTACAGGACTAAAACTTGAGAGTTTTAGATGCTGTTCCAAGTAATGAGATTATGCTGAAATCCTCAGAAACAATGAATGACAATATTATTGCTGTCAACATTTCTGCAGTATCAACAACATGGTTTTCAGTCACTTACTGAGATGGAAAGTTTGTAAAGCTTTTTCTAAGATACACGAATCTGGGAAAATACTTTTCTTATTAAACTTTTTTTTAAATCTTGCTCATCTCTGTTTTAAATGATATATATACCAACCCAGCCCTCTTTGTCAAGTAACATTGTTTTACCGAATAACCTTTAATATATATTGGTTAGTTTCCCAGCCTGGACAGTGTGCTTTGTAGGTGTTTCTGTTGATAGTAGAAAATCATAAATGAAGATAGTAAAGACCAAAGTTCATTTTCACAACAATTTCACTGCAGCAGTGCTGTATCTTCCCTTTTGAAATATAATACCTCCACTAATGTAGTTGCACGTTAGTGTCACTGTTCTAGATAATTCCACACTGCAGTATCTCAGACATTATCTTACTTGGCACTTTGACTTTGTTATACTCTATCCTTACATATGTAAACAAAAATCACTTATGGGCACCATTGAAGTTGTATACTACAAGACATTTAAAAGTTATAAAATATGTTCTAATCCCAAAAGTAAGATTGCATCAGCTCCACAACATATAGTGAGACCATACTTTCACTGCCCTTGGCTCTACTAAATGCTTCACCTGTACTAATCACCTGCTCTGTTTTTTTTTCTCTCTTTAGGAATGGTATTTGAACTGTTAAGATAATGTTATCAAGGAGCTCTGTCACTCTATGTTTTTACTTATTAGCTGCTAACCAGGAAAGTGAAGAGAGGAGTAGATGTGAAAGCAGTTGCAGAAATTGCATTCATATCAGCAATAATCTTATATGCTGCAGGACAAACAGCAAAATGGCTAAGGAAGTGCTCTGCAAACAGTTAAAGACTAGCAGAGAAACAACAAAGCAGCAAATAGCATAAACAGTTACTACACCCAAAGTAAATATTTTTATCAGTTTTACATGTTCATACTGTTAAAACACTCCACTACTAACATTTACAAATTTGTTAAAATTACCTAAATCACTTTATAAGCATATTCAAAAATAGACTTATATTGCACGTTTTTGATTCTACTATATCATTTTGGATGTGAAGATGCTGAGGGACCAGAATGAAAACACAAATGCCCCAAACATGAAAAGGACAAAATCCCCTGCATCCCCAATATGGTTAGCAAGCCTCACACAACCCTATTATGTATGTATGCCAGCTCTGCTGTCACACAGACACAAGGAAAGGAGGCATTTCCCAAAAGAAAGGAATTACTGCCAACACACAGCTAAGGAATTGTACCAGCACTGACTTCCACAGGCCAGATGTGTGAGCAGGGCACAGTCATCATCATTTGCACAAGAGGGTGTGGGTACATTGACAGGTAACAACACTATGAGAAAGAGTCACAGGAGGTAGATGCAGTAGTTACTCGGGAAAGTAGCAGGTTGGGTAGGCAGGGATTACATCCTCTAGTGTCAGGGTAGAGCTTCCATGTCAGTAGTATTGGGTGGGTGAGTTTTGTAGTCCTGTATGCTAGGGCTAGGTGTATTCTGCTTGGGTGGTGGTATAGCAGCAGCAGCATGTATACGAACACCAATATGGATCCCCATGTTGGCAGACAATAGATATAACAGCATCCACAGCCCTGAAAAAGGCCATGACTGAATTTGGCACTCTGATGGCTAGCAGGAGACAGGAGTTGTGGAACTGCAGTAGCCAGAGTGGTTGGCAGAGTGATGAGTATTTCTGGTGCAGGCAGCTGAACATCAGCAGCTATAACCATGAAATGGCTTTGTCAGGTGTAGTGGCTGCCATACCATGAGTGACAGTACTGCAGTCTCTGGAACAGTGTGTGTCATCTGTATACACCCAGTCTATGTTCACTGTGCATTCAGATGCTTGTATGGTTATGGCTGTTATGGCCCTCAGAGGCACAATGAGTGCATTTACTACATGTTTCTTAGATGTACCAGTGGATGCCATGGTGGTTATCAATGACCTGATCAAGCATGTTTGATTCAAGAGGCTACATGCCATGTCATTCTGCATAAACTGCAGGTCATTTATTATGCAGCTGTTGCATATCCTCCATATTTACCATATCTACCATGGTGTCTGTAGTAGGTGTCTATGCCTAGATTTCTGAACTACAGATGAATTTATTAAAGCCATGAATGGCACACAGGTCATGGAAGGACTTGGAGTCATTCATCAACTGGCAACAATGTGCCTTTCCCCTATGGTGGGTGTACATGCATTGGAGGCAGTGTGGTTGATATAAGACATCCATTGTAAAACAAAGGTGACATTGAAAGTATGGCATTCTCTTCCACTATTACCTTCAGCTCAGGGATGTGTGATGTCCTATAATGTTAGCATTGATGACAGTGAAACTATGCCATCTGACTATGCCATGAGCACATTGTTATCATATTCAATCCCAGGTTACCTACTGACATTAGCCATGTACCATCCTGTTGTTCTGATCTCTCCAACAATGTAACCTGTGAAAGCATATGGATAACATACCTGTGGCAGTACTGGGACCTATGTATCACTCCTCCCATCCATCTGTCTATAGATAGAAAGATAGATGGATAGATAGATATATATTTTGTATTATTATTATTATTACTGTTATACACTTTGTGCAGTATCATGTAAATGATTTTTTTTGCTGATATATGACATCATACCATAGGTTCATAGGTGATTACTAGGCTAATGACCCTAAAGGGCATTCATTTTTAAATCTAGACATGCTTCTGAAATATATTTTACAGGCTTTTTATACCACTCATTTTATAGGGGGTATACCTTGTGTATGAGTGGTTGAGCATTTACAAACTTCTTCTTTCTAACAGGGACATAGATGGCAGACCAGGAGTAAATTTATGATTCTCCATCTATTTATGCAAGTTGAATTTGAATGAGTACAGGGAAGAACTCTGCATTCCATGATGGGAAGCCTTTTCCAGAGAAGTGGTAGACTCTGAAGCACACACCTGTCTTTCCAACATGTCTTATTTATTTTGCAATTCAGGTTTAGGTCCCTACATCAGGTTTTCTGATGTTTTTTATTTTATGAATTTGCAGCAGGTCCATAGGGACTGGATCAGAGGATTATTTGAATGCCAGGCACAAATCGTCTGTCAGTGGACTGTAGGAGACTTAATAAACGGATAAGGTCTTGAGGTGGTCCACACAGGATATGTTCTGTACTCCATATATTTTTTTGTGAGAATCCTCTGTAGATGCTCCAGCTGTAGCATATGCCTGGTCAGGTATATATTGAAGTCGTCATTTTATGACTGTTCTAAGAAGGCCAAGTACAATGGAACAATGACATCTTTGGAACTAGATGCTATACACTTGCTTACATGTTACACCACACAGAATTATTTCCTTGCTACAGTAGACACATGAATGGTCAAAGGTCAAGTCACTATCTACATATGTTCCCAAATCCCTGAACACATGGTCATTTCTTAGCGGTGTACTATCAATGCAGTAATTTCCAAGGGTGCTTATCTTTCCTAAAGATACTATTATGCATTTTTGTCAATGAGTTTGAGACTGTGACCTAAGCAGCAGTTATTAGTCATTGTCAGGCCTCCTTGGGGATGTCTGAGTCTTTGGAGGATTTTATGACTGCACCTAGTTTGCAATTATCTGCAACCTTGGCCAGTCAGAGGGCTTTGATGTTTGTCTTGACTTTAGAGAAGGAGATACCAAAAAGGAGCAGCCCCAGAACTGAACACTGGGAGACTCCACTAGTGACTGGCCTATCTGTGGAGTTAGATTCGCCTATCCTGATGTTTTGTATCATATCTGTGAACCAGCTGGCTATCCAGTGGGTGACATAGGGGTTTATACCTAGTTTCATAACCTTGTCTACAATGCCTGAGTGGGATATTGTGTCAAATGCTTTGGCTAGGTCAAAGTAGGCAGTATACATCATTTTTCTTTCATCCGTTACTTTCGTGTCCTTCTCAAAGAAGTCTACCAGGTTGATTAGGCATGTCTTGCCCTTGACAAAACCAGTCTGTATTGGATCCAATGTCAGAAGGTTTCCTACGTTGTTATTTATTATGTCCATGATTATTCTTACATATTAGACAAATCAGGCTTTTGAGTCAGTAATTTCCTAGGTCTATGGGTGGCCACCCTTGTGCAGAGGGATAACAGTTGCCGTTCCCCATTTGCTTGGCACAAAGCTTGTTTGGAGGCTCCAGCTGAATAATGGTTCTCGTGACACTGATCGGTCATGTTTCATGTTACTAAGAAGGCATCCTAGGATATTATCAGGCCACATTGATGCTGCATTTTTGCCCTTGGAAGGTACACTGAGGATTTATTCCATGTGAATAGTTGGGAAAGCTATGTTAGGGATTATTTCTTGAGAAGTGTCTGAGAGAGAAAGTGTGGTAAAATTGGAAATGATTTCATCATTCAGTAGATTTGCTATATCCTCCTTCTCAATATAGGTGGATCCATTTACTATTTATTCTGCACATTTTGTGTATTGCATTTGAGGATTTGAATGCCTTATGACTGTTCTTAGCCTGGGATGCTACTTTAACCTCACCTTTTGTATTGGTACACTTAATTAGTCTACTGAGTTGATTATTTAGCTCAGTGTTTAAGTTCATACCTTGCTGGGCATTGTAATTACTATTTTTGGCATGATTTTCTTCCTTTTATTATACAAACTTTTGATGCTGAGATTTCTCCAGGGTAGTTTGTTTTTTGAGTTTGTCCTGTGTTTATCTTAGGAAAATGTTGCTGCCTCTGTACTGCTAAAATTATGATTATAAAGGGTTTCTATAAATGACTTTGTGTAGGCAGTGATGTTGCATGGTAAAGATGAATGCAGATCAGATGGAGAAATATTGTTTGCTGTGAATGCATCTGATAATCGCTTTATTATTACACTGACACATATTATAACAAGAGCACTGCTATTCTAAAATATGCATTTGTGACTTACACACTAACCATAGAATTGCTTTGTGCACTACACAGGGTGGTTGACAGTGACCTTTTAATATTCCAGTGTCAGCATACAATAATACATTTTAAAAGCAAAGACACATTTTATGAGTTTGCAATTCCATTGCTTAACTGTTTGAATTGCTTGGTCCATTAACCATACTGATAATTTCTTATTCTGTGCAGTTTGATATGCCAGAAAATTAGTTTTGATCATTTATAGGTTCATAGGTGTTTACTAGGCTAATGACCACATGGGCCTTTTCAGCCTAGCCATTCATCCCAAATCTCTGACAAGTTCTGGTACCCTTGAAAAGTGTAAGCAAGGGCTTGAGAGATAAAACATTTACAAGCAAGGATCTGGGAGATGAACCATTTACAGACAGTCTGTGCCCATTAGAGATATAGGTGCCAGAACAGAGATGAATTTCCTGTTCCCCATCCAATTGTCCAAGATATATTTGAATTGGGTTAAGGAGGAATTCTGCTTCACATGGATGGAGAGCCTGTTCCAGAGAAGGGGAAGTCTCTGGGATACATACCTGTCTCATAGGTTCATAGGTGTGTACTAGGCTAATGGCCCTGGAGCCTTTACAAGCCTAGTCTATAGGATTACTCTGGCATCGTGCCATCCAACCTTAGTTCCCAGTGCCTCTGTCAAGTAAAGTTACATGTGATCCCCGGGGTGACTTTTCTATTTCCCATCCACTCATCAAGATATCTCTTGAAGAGGGCCAGTGAGGTACTCTGCTTGAAATGTATGGGAAATCTATTCCATAGCATGGGCAGTCTCTGGGTTATGAATCTGTCCCTGCAGCATGCTCTGTTGATTGTGATAATGAGGTTGAGGTCTCTGGAGTGTGTGGTGTGGAGGGACTGGGATTTCTTTAGATGTAGCACTTTTAACAGAGCTGAGTCAGACATGGCTTTGTAAGTCAAGCAGAGCTTGCCTCTAAGTAGGTGATATGAGACAGAATAGTTGGAGTTTTTTGAGTCTGTCCATATAGAACAAATATTTAAGGCTTGGGATCCTCTTTGTGAGGTACTTTTGTGGTCTCTCCAGTTGTTGCAGGTGTTCAAGTGAGGTACATACCAAATGGGGCATTGTACTCAATGATTGGCCTAATGAGGGAAGACTACAGGGAGACAATGACCTCTTTCAGGAACTTGACCTAGCTGAAGTGGCTCTTTTTGCAAATGCAGTTTACTACTATTGCATACTAAATAAGAAGAAAATACTCTATCAATCTCTTTTGCTAGAGAAGGCCAAAATACTTGTCCTCTCATCCTTTTGGTAGATTTGGAACCTGGGTGACCACGATGCAAAATCTGGATGTATTCACATTGTAAGGAAGCAGGAACAACAATTTTAGGGCCTTTGAAAATAATGCCATCTTCCATCAATATCTCTTCTCTATAAGGAAAATAAGTCTGCACTTCAGATAGTACACTAGATTGCTTCAACGGCCATCCAACATTAATGAAGTACTTGAGTTTTTGCAAAACTGTATCAGTCATTGTATGATCTCTCACCTCATCAAATCTTGTGGTATTACGCACTTCCATGACATCAAAGTCAAAATTATCTGCATTAGCTGTTCCGGTGTATTTATGGGTGATATGGATAAGGTATCAGTCAGATAAAAACGTTTACCTTTTGTATAGACCATTTTGAACTTGCACTTTTGCAATCTGAGCATCATTCTTTGTAATCTCACTGGAGCTGAATGCATAGGCTTCTTTAAAATATTGACTAGAGGTTGGTGATCAGTTTCAATCTCAATAGCTTGATCATAAACATAATCCTGAAACTATGAACATGCAAATACCATTGCCAAAAGTTCTTTCTCAATTTGAGCATACTGCATTTCAGTTTGGGTAAGAGTTCGAGATGCATGGGCTACTAGTCTGCCTTCTTGAACCTTTCTTATGCTCTGTATTCTCCCGCAGGTCCTACTTATATCACAGACAAAGCCTTTAGAACGGGTAACTCTGGTGCTTTTTGTTTTGTGGATGTGCAGGAGGTTCGTCAGAGTTACATTTGTCAATGCCTTGTATGCCAGGCATAGATCTCCCCTCAACAGCCTGTAAGAGACAGAATACAATGATAGGGCCTTGAGGCAGTCTGCATAGGACATCTTACTTATGCCCTGTATTCTTTTAGTGAGGAACCTGTGGAGATTCCAGTTGTTGGATATGCCTGGTTAGGTAAAAACCAAAGGGGTAAGGTGTATTTAGATATAAACCAACATGCTTTGATTTTCCTGTTGAGAAAAAGCTGTGAACAGTTTCTGAACATCCTGTAAAAACTATTCCCAGTTTCTTAACATTGCATTTGAATGTTTTACATATCTATCAACATCTAAGTGCAAGAAATCTGAACAAAGTCAAAAACAACCGGGAAAAAAGGCCCAAAATTAATCATATATTTTAAGTATTAGTCTTATAAATGTAGAAAGTTTTTAGAATAATAGGTTTACCGTTATTCATTTTTGGAAGGCCATGAAGGTTCAAATGCATGTCATTATTTAGTGACTTAAATCTTCAATAATTTGCCAGAAAACCACAACTTTTATGAAGTAGAGACCAAAAATATTAGGCAAAAATAAGGATATTCTGTGAAAATCTGGACAGTTGTGAAGTATGAATTGTTTTAGAATAGAATATTTGAAGAACAGTTGAATGTTTGACTAACTCAGTTTTTAAATCTTAAACACTTTAATGCAGGAGGCAAGTGAAACTTGCATAAACCTGAAGCACATTTGAAGAAAGAAGTTCAGAGGAAAAAGACTATCCCCAGGATTCAGCAAACCGTTTTTTTCCGTGCAGGAATAGTGTAGCCATTCTTGCACAGAAAATGGCTGCCGAGCAATCCAGCAAACAGCCGATCTGACGTGCATAAGCATGCCTACACTGTTCCAGCAGGGATACATCTGCAGAATGCTAATTACCTCATTTGCTGGTGAAAACCATGCAAATGAGGTGAATTAGCAATTCGCCAAGCAGCCAGGTATCTATGCAGGAACAGTGTTATTTGCAGAAATGCATTCAGTTACTGACCGAATACATTTCTGCAAATAACAAAACAGAGGCATGTCAGCTCTCACAAAAGCATGTATTACAGAGGTAAGGCATGCCAATGACCAAATATATGGCCATTGGCATGAAAAACTGTTTATGTTTTATAAAAATCAAACTTTTTTTTTGGCCGATCGTGGACGTTTAAGCATAGGGCAGTGGCATGCAAATGGGATCGGGTGGAAAAGTAAAAAAAAGGTGAAAACTCAATTCTAAGGGAAATCTGCATTTTGCCATTATAGTCTATGACATGCAGAATGAAAACAATACCAGGGAACAGTGGCTGTCAAGGGGAAAGCCTCTGTGTAAGTGCAGTAACTATGGAGTAAGGCAGTGGGGTATGCAAATGAGGGGAAATTTACTGAATCACAGAAAACTTCTAAGTCCCAAACTGCACCTAACTATGTAGGTGCTATAGCACAATGGTGTAACTAGGAGGAGCAACAGCCATGAAATGGGGGTGTGTAAGGCATGTTGTAAGCACATTGGAGCCCTAAGGTGCAGAGATAAGCTTAGCTAAGCACAGCTATGCAAGGGGATGTGTCTAAGGCTGTATTGTCTTATTCCATGAACTGAGGAGTGTGCTCGCGGCCAGGAGAGGGCCATCTCTTACTGTTTACATAAGCTAAAAAGGTTTGTGCAGTGCGCACCCAGTCTAAAACAAAAAACAAACAAAAAAATGGAAATAGCAGGACTATTTACATTTAGGCACTGAGTTTGTGTGGCTCGCCTTGGGGCTTGAAGGTGGAGAAAATGGGAAGGGGGAAAAAAAGAAAAATAACAGAATTAAAGCAATAAAGTACAAATAACATAGCTAGTAGGTGAAATGCATCATAGTCAGCCAATCATACAGGCAGCATCTGCAGCACACCAGTATAAAGTATGGAAACAACTTACAGTCTGTTTTTTCCACAAACTCTGCACCATTGGTGTATACATGCAAGGGAATTTTAACTAGAAAAATGTTAGGGGCTGCCATTGGTTTGATCCATCAGTATGTGCTAGAGGCTGATGGTGGAGAGGAGGGTAATGCTGACCAAGGAGGAGGAGAAGAGTATTCAGACCCAGGGTAACTTACCAGGAGCTACATGATCTGAAGATAGTAGAGCGCTACAGGGTGGACAGAGACATACTTCAGAAAGTCACAGAGCTGTGCCGGCATCAACTCAGAGCTAGAACCAACAGAGGGGAGCCCACCCCAGTGTATACCAAGGTATGTGTAGCCTTAAGAATTCTAGCTACAGGTACTTTCCACAGCCCTACTGGGGACATTATGGGGGTCTCACAGGTATCTGCATCCAGGGTACTCCACCAGTTCCTGGATGCCATGCTACCACATGCCGGTGAGCAAATTTACTTCCCCAACATCCGCGAGGAGAGAACCAGCAATATGCAACTCTTCCACCATGTAGCAGAATACCTGGAGGTACTGGGTGCCATAGACTGCACGCACATCCACATCAAAGCACCACCTGGTGAACAGGGTAGGGTCTACATAAATTGCAAGGGATTCCCCACCGTCAACTGCCAGGTTGTGTGCAATGCCAAGGGCATTATTATGAATGTGTGTGCTGGCAGCCCTGGAAGCTATCACGATTCCCACATCTGGCATTTATCACAGCTGTACCAGGCATTTACCACTGGGGGCATCCCGTATGGCCATCTGGTGAGGGATGCTGGCTATGCACTGGAGCCATGGATGATGACACCCATCAGAAATGCACACACACACACACACACACAAGAATGCCATGATGAGGCACATGCACAAACCAGGATCATTATAGAGCGTGTGTTTTGGATGCTCAAGTCACAGTTCTGCTGCCTTGACATATCGGGTGGAGCCTTACAGTACTCATGTTTATAGTATGTGCCATGCTACACAATATGATCCTGTGGAAACAGCTGCAGTAGGAACAGATCAGGGAAGGGCCACACAGCCCACCACCATTGCTAAGGTCCCCACAGGCACAGAGGGACTCACAGGAGGAAGCCCCTGAACCTGATCCCGTAGGCATACGGAGGCGTGCCCAGTATGCTCAGGCCTTGGCAAAGAGGCAACATATAGCACACACACTGACACTGTAGGGACCCCAGGGACTGACACCTCTCTCTGACTTGTACACATAGTAAAATGGATGACACACACATCACATTACCTGTAACTTACCATGTATTGGCAGTGTACTGTGTGCATCCAACATAGGCAGCCCTCAAGTACTGTCCTCACACCTGCTGCAAGCACAAGGTAAGTCAGTCTTCTTAACAATACATGAATGGAATAGTATGTTCTGCTAGAATATATATGATAATGCTGCCTGCATGCAAGGGAATGGGGTGATCTACTGGGATAGCAGCACACAACTGACAGCTATGTGGGACACCAAGAAATGTCTGGCCAAAACTGGCCTCCACACACTAGGCAGTAGTACCCAAGGTGGCAAATCCCACTGCAGTATATGTGTGGGGACAACTAACTGGGGGGTCATAGGTCACAGACATGGATGTCAGGGTGGGGGTCCCATAACCACCCCTCACACCCACACAGCAAGTCAGCTGTAGAAAACCACAGAGAAATGTCTGGTAAAGGCACACAAATGGCGGCAATGTTGAATTAACCCCCTAAAGACTCATACAGTGATAGCACAGCAGGACCCACAGTTGCAGTAAGGACATGAAGGGTAAGAAGTCTGAAACTCACATGTATGCCAGTACAATCTGACCTGGGCTCTTTACTGATATGCCTCTAGTTCCCCAAGACAGGACACAATACTATGGTAAACAGAACCAAAATGTAAAGCAAATATCAGCACAGTCTGTGCAAATGTGTACAGCTGACAGGTGTGCCCCCCATATACCCACACAAATGCAGTATTGCAGGGAAATAGCAGCATAGCACACATTGGCAGGGCTGCGCGAATATACAAGAAAACATGTTGCCTGTCTACAATATGCAGGAGTCAATGAGCTATGTGTATGTGTGGTTAATACTGTCTGGATCTGGCCAGCACGTTCACCTGGCAGTCGTCTCGTACTGCCCTAGGTACAGTGCTGCCTTTGACAGGGCCATGTGCAGATAACTGCAGTGCCAACTGTTATACATGTCAGTGACACCCACTGCTCTGTCACTGACATACCTGGAAGTCACAGTGCTATGTGAAAATATACTACACATATTAGGGGCATCTTGAAGGATGTGTAGCAGAGGTGCCAAGGCTTTTGTGAATATAAGTGCTTTGTGGTACTGTTGCCAGTGGTCATTCTCAATAATCCTTTTTTCTTATGTTTGCTTTTACATATAATGGACATGCCTGGACAGTTGAATGTACTCTGTACCCACACCCATAACTCCCAACCTCTGACAGCAAGATGGCTGGACAAGAGCAGAAATAAAAGTGGAACAAAGACACAATGAGAGGCATGTGTTGTAAATATCGCCCTTACATACTGAGAAAGTTGGTAGGGTGAGGGGTTTGCAGTAGTGGGAATTGTCTGAAGGTTATGTATTCTGAAACAGTAATGTCTGTATTATTTTGTAACATCACACTTCAATTATATGTAACTGGCTTGCCATAAAATCACAAGTTTACATAGAAAGGATGAAATCTCTAGCCAAAAATCTGGACAACCTGCCACAAAATGTACAGGTCAGAGGTATGCACACACAAGGATATGATATCTCAGGTTAGAAAGATACCACACAAGCAGGAGATCCCCAGCCAGTATATCATCAGGTTGCTGGACTGTTTACACAGCCATGTGTCATTACTACACTGGCTGTAGCCACACCTCACAAATGTCCTTGTAGGGTAAGAATTTACATAGCTGCCCTTGTAATATTGGTCTATGCATCATACAACTAGTATTCCTCTGGTAAAGCACTGTGATGATCTGAGGATGTCTGATACTAGGTAATGACACAATACATTGCAGTTTCATGCCAGAAAATGTCTGCTAAACAAAACAAATACCCTGAGGAAAGTCCTGTGTACTCCTGAGAGGTCTGGCTATAGCACACAAAACACTGGACTGGAGTACACCTATCTGAGAAATGGAGTCCCACTCTAACTATAGAAGGTCACACTGGGCATGCTCCTACACTTAGAGAATCACAGATAATCACAGGACATGGTGTAACCCACATCGAATTATATGACTGTATTATGTATATATGTCCATGCATACAGACATATATGTACACCTCAACTGTCCCCACACACACACACACACATCAGACAGTGTTGCCCTCAGTTAGCTGTTGGTAGCCCATATGTGATATATCTGCATCTGTTGCATGAGATACACACACATATATATGGGCAACAGACAACAACATATGTCAAGCATACACACACACACACACACACACACACACACACACACACACACATA
This sequence comes from Protopterus annectens, assembly GCF_019279795.1. NCBI lineage: Eukaryota > Metazoa > Chordata > Ceratodontiformes > Protopteridae > Protopterus > Protopterus annectens. Next base: position 419,753,505 of record NC_056735.1, read on the forward strand.
TATGTGGGGAACTGAGAGACAGACAGTGATACAGAGAGAGAGAGACACAGGGGGATACAGACAGAGTGAGTCACACACACAGATACTCTGAATGGCATACAGTGATGTCCTGCTGTGGACAGTGGCATACCAGTTGTAAACAGTTGCACATGCCAGCATAAAAGGTGAGCCCCATTGTGTAACAGTACTGAGGTTGAGTTTATAATATCACATCACCTGCGTGTGTGTTTGTGTGTGTGTGTGTGTGTGTGTGTGTGTGTGTGTGTGTGTGTGTGTGTGTGTGTGTGTGTGTCTCCATAGGTCTAAGTATTAGGAGACTCTTCCCACTTAGTACACTTCACATTGCCCTACTTCACAAGAGCTGCTGCTTTCATTCACCTTAGAAGTACCATTGGACACTGCTCACCCTTATAAGCTCTGTAGTGCATGTGATAACTGTGTAACACTATAGTAGAAATAGCTAGATAGGTAGGAGTTCTAATCTCAATACTGGCAAGTGTGTGTGTGTGTGTGTGTGTGTGTGTGTGTGTGTGTGTGTGTGTGTGTGTGTGTGTGTGTGTGTGTGTGTGTGTGTGTAAGAGAGAGAGACAGTTGTGTATGTGTGAGGGAGTGTGTGTTTGTTTGTAGGTGAAACAGTTTTAGGCAGTTTCCACCCACAACACTTCCTAGTGCCCCACTTTATCAGTCCTGCTGATGTCATTCCCCTTATCAGCACCTTTGGCCAGTTGTCAGCCCAGTAAGCTCTGTAGTGTGTATGATAACTGTGTAACATGGTACAAATCACTAGCTAGACATGGGTTCTAATCTGCAATCTGTCAAATGAGTGTGTGTGTGTGTGTATGTTTGTAAGAAGTATTTTGATAAGTCTCCCACCCACTGCCCTACTTTATCACTCCTGCTGATCTCATTCCCTTTGGCCAGTTGTCAGCCCAGTAAGCTCTGTAGCACTTGTGATAACTGTGTAACACTATAGTACAAATAAAGCAGGGGTTCTACTCTCAGATCTGGCAAATGGGTGTATGTTTGTAGGAAGAATTATTTTGATAAGTTTCCCACCCACTGGCCTACTTTATCAGTTATGCAGATGTCACTGTCCTTAGAGGTTCATATGTGTGTACTAGGCTAATGGCCCTGGAGCTGTTACAAGCCTAGCACATAGAAGTACCCTGCCATTGTGCCAACTGATGTTAGTTCCCAGTGCCTCCATCAAGTAGAGCCACTGGGAGTGATCCCTGAGGTGAACTTTCTATTACCCATCCACTCATCAAGATCTCTCTGGAACAGGGTCATCTAGGTGCTTTGCTTGGCATGCATTGGAAGTCTATTCCAGGGCATGTGCAGTCTGTGGGTGAGGAACCTGTCCCTCCAGCATGTTGTGTTCATTGTGGTAATGAGGTCGAGGTCCCTACAGTGTGTGTGTGGTGCAGAGAGATTGAGATGTCTTTAGATGTAGCATTTGTAAAGGAGCTGGGTCAGACATGGCTTTGCAAGTCAAGCAGAGATTGTCTCTAAGTAGGTGATATGAGACAGAGAATAGCTGGAGTCTTTTGAGTCTGTCCATGTAGGACATGTGTTTAATGCCTAGGATCCTCATTGTGAGGTACTTCTGTGGTCTCTCCAGCTGTTGCAGGTGTCTAGTGAGGTACATGCCAAATGGACCATTATACTTGATGACTGGTCTAATGAGGGAAGAGTACACAAAGATTATGACCTCTTTCTTCCTGGATGCAAAGCCCTTGGTAATGAGATGTGCCACATAGAAGGATTTCCTGACCACAGTGGCAATGTGGTGGTGAAAGAAGAGGTTGCTGTCAACATATGTCCCCAGATCTCTTATAACACCTACAGTGTTCACTGGGCTCCCATTGATATGGTACTTAGTGGGAAGTGAGATTTTACCAAATGGGCTGATGATGCATTTGTGGTGTTAAGCTTCAGGCCATGGTTTCCACACCAGTCAGTGGTCTCAATGAGACCTTTCTGTAGGATGTCTGCATCACTTGTGGAGATAATGATGGCTCCCAGCTTGCAGTTGTCTGTGAACTTGGTCAGCCAGAGTTCCCTTGTGTTGGCCTGAACTTCTGAGAAATAGATACTGAACATGAGAGTACCCAGGAGTGATCCCTGTGGGACTCCACTTGTGACTGGCTGGCAGCCTGACTTGGAGCTTGCTACTTTCACACTGTGTGTTCTATCTGTGAGCCAATTTGCAACCCCCCTAGTGATATGATGCCTAGTTTGGTGGGTTCTTCAATAATTCCTGACTGAAGAATGGTATCAAGAGTCTTGGCCAGATTGATGTAGGCTGTATGCAGTGCCTTACTGTCATACACAGCCCTGGTGACTGACTCAAAGATGTCAACCAGGTTGAGCAGGCATGATCTCCCTTTCACAAAGCCAAACTGTGTGGGGTTCAGGAGATTACCTATATGTTTGCCAGTCAAGTCCCTGATGATGTGCTTCATAGCTGTACATATCAGACTCATCAGGCTAATGGGCTGATAATTCCCAGAGTCTGTAGTTGCCACACCTTTATGGAGAGGGATGACTGTAGCAGTGCACCATTTGGGAGGGACAAAGCCTGAGGTGAGGCTGTGACTGAACAGGGCACACAGATGTGTCAGGTATCTTTGCAGTTCATGTAGAACACAGCCAGGAATAATTTTGGGTCCCATGGAAGTTGTATTATTGCCTGTGGACAATGCAGGTGTAACTTGAATGGCAGTAATCCTTGGTGCTTGGCATTCTGATTGTTCCCCTGGGGGATAGAGGGATAAAGCTGGCACTGAATGTGTTGGCAAGAATGCTGGCAATATCTGTTGGGTCAGTATAGGGAGTAGCATAGTGCAGTAACTCAGAGCACTTCTGGGTATTGCTGTGGAGGTTCTTGACATAGCTATCAAAGGATTTCTGATTGTTGTTAGCGTCTGCTGCAATTCTGCCATCATAGCTGGCTTCAGATAATTTCATTAGAGATCTCAAGTTGTTGTTGAGACTAATAAGTGAGTTTTACCACTCTTGGGACTCCACCTTTTTCTGCAACAGTTTCTTCCTTCTGTTGTACAGGTTATTAATGGCAGGGGACCACCAGATTTGCCTTCAGTGTTTGGAGGAGAGTGTCATGGTTCTGTTGGGTATGGCTAGTTCCATGCATTGATGTACATGTTTATACAGTATATTTGTGTATGCATTTGTGTGTGATTTGGCAGTCATGCAGGTATTTTCCATTGGCATGGGTGCTGTGAGTTAACCTCCTCTGTGTTTAGGAGTCCAAAGTCAGCTTTGGAGATGTTTTTCAAAGTGGTTGCCTTTGTGGGGTGTGTGGGTGAGATATGGATTTCCATGGCAATTACTTTATGGTTGGATCTGATCAGGTAGGGATTGACTACTGTTGTCAAGCAATGGTCCCATATGTTAGTAATCAACACAGGTCAAGGATGTTGCTTCCTTTACTGGGTGTCAGAATGATCTGGTCCAGAGCATTGGAACTGATGAATTCCAGGAAGTGTTGGACCAGTGTATTGGTGCTTGAGTATCTTTCCCAGTTGATGGATGGGTAGTTGAACTCTCCCAGTATGAGAGTGTTGAGTTGGACCTTGAAAGATTCCAGGGTGTTGAGAAATGTGGATTGAGAGTCTAGGGACATGGATGGGGACCTATAGCAGGCAATGACCTGGAGTGCACTATTACCCAATATCAGTTGTACCTGAAGTATCTCAGATGCATTATGCTTGGATACTACTCTGGAGGTGTGCATATCCTTTATTAATATGGAGACACCACCGCCTTTGGAGCTGTGGTCCATGTTTTGGGGCTGAGAGATGTGGAATGAGTTATAGCCTGGTAGTGCAGGGGTGCTGTCTGCTGCTGTAAGTCAGGTCTCTGTTGCAGCACAAATGTCAGTGTTCTCTATTTTGAGGAGTGCTTTGAGTGGCTGCATCTTGAGATGTAGATGTCTAGTGTTGAGCAGCATGATCTTCACATTGTAAATATGTATAGCTGTTATGGTGGTAATTTGAATTGGAACACCACCTAAAAAGGCACTATAGGGGTGGCAAGACACTTAGCCAGTACCTGGAAACCCAGGGGGTGACAGATGCAGGCCATGTCTGGCAAGCCTTCACAGTCTGTCAGTCATGTCATTCCAAGCAGACAGATACTGAATCCCATGAGAATGACACCAGACACTTAAGCCAATTTTTGAAGTCAATCATTTGCTGTTTGTACTGCAGTATCATTCTGGGTGACAGTAGTATACTGCTCAGGGCTACTGTCATACCTGCCTGGCCCACATAGTCTGAGAGCTTCACCATGTCTCTTTTCATGTAGTCCATGGAGGTACATCTGAGATCATTCACACACATGGACAATGACAGAGTGATACTTGTAGTTTCTGAGGAGTGACCTGACTGGGTGTGTTATGTGCTGGATTCTGGCACCTGATAGACAGCTGACTGTTACCTCATCCATGGTGTGCCTCACTATTGAGTCACCTGTGATTACTGTATCAGGCAAGGTGATTAGCCTTAGGGGCTTAGCTTGAGGGTCACACTGTGCAGGTGAGATTTGTGTCCTGTGGTTTGTGCTGTGTTGTGGTGGTCGACTGGGTGTCTGTCTTGGTGGTCTCTGCTTTTTGAGTAAATGTCTATTGAGTGCCTGTGAAGATGGGTGTGTGGTTTTTGTCTGTATATCAGAGCTGTGATAGTGGATGTTCTGGAAGGGTACATGTTCTATGTGGTGTGGTGCAGGTGTTAACCCTTCTCCTCTTGACCAGCTAGTCCAGTCTTTGCTGGAGAGTGCATATCTTCCAGTTCAGTGATATAGGGGTATCACTCACATGTCTGAGTGTTGGGAGTTTAGAAGAGAGGGTTGTCTGTGTACATGAGGCAGTTGCAACATTGCTTCAGAATGCCCAAGTGCACCAGGTTAATGGGGAAAAAGCACAGAGAACTGCACTTTAATCATGCCAGGAGCGGTGGTCATAACTACTAAGTACTGGCGCTAATTCCATGCAGAACGACTACTGCTGATGGCTGTCAGTTGTGCTAGAATAATTGATACAAAAACCTGTTGAAGTGCAAAGCTATTATGCTATCTAAACTGCAGGAGAGAAAGACTTAAGAAGATCTAAGGGAAAAACTGAAGGCAGACTCTCTGGCACCTCTAATAGTTTACCTCAGCTGTGCAGTTATCAGCACCTTTGGCCAGTTGTCAGCCCAGTAATCTCTGTAACGCATGCGATAACTGTGTAACACTATAGTACAAATAACTAGCTAGGCAGGGGTTCTAATCTCAATACTGGCAAGTGTGTGTGTGTGTGTGTGTGTGTGTGTGTGTGTGTGTGTGTGTGTGTGTGTGTGTGTGAATCATATACTGTGTGGGTTATACTATTTTGAGTTGTGTAGCACCCCATAAACTTCCCATCACCCTACTTTACTAGGCCTCCTGATGTCATTCACCTTAGAAGTACATTGGGACTAGGTGAAATCATGTAAGCTCTGTGGCACATCTGATAACTGTGTAACACTATAGTAGCAATGACTAGATAGGTAGAGGTTCTGGCCATACCAGTCCTATGTACAGATGTCTATGGAACATCCAGATGTTTGCAACCTATATGTGGTCTGTGTCCCTTAACAATGCCCATGTATGTGATATTGCTGCCAAATCAGCCACAGTGAGTGTATTGACACACATGCCAGCATCAGGTATCATACCTGACTGAAACATCAAGCTGGTACAACATCTGCTACACTATCACTTGTCCAGGCTTGTAGGAGCAATACATGACTCCACATTCTATTTTTGGTGAGTTATCTCACCATCCATGAAGGCATTCAGAACATTACATGTTGTAAGAGGTAGTGTGTTATGTCCCATGCATATAATCTATGTGGGGCATGTCATGTGTATGTAGTAGTACAATACATCTAAGTGGACATGTAGGTTTACTAATCTGTCAGTTGCCAACTGTGTTTGTGCTACTGTGTGCACATCCCCTGTGTCAGTCCTTACTGTGTGTATGTAAAGGATATACCATTTTGTCTCCCTGTTCCACCCGGTGAACTCAGGAATACATACCACAAACCTGTCATACACAGTATCATGTATGCCCTCATCAACTGCATCAGGGTTGAGTGTATGGGAAAGAAATGGCAGGGCCAACAGGTGTTGACAGGTGAATCTGCTGCAATTAATGCAATGGCTACACTTGTGAGGGATCTGCTGACAGTACTGCAATAACCTGTTCTGTGTGTATGAGCCTGTGGTAGTACACATCACTGAGCTGACATGTTTGAAGGCTACCTGTCTGTGACATGGGGTATGTATGCAAAGTCACACTGTCTGAGAACAGTGTCCCTCACACATTGTTGCATGTATACACACCTGGTACATGTATATATAAAGCTGTACCTTGCCTATGACATGGTTGGTGTATTCCCACTCTGCCATACTCCCTCTTGGTAATGTCTGCAGGGCCACAGTCTGCAGACACACAGACACCTGGAACACAAACAGAATACAGCATGCCAGACTACATTCAGTCAGTGGTACTAACATCAATAATGCATCCTGGCTAATAAAATACATACACTTGTATGTGCATCCATAACAAATGCAAGCAGACTTCACCTTACATAGTATTACATAGCTGCACTGTACTACAGTCATCTTGTGCATCAGACCCATATTAACATGTCCCTGCATTGATGTTATGGATGACAGGGATATGGCACAGGTATCATCATATGCACAGGTTGTGATGTGGGTTTACCAGAGGCCTCAACTGGGCCATATGGTTGACATCATGTGTGTGTGCTTGGAGGGGAATCCAACAGATGGGCTGTACAGATGTGCTGTGTGTGTCTGGAGGTGACCTGCCTGTGATACAGATGTGTGTGTGTGTATATGCACAGAGTCACGCCATGTAGCTGATCTACACAGGGGTATGTTGAACAGCTGTGGACTGTACATGGCAGGGTGTCCAGTTCACTGTCTCCAGCCATGGACAAATGAACTAGTCCTGCCAGGGATATCACTGGCACCACCATACCCAAGGCCAGATGCATTACTGTTTCCTGATGGTGACTGCTGTCTGCTGAATCCGTGCCCCTGACAGGACTGGACAGGACCACATGCCATGGCCTACTCTTGTGTGATGTGGACAGCAACCCCCCTTCAGTAGTGCTGGTGTCACTGCCACTACAGGAGTGTGAAGGTGCATGGCTGTAGACTGTCAGCTGTTGTTGGTGCTGACATACATCCATGTGGCTGATGCTCATCTCCCACCACACGCTCTAGCACAGACATACCATGGTCAAGGATTGCCACGGTCTAACCCCACCCCCTATTCATAACCTCAGTATTTTGATGTGTGGTCATGTATGTTGCCACATAAATCAGGACGAATTGCAGCCACCATGTATGTTGCCACATAAATCAGGAATAATTGCAGCCACCATCCTGAGTATTTGTCTGGTGTGGCATTCACTACATGCCTGTACATCCATGACAGCCCAAAACATGCATCTGGTGACACCTGCTGTTGCACTTGTGACAGCAGCTTGATGAGCAGCAGTCCTCCTGTGAGCACCCCTGTCCATCCACCTGTGTGGGACCTGGCCTGCACTCTGGCTATGGCCAGTGTCTACACTCACACCTGTCATAGTCACCACACAAGCCTGTTCAATGCCACCTCCTGCCAACTGTCCATCATCTGTGGCCACTGGTGATGGGGTATGTGTGGGCATTGTCACTGTGTGTGGGGATGGTGTGGACAAGAATGGGATGACTACCAATAGCACAGATTCAGCCCCCTGACAACCCCACCTGTACCACACTATTCCTATCATCATTGCAGAGTCTGCAGAGACAATGACATCAGTTTCCAAGTGGGAGGGACACTGAACTCTATCACCACCTGTGAGGGGAAGGCAACATATGTACATTAATACCTGCACTTTGAGGTTGGCTAGTACACACATGCACACATGCACACACACACATGTGCACACACACCCGCAGACACACGCACACACACACACACACACACACACACACACACACACACACACACACACACACACACACACACACACACACACACACACACACACACACACACACACGCACACACAGATTTACAGGTGAGGTGGCACAAATCTGTTACACAGACCACACATTACCCAAATGGTGATATGCATGACACATGCCCCTCAACATCATGCATTGCAGCCAATTTTACTACATGTAATTAACAATATAGAGCTCTGAGATATGTGAGTACTGTTAGTAGATGATGGCTCTTCCCCAACACAGACTGCACCCATGTACACATCATTGCTGTTCACTTGTATAGCACAGTGGCAAGTACTACAGAACATACCTCACAAGTGTACCGATCCTCGCATTGATGTGTAGATGTCTGACTCATATGTTTGCTCTGTTCCTCATAATCCCTATGTTTCTCTGATCCATAACTGGGATGATCTGATTAGTGACATCACTGAGTAATGACATACATTTGAGTGTTAGACCTCCAAACCAGCAGTAAATGTATGGTCACACAATACTTGTTACACCTCCAACCTTCTAATCTTACAGCGGATATGATAAGTGTACACAACCCTGTTAACATGCCATGTTCTTGTAATATATAAGATGAGACCACAATAATGCATTCAAATATGTTACCCTCCTTTCATATGACATATGACCTGTGCAATCCAATCGATAAACAAACAAATGTGTTACATGTAAAATTCCTAACACTGTGACAACAGGCCCAGTTCTGGCTTTGAAACAGCATCCCCACAGCAGGCCACTGTCACCAGCATGATTCACCATGGGGATGTTGGTCGTCAGGTTAAGAGATATGTTGTTTGTGCACCACACATACCTTTTGGTATTGTGGCTGTGAGGGTGATCCATAGTCTCATTACACCATAACACATTTTCACACATGCCTTTGGGAGGCTTGATGTGCTGTATTGCAAATTGTATCCATCCCTGGATGTTTTTTGGTGGGGGGAAATGCTTCCATCTTCTGACCATACCCCATAGGCCCGACATATGCAGAATACGGGAGAATGTTCTCACATGTAGTACACAACAGCAGCACTTGCAAGAGATTCCTGCAACTCCATCACTGTTGCTGTATGCCTTCTGGAAGCCTTCCTGACCATGTTTTGACATGTCTTGTCATCATTTTCGGAGGGACGTCAGGTTCTTTTCAACAGTACTGTTGTCTCATATTAAATCCACCTTTTGACGACTGTCTCCACTGTGTTCCATAGTGCACGCAATGCTGTGGTAATGTTGTACCCAATGCCTGAGTGATATCTTTCAAATATGAGATCCCTTTGCTGCTTTGTAAGCTGTATGAAAGCCATGGCTGTTGCTGTTGCAGGCAACTGAGCAAATGTCATGAATATCTTACTTGGACAGCAGACTGTTATTTGGTGTTACTCAGAGTGCCTTTACTTGATGGGAGGTGTGTACCCAAGCAGACTGAATGCTGTCAGTAAATCACAAGCTGCTGCAATAAAATATTATTTGAAGGATGTGCACACATATGCATTCAGCTTATTGTAAGGTTTGTATACTCCATATTTGGTGCCCAAGAGATTGATTGGTTTTACAAGTGAATTGTTCATGTTATAAATCATATTACAAGTTGTAAAAGGTGTAAACTGGCATATTGTGATCTCAATTTGTATATATCACAAACACCTGGTATCTTAACAGGGGTGTGTACGCTGTTTATATCCACTATATAAAAGTAATGTTTTACACATGTCCCTACCTTAGGCCATTTGCCCCCCCCCTTTGCTGGTCTCTGTCCAGAAGTCTTGCACTGATAGGTTGTGAGGTATGCTCCAGGAATGTTACATTCTATTCAGATAGGTCCCTGTGGTGACCACTGTGATGCAATGCAGTTAACCCCACCACAAGTGAACATGCACATAAAGCAATATGGCTGTGAGTGACAGTTGTGTGCATGGTAAATTGAATGGCCTTCACATGCATGGGGTATTGGCAAACCACAACAGAGCAATTCCATACTCACCAGCTTCAGGCTGCCATCCCACATGCAGACCAGAGGGACCTAGGTAGCTGTGGGAGAGAAATATTGTCAGCAGACTCACATGTGGCATTGGTACAGGATGGATGCAGCATGTCTGCACATTTACAATACAACCCCCAATACTACACAATTTGCTGTCCTTCACCATAGATGTGCACTTCTGTGCATTAGAAAACCCCATCCACAACTGCAATCTGACCTGACACATGCATGTAGATACTCTACAAATACAAGAATGTCTGCTACACTAGTCTAGTAATCTCCACTGGGGCCTTACCTGCATGGTCCTCATCCATTGTCTGGGTGCCACCCCCCTCCAGCATGTGGCGGGTCTGTACCTTGATGCTGTACTGGGATGGGTGTCCCAAGGTTGCTGAGGAGCTCCTCAGTGGGTGTCAGTGGTGGCTGCATGTCTGGGCCCCCACCTATGGCTGTGCGGTCCCTAGCCACTGTAGCAGCCCTTTGCCGGACGTGGTGTATGAGGTCATTTGCACGATGACAGGCCTACTCGTATGTACATGCATGCAGGCCGCATCATTTGCTCTGTGGACAAGGTCATCCCACAGGCCAGTCCTCTCCCACAGATGTTGCTGGCTCCAGCCAAACATTATGGCATGGTTCTGTAGTATAGCTTCTATGATTATAGTTGTCTCAGATGCTGAGAAGGTAGACCTTTGCTGATGCAGCATTGCACCTGGAAGACATAAAAAGGGAAACACATCACAGGACCTCATACAATTGGCAACAGTATGTACAGAACCTGCACATTTATACTGAATAGCAGTAGCCAGCACTCACAACCACAGCATACCCCTGTAATCTGTCAGCACTGTATTAGCTTGCATTGCACTCCTGGTCCTGTTGTGTCATATTCCCCCCAGTGAGGGCTAGTTAATTGCATAATCCTCTATTCCTCATTCATGTCTGTGTAGAGGGATAACATTGACCATCTTCAATGCGGATGGAGTGTGGATGGTGCCGAGGCTTGGTGTGACTACAGTGTGTAATGGAGCTAGGAGCACATGCCTGAGTTCATGTAAGATGTGGACAGTGAAGTTATAAGGTTCCATGGATACTTACGTTTTTTGCCTTTCAGTAGGCAATATGTACCTTCTCACTGGTGATGAGGGGAGGAGTGTGGGTGCTGTTCATATCCACCTATAGTGATGCTGAGCCAGAGGGTGATGCTTGCCCTAAACCTATCTGCAGCAGGGTGACTATAGCTATGTCATGTGTGTATATGTGGTCTGACTGACCACCATTACAGGGTGAGTTGGTTTGTTGCCTCTGAGATTGCAGACATATGTGAAGATGGCCTTGTGACTGGCCTTGGTGGATGTGTCCAATTTGTACTTATAGTTAGCCTTACAGTACTCCACCTGTGACCTTATATGCTTGATCAGACAAAAGCTGACTTGATGCCAAGTTGGTGCCTGCTCCTAATTTGACCTGTACAGCCAATATAGGGACAACGTCTGTGGTTTTGTATTGCTGCTGTCCAGCAAATGGGATTACTCCACTTTGTTGGAGGCAGGTTTTACAAGTAAGGTATTGCTGAGTCCATACAGTTATGTTAATGTTCATATAGCTGTTTGTAGTAGGCATGGACACACAGTCATAACACAGTTGGACACCTCTCCAACTTCAAACAGATAATCATGCTTATTGTAGTACCCATGGCTGTGTCAGGGCAATGCAACAACCAGTAGCTGTAGAAATGTCACTCTGTTAGATGCACAGTAACTAAGATTACACACGTGTACAACATGTACAGCTTATTTAACTGACATTTTGCATCCCATGTCTGTTGTTATGAGGTGGCCAGATACACCTACTCATACTGACATGTGCACAGGTAATACCTGATATACATTTCTGTTCTATGTCATTATGGCACACTGTATTCACACACTTGCTGCCCAGTCATCCCTCTCAACCCTTTAGAGAAGGACATCTCTAGGATGCCACACATACATGGGGGGCAATGGGACAAAATTAGTGACACTGTCTTAATATTGCTGTAACACACTTCAGTCATTTGATAGTACAGTAGCCTTTGCATTGACAGACATACCATGGAGGATGTCCAACACTCATATGGCAGGAAGAGAGGAGAAAGGTTAGGAGTGTGGTAGTGAGGGTAAGAACTTTTAATGTTGGCAGTATGACTGGTATAGGGACAGAGCTAGCTGATATGATGGCCAGAGGAAGGCTGACATATTGTATGTGCAAGAGACCAGATGGAAGGGGAGTATGACTAGGTGTATCGGAGGCAGGTAACAATTGTGCATTCAGGGTGTGGCTGGGAGGGGAAAGAGGGTAGGGGTCATCCTGAAGGAACAGTATGCCAAGAGTGTTTTTGGAGGATGACATGAGTGTCTGATAGAGTGATGTTTATGAATCTCGAAATTGATGGTGTAATGATGAATGTTGTTAGTGCATATGCTACTCAAGTTGGTTGTGAGATGGATGAGAAGGAGTAATGCGAAGTCAGTTGGATGACATTTTGATGACTGTACCCAAGGGTGAGAGAGTGGTGATTGCAGCAGATTTCAATGGCCATGTTGGTGAGGGGAACAGATGGGATGAGGAAGGGATGGGGATGTATGGTGTTAAGCAAAGGAATGCAGACAGTGAGATGGCAGTGGATTTTTCAAACAGGATGGACATGGCCGTGGTGAACACGTACTATAACAAGAGGTAGGAGCATAGGGTGACATACAAGAGTGGAGGGAGATGTACACAGGTGGAATATATCCAATGTAGGAGGGCCAGTTTGAAGGAGATTGAAGACTGTAAAGTGGTGACAGGGGAAAGTGTAGTTAGGCAGCAGAGACTGTTGGTCTGTAAGATGACGTTGATGATCAAGAAGAGGAGGAGTGTGAGGGCAGCACCAAGGCTCAAATGGTGGGAACTGGAAAAGGGTGATTGTGAGGTGGAGTCCAGGGAAGAGTTAAGACAGGCACTGGGTGGCAATGATGATTTACCAAATATCTGAGTAAGTACAGCAGAGCTATTAAGGGAGACAGCTAGAAAGGTGCTTGGTGTAACATGTGGATGGAGGAAGGAGTACAAGGACACCTGGTGGTGGACTGAGGAAGTACAGGACAGTATACAGAGAAAGAGGTTGGGGATGAAGGAGTGGGATTGTCAGAGAGATGAGGAAAGTAGACAGGAGTATAAGGAGATGAGGTGCATGGCAAAGAGAGAGGTGGCAAAGGCTAAGGATGGGACATACGAAGACTTGTCTGACAAGTTGGACACTAAGGAGGGTGAAAGGACTTGTACCGATTGGCTAGACAGATGTACTGAGCTAGGAAAGATGTGCAGCAGATAAGGGTGATAATGGATAATGAGGGAAATATACTCACAAGTGAGGAGAGTGTGTTGAGCAGATGGACGGAGTACTTTCAGAGGTTGATGAATGAAGAGAATGAGAGAGAGATGGTTGGATGATGTGGGTATGGTGAATAAGGTTGCAATGGCTTACCAAGGAGGAAGTAAGGATAGCTATGAAGACATCCAAAAACAAAACTTTCAAGGCAGCACCACAGTTAAAAAGGGCTTTAATGCCACAAAACAAAGACCAAAAGAAGAAAAGGTATACCAAGTATGTAAGCGCTTTCACGTTCTCCTCAAAAGCTTCATCAGACATATTAAAGGCTGCACTGTGAATGAATGCTTTTATAAATATAAATATACACATTGATATATATTTATTGAAATGCATATTAGAAGGTATGAATTAGAAGAAATATGTTAATACTATTTAGGGGATGCTAATGTTCATATTATTTGAATAATAGTTGTTTGATGAAATAGTGTTTCTAAATTAATGACACTTTGAAGGTATTTTATTTGATTAATTTATGAACTAGGATGATTGATTAAAATGTATTAGTTTTATTGTATTTAAATTAAGACACAGTGCAACCTTTAATATGTCTGATGAAGCGTTCGAGGAGAATGTGAAAGCGCTTACATACTTGGTATACCTTTACTTCTTTTTGTCTTTGTTTTGTGGAATTAAAGCCCTGTTTAACTGTGATGCTGCCTCGAAAGTTTTGTTTTTGGATAGCTATCAAGAGGATGAATACTGGAAAGCCTGTTGGTCTACATGACATACCTGTGGTAGCATGGAGGTATTTAGGGGAAATGGCAGTGGTGTTTTTAACCAGATTGTTTAATGATATCTTGGAAAGTGAGAGGTTGCATGTGGAGTGGAGAGAAAGTGTTTTTGCACCGTTTTAAGAATAAGGTTGATGTGCAGAGCTGTAGTAACTACAGAGGGATAATATTAATCAGTCACCGCATGAAGTCAATGGAAAGAGTAATGGAAGCTAGGTTAAGCAGGATGGTGATGAATAGTGTTCAGCAGTATGTTTTCATGTCAGGAAAGAGAACTACAAATGCAATTTTTGCTCTGAGAGTATTGATGGAGAAGTACAGAGAAGGTCAGAAGTTGTGTTGTGTCTGTCTAGATGTAGAGAAAGCATATGACAGGGTGCTTATAGAGTAGTTGTGGTATTGTATGAGGAAGTCATGAGTGGCAGAGATAGGTACAGGATATGTACAAGGTGGTGTGACAGCAGTGAGGTCTGTGGTGGGAGTGACGGATGAGTTTAAGGTGGAGGTGGGATGACATCAGGGATCAGCTGTGAGCCCTTTCTTATTTGCAATAGTGATGGACAGGTTGACAGACAAGATCATACAGGAGTCCCCGTTGACTATGATGTTTGCAGATGACATTGTGATCTGTACTGAGAGTAGGGTACAGATTTAGGAGACCCTGTAGAGGTGGAGATATGCAGTAGAGAGGAGGACTAAGACAGAATATCTGTGTGTGAATGAGAGGGAGGGTAGTGGAATGTTGAGGCTACAGGGAGCAGAGTTGGCAAAGGTGGATTAGTTTAAATGATTGGGATTAACATTTCAGAGTAATGATGACTGTGGAGGACAGGTGAAAAAGAGAGTACAGGCAAGATGGAGAGGTTAGGGAAGAGTGTCAGTACTGATTTGTGACAGACAAGTACCAGTAAAAGTGAAAGGGAAGGTCTACAAGAGGGTAGTGAAACCAGCTATATTATATGGGTTGGAGACAGTGTCACTGACAAAAAGGCAGGAGTCATAGCTGGATGTGGCAGAGTTACAGATGTTAGGATTTGCACTGGTTGTGACGAGGGTGTAGAGGATTAGCATTGTGTATATGACATGGTCAGCCCATGTTGGATAGTTTTGAGACAAAGTCAGAGAGGCAACATTACATCAGTTTGGACATGTGCTGCAGAGGGATGCTGAGTATATTGGGAAAAGGATGGTAAGGATGAAGCTGCCAGGTAAGAGGAAAAGAGGAAGGCCTCAGATAATGTTTCTGGATGTGGTGAGAGAGGACATGCAGGTGGTTGGTGTGACAGAGCAGGATGCAGAGGACATGCAGAAATGGCAGCGGATGATACACTGTGGTGACCTCTAATGGGAACAGCCAGAAGAAAAAGAAGTAGATGTTGTAATGTCTTCATAAATTTGCCAGTGATTTTCCAGACATAACACAACTGTATAAGTACATGACTACAAATATGAAGCTTGATTTCTTCCTAACTTCAGAATATCTGCCTAAATACTTCATCCTTAAATTTTCAGGGTCTATGTATTGGTTTCCCCTCGAGTGTTTGGCAGTGCTCTGCACAGAATCAGACACTTTGAGTGATGTTTTTCCTGTAAAAGGCTTCAGTACTTAATATATTGAGCTCATATCCAGGCATATCTAAAGGTCAGTTCCCTGTGCTTTCTCCTGTCAACCTGGTGAACTTGGGCATCCTGAGGCAGTGTAGCAACTGCCTCATGTACACAGACAACACTCTCCTGTTACCTCCCAACACTATGACTTGTGAGAGGTGCACATATATAGCCAAATTGGAAGTCAAGCACTCTCCAGCCAAGATTGGATTAGCCAGTCAAGAGGAGGAGGATAACATCTGCACCACACCACATTCAACACATAGCCCTCTAGAACATAAACCACCACAACCCTCACATAGTAACACAAAACACACATCTACTTTCGCGGAGGCTCTCAATAAAAATCTGTCCAAACAACAGAGACCTCCGAGGCAGAAACACAAACAATCACCACATCCCAGCACAAACCATGAGACAGATAGCTCACATAAACAGTGTACCACTCAACCAAAGCCCATAAGGCAAAACAACTTACCCTATACACTAGTCATAGGTGACTCAATAGTAAGGCACACTGATGTCCCACTCACTAGGTTGAATAAGGAGAAAGTTACAGTAAGCTGCTTGTCGGGTGCCAGGATCTGCCACATAATGCACGCACTTAGGTCACTCCACACCAGGTACAAATATGACTCTGTCATTGTCCAGTTTGGTGTGAATGACCTGAGACATGCCTCCTTGGACTACATGAAGAGACATAGAAGAGCTCTCTGATCTTGTAGCCCAGGCAGATATGACCCTAGCTCTGAGTAGCATCCTACTATCACCCAGAATGATACCACAGTACAAGCAGAAAATGATTGACTTCAACAATTGGCTAAGTTTCTAAGGGGATCCAGTAGCTGTCTGCCTGGGATGACATGATCGACAGGTTTCGATGCTTTGCCAGAGATGCCCTGCACCTGTCACCCCAGGGATTCCATATACTGGCCAAGGCTCTTGCCACCCCTATAGTGCCTTTTTTAGGCAATGTCCTAAAGAACAAATTACCACCATAACAGCTACAAGCAAACAAAATCTGTGGGTTATGCTACTCAATGCTAGAAGTGTAAATCTCAAAATGCCCTCGATCAAAGCACTCCTTAAAATGGAGAACATCGACATCTGTGCAGTGACCGAGACCTGCACCCCAGCACTACCAGGCTATAATTCATACCACACCTTTCGGCCCCTAAACCTGGACCAAAGCACCAAAAGTGGTGGTGTCTTCATATTCATAAAGGATATGCACTCCTCCAGACTACTAACCCAACATAACGCATCAGAGATTCTTCAGGTATAACTAACACTGGGTAAAACTGCAATCCAAGTTGTAGCCTGCTATAGATCTCCCACCATGTCCCAAGACTCCCACTCCACATTCCTATAATCACTGGAAGATATTAGGCTAGAACCCAATACCCTTATACTGGGAGACTTTAACTACCCCTCCATTAACTGGGAAAATTACTCATGTACCAACACACTTGCTCAATGTTTTCTGGAATTCATTAATTCCAATGCCCTGGACCAACTCATTCTTACCCCCACCAGGGGTAGAAACATTCTTGTCCTGGTCATTACTAACATGGGTGACCTTTGCATTACACCAGTAATCAACTCCTCCCTGGTCATATCTGACCACAAGCTAATCACCATGGATATCCACATCCCACTCTCACCCCCCTAAAGGAAACCACCATAAAAAATCTCCAAAGCCAGTTTTGGGCTTCTAAAAACAGAGGTGGCTAACGTCACAACACCCGTGCAAATGGAAAATTGGTGCATGACTGCTGAATCATACACCGATTCACTGTATTAGCACATACACAAGTGCATGGAATGGGCCAGACCAAACAGAACCAAGATGCTTTCCTCCAAAAAAGGAAGCCAATCTGGTGGTTCCCCACCATAAACAAACTCTACAACAGAAGGAAAAAACTGTTGCAGAAAAGGGTGAAGTCTTAAGACTGGAAACACTCCTTCATTAGCCTCAGCAAAAAACTGAGATCCATTATCAAATCCTCTAAAGCCAGCTATGAAAACAAAATTACTGCAGATTCTAAAGACAACCACAAGGCATTCTACAGTTATGTCAAGAATCTACATGGCAATACTCAGATCTTCTCTGAGTTACAGTACAATAGCAATACAGATACAGAACCAACTGATATTGCCAACATATTGGCTGACAGGTTCAGTACAAACTTTACCCACTTTTCACCCCCTAAAGGGCCTATCATAATACATGAGGAATGCCAAGTCCCTATTATCATGGCTACGCAGGTAAAAAATCACACTGTCCAAAGCCAAGAATGCAGCTTCCATGGGACCTGATAATATCCCTGGCTGTGTTCTACATGAATTACAAAGTTAACTGGCACCACACCTGAGTACCCTGTTCAATCACAGCCTCATTTCAGGTTTTGTTCCTACTGAATGGTGCACTGCTATGGTCATCCCAGTCCACAAAGGAGGAGTGACTATAGAACCTGAGAACTACCACCCCATTAGCCTGATGAGTCTGATATGTAAGCCTATGGAGCACATCATCATGGACCTTATAAATAAGGACATAGGGTATCTCCAAACTCTGGACCCCATGCAGTATGGGTTTGTGAAAGGTAGATCATGCCTGCTCAACCTGATAGACTTCTTTGAGTCTGTCACCTGAGCTGTGGATGAGGGTAAGGTAGTTCACACAGCCTACCTAGATCTTGCCAAGGCCTTCAGCACCATCCCTCACTCAGGAATCATAGCTAGACTTACTAAACTAGGCATAAACCCTTATGTAATAAGATGGGTTGCAAAATGGCTCATTGATAGAACCCACACTGTGAAAGCAGTGGACTCCAAATCTGACTACTGAGCAGTTACATGTGGTGCCCCACAGGGATCGGTCCTAGGTCCTCTCCTGTTTGGCATCTACTTCTCTGAAGTTCAAGCCAACACAAAGGGACTCTGGCTGACCAAGTTTGCAGATGATTGTAAACTGGGAGCCATTATTGATTCTCTAGCTGATGTAGACATTCTACAAAAGGGTCTCACTGACACCAATGACTGGTGCCAGAACCATGGCCTTAAACTCAATGCCAAAAAATGCATTCTCATTCCCTTCAGGAAAAATTCAGTGCCCATGAACTACCACATAGGCAGTAGTAAGGTGTGATAAGAGACCTGGGGACACAGGTTGATAAAAACCTCTCCTTTGATAACCACATTGTCACTGTAGTCAGAAAGTCCTTCTATGTGGCACATCTCATTACAAAAGGTTTCTCATCCAGGAAGAAAGAGGTCATAATCCCTCTCTACTCGTCCCTCATTAGACCTATTATAGAATACAATGCCCCATTTGATATGTACCTCACTAGACACCTACAACAACTGGAAAGGCCACAAAAATACATCACTAAGAAGATCTTAGTTAGACGCATGCCCTATACAGACAGACTCAAAAAACTCCAGCTATACTCTGTCTCTTATTGCCTACTTAGAGGCAATCTCTGCTTGACCTACAAAGCCATGTCTGACCCAGAGCTGCTAGATATGTTACACCTAAAGAAATCCCAATCCCTCCATGCCACAAGCTCCAGGGACCTTAACCTCATTACCACAATAAACAGAACATGCTGGAGGGACATGTTCCTAACCCAGAGACTTCCCATACTCTGGAACAAACGTCCCATTCACATCAAGCAGAGCACTTCACTGGCCCTCTTTAAAAGAAATCTTGACAAGTGAGTGGCCAATAGGAAGTTCACCCGGGGATCACTTCAGTGGCCTTGCTTGACAGGGGCACTGGGAACTAACTTTGGGTGGCATGATGCCAGGGAATCTTCTTGGGCTAGGCTTATACAGGATCCAGGGTCATTAGCCTAGTACACACCTATGAACCTATGAACACACCTATGAACCCATGAACACATATGGTCAGTGTGCATAACACTGGGCAGTTTAATGGTATGAGCTCAGTATATTACATGCAGTTCAACACACACGTGTGCAATAGTACTTTACTATGCAAATACCATGCATAGATCTCTCACATTTCTGAGACAACCAAGTATATCATAGTTGTATTCACAAGTAAGATATGGATATGTACTACATCCCAGTAGCTGGCCTAGCATTGTCATAGTCAGTATTGTTCAACACACACAGCAGTAGTAGTCATATGTGAGCCATCCTTTCCTCAGGTGACTCAGGGGCCTGACCTATGATCTATGTCACTGCAGACAGACCCAGATGTTATGGCCATGCGTTCTGATCAGCTATATCAGTACAGCAAGTCTTGTTGAGACATATATGTTACAGTTCCTATTTTCTATTCTTACATACCAACTACTGCACTCCATTACATTGTTACTTGTTTGACATACCTGTTTGTTTTATTCAAGTGTAGGTGGTTATGTCCTGCTTGGTTTTTATTTTTATTTTTATATTTTATTTTTCGTTTATCTTTCTCTCTCTCTCTCCAGGATGTAGGGTGTACCTCTGTTTTGCATAAGCAGCAGCTTGCCTTTTGTAGGTAATGTTCATGAGCAGCTGATGGCCTGTGCACCAACTGGTGTCCCCATTTGCTATTTGCATACAGGACAGCTGTGTTTTTATTCATATAGCCAATGGCATGGCAACACACTCCTATTATTGAGTACATCATGTGAGCATTAGCCCTTTTACTTGCCAGTGAGGAGAACTTCATTGAGGTGTGTGAACAACAGCATCACAGAGGGTATTTGGAAATACCTCTTACAATGAAAACTGTGGAGACAGGCCAACAAAATGGGGGAGAATGTTCCAGACATAGGGACAGAATGTAAATATTGCTGTTATACATTTGGATTAATGCTAATCTAACAGGGTTTGTATGGACATGGAGTTTCTGTGTGATTTTGACTCTGACAGTGTTATGTGTTTGACATAACTCTCACCTGCAGAATGGACAGAATTTGGACTCGTATGTTTGGTGTGTTCCTCAGGCATTTTTTGCCTTTGGAAAATCAGTAGCATACTCTGGGGATTGCAGTCAGTAACTGCTAACATCCATTTGTGTTTCTGACCTCATATCCCTCAGAAAATATATGTTACAACTAACCCTGTTACGACAGGAAAATTTTCAATTTATAACAGCAATATTTCAAATATGCCCCTGTTTTTGGGCCTCTGTCCCACAATTATATCAGGCTTTGTCCAGATGTCATGCAATAAGAGGTTGATAGGTATGGTACATGATTATTTAATACCTACATTCCTGACATCATCCCAGTGATGTATCAGACTTCCAGACATGTTATGTGGAAGAGGCTTTATATATGAGGGGAAAGCCTGGACATTCTGTGGGACTTTGTACAGTTAAGAGGTTTGTGTATTTCTGGCAATTGTTGACAGACTGTCAGGATTGTGTAGCAGTGTATTGTGTCAATTTTATTTGGCTTGTGTTGGGAGGGGGTGGATGTATGTGTTATGGCTCCTTTTCTATCTGCCTGTGCATGTTGCTCCTGCTTCTGGTGGTCTATCAGCTGTACATGGTTGTAGGGGCAGACTGAGACATGTCCAATACCATGGTCAGACGGCAGAGTACACTGTGAATTGGGCCAGTATATGTGGGGGTAGTGTGTGAGTGGCAAACATGTTGAGATGTTTTTGTCCACACAGTCCTTATACTGTACTTTTTCTTTGGCTTAATAGTATGTCACTGTGACTGTGGTTGAATTGGTTGTGATTTCTAACAGTAAATGATGACATACATTTCAGTTTCAGAACTCACATCCTTCAGAACATGTATGCTGAAATAAACCCCTTCACTCTGGCAACATTATAAATTTATAAGAGCGATATTTAACATATGTCCCTAGTTCTGTCCTATTGTCCCCCCATTTGGACCGCCTTGGGCCAGATTTCTTGCTGTAACAGGTTTGTAGGTATGATTCTGAGGTATGACTCCACTACATGTTATGAGTACACACACACACACACACACACACACATATATATATATATATATATATATATATTTTTTTTTTTTTTTTTTTTCTGTATATGTGTAGTTTCTTTTTATATATAGTTATTTACACACACACACACACACACACACACATACACACACACACACACATACACACACACACACACACACACACACACACACACACACATATATATATATATATATATATATATATATATATATATATATATATATATATCTACATGAACTACAGAGTGAACTGGCACCTCACCTGTGTGCCCTGTTCATTCACAGCCTCACCTTAGGCTTTCTCCCTGCCGAATGGAGCACTGCTACAGTCATCCCTCTTCACAAAGGAGGAGTGACTACAGACCCTGGGAACTATCGCCCCATTATCCTGATGAGTCTGATATGCAAAGCTATGGAATGCATCATCATGGACCTAATAAATAAGGATATATGCTCAACTTGGTCGACTTCTTTGAGTCAATCACAAGAGCTATGGATAAAGGCAAGGTGGTTCATACAGCCCACCTTGATCTGGCCAAGGCTTTTGATACCATTCCCCACTCAGGAATCACAGAAAAACTCACTAAGCTTGGCATCAACCCCTATATCACTAGGTGGGTTGCAAACTGGCTCACTGATAGAACCCACAGTGTGAAAGTAGCTGACTCCAAGTCAGACTGCCGACTAGTCATGAGTGGAGTCCCACAGGGTTCGGTACTGGGTCCTTTACTGTTTGGTATCTACTTCTCGGAAGTCCAGGCCAACACGAAAGGACTCTGGCTGACAAAGTTCACAGATGATTGTAAGTTGGGCGCTATTATTAACTCCCCAAATGATGTTGACATCTCACAGAAAGGCCTCACTGAGACTAACGACTGGTGTCAGAACCATAGTCTTAAGCTCAATGCCAAAAAATGTATCATCATCCCCTTTGGGAAAAACCCAGTTCCCATGAATTATCACATCGATGGTAGTCCACTGAACACAGAAGGTGTTATAAGAGATCTGGAAACACAGGTTGACAGCAACCTCTCTTTTGACCACCACATTGCCACTGTGGTTAGAAAGTCCTTCTATGTGGCACATCTTATTACTAAGGGTTTTGCATCCAGGAAGAAAGAGGTCATTGTCTCCCTCTACTCTTACCTCATTAGGCCAATCATTGAGTACAGTGCCCCATTTGGCATGTACCTCACTAAACATCTGTAACAACTGGAGAGGCTGCAAAAGTACCTCACAAAGAGGCTCCTAGGCATTTAACATTTGTCCTATATGGACAGACTAAAAAAAGTCCAACTATTCTCTGTCTCATATCACCTACTTAGAGGTGATCTCTGCTTGACCTACCAAGCCATGTCTGATGACTCAGCTCTGTTAGAAATACTACATCTAAAGAAATCCCAATTCCTCTGCACCACACACTCCAGAGACCTCAACCTCATTACCACAATCAACAAAAACATGCTGGAGGGACAGGTTCATAACCCAGAAACTGCCCATGCTATGGAATAGACTTCCCATACATGTCAAGCAGAGCACCTCACTGGCCCTCTTCAAGACAAATCTTGATGAGTGGATGGGTAATAGAAAATTCACCCCAGGGATCACTCTAGTGGCTTTACTCGACAGAGGTACTGGGAATTAAGGTTGGGTGGCACGATGTCAGAGTAATCCTATGAGCTAAGCCTGTAAAGGCTTCAGGGCCATTAGCCTCATACACACCTATGAACCTATGAACATATTTAGATGGGTTCTCCAATTTACTTAATAATTTCTTATCACCCTTCTTCCAAATAAGGAAAATAATAATTCTACACATTTATCTTAATTTATGCCTTTATTTATCTACTAACATATCACTTTATAAAGCAGTTAAGCTCTTCCTTGTTAATTTTTCTATAAAATGTATAATCAATACAATCTTCTCTGGTACAGACTTTTGTCCTTCTTCAGTAGTAATTTCTCTGCTTAGTATAATCACCATTTCTTTAGAAATGTTTTAACTCCCCATTCTACTTCCGGTATAATCCGTTTATGTGCCTTAATTATTAAGTATCACACCTTCTCATTCTGTACCTCCATAGCATGCTTTCATTATACTTTATTTGCCAACATAAAAAGGATTAATCTCTTCCTTTCTACCTTCAACAACATAATCTTGCCTTAATAACCCATCTCTTATATTTGTTTAATTCAACATAACTATTGCATTTTTGCTGTATAATTGCCTTCTCATTATTATTGCAATAACAACCTCTGTTTTCTGACATTTTTACTCCTATGCCAAAAGCTTTCTATATTAAGATTCATATTCTTATATTTTCTTTTGTAATCAACCCACTACTCTAACCAATTCATATCAAATTTCTAATTTTTAAATGTTCTATAAATAATCCCCAGGATTCAGCAAGCTCTGCACGGTATGCAGGAATAGTGCTAGAGATACTGCAGGCAATATGGCTGATGTGCGATCCAGGAAAGCGCTCCCAGAAGTGCACGAGTGCACGTGCACAGACACGGCCCCTGTATGCTAATTACCTCATTTGCTGGTGAAAACCATGCAAGTGAGATGAAGTAGCGATCCAGGAAGCAGGCAGGCATCCATGCACAAATAGTGTAGACTGCAGAAATGTATTCAGCCAGTAGCTGAATACATCTCTGCAAACTACAAAACGGGGGCATGACAGCTCATAAAAAAGCATGTGTTATAAGGGTTAGGCATGCTAATGGCCAAATATAGGGCCATAGGCATGAAAAATAGTTTCAAAATTATAAAAAATAACTTTTTGGGCTGATTCCGGCCATTTAAGCATAGGGCAGCGGTGTGCAAACGTGATCGGCCAGAAAATAAGAAAAAAAGCTGGAAATAAGCTTTTAAACCAAAATCATCATTTTGCCATGATAGTCAATGGCATGCATAACACAACAAGATCATGGAATAGCGGTTGCTAAGGGGGAAGGCTGAGTGTCAGTTTTGTAACCATGCATTAGCAATCAATTCTATGCAAATGAGGGGAATGATACTGAATCACAGATGTCCCCTCAGTTCTAGCTTGCAACCAACTGTGTAGGTGCAATAACACCATGGTCTAAGCCTAAGAGCTAGATGACCTCATGAGGGGGAGTGTCATGACTTCTGTAAGCTTATTGGAGCACAGTGTCCTGTGTTTGCCCTTAGCTAAGCACAGTTAAGGAAGGGTGTGTGTCTGAAGCTGTCTAGCAGTATTTTCATTGCCTAAACGGGTGTGCATGCTGCGCACCGGGTTTTAAACAAAAAAAAAAGGAAATAGCAGCTCCGTTCACATCTGAGCACTGAGTTTGTGAGGTGGGTGCACCTCGGGGCTTAAGCAGGAAGGCAATGTGAAGAGAAAACAGCAGTTGGAAGGTAATCATGGAGAACTAGCATAGCTGGCAGGCCATTTACACAGGCAGCAGACCAGCCCAGCCCAGCACACTACTATAAAGTATGAAAATACCATTCACTCTGGCTTTTCTCACAAACTCTACACCACCGGTGTACACAGACAGGGAAATGTTACCACACAAAACTAAGAAAATGATAGGGGCTGCTGTCGCTCTCATACATCAATATATGGAAGAGGCTGAGGGTGGTGAGGATGAGAATGCTGAGGAGAAGGAGAAGAGTGTACAGACCCAGTGTAACCTACCAGGGTCTACATGAGCTGGAGATAGTGGAGCACCATAGGGTGGACAGGGACCTCCTACAGCAAATTGTTGAACTGTGTCGGCCATGCCCCACACACTGAACCAACAGAGGGGAACCCATCCCAGTGGATACCACAGTATGTGTAGGCTTAAAAATACTTGCCACAGGTACCTTCCAAAGGCCAACTGGGGATATCATGGGGATCTCACAGGCATCAGCATCCAGGGTACTCCACCAGTTCCTGGATGCCAAGTCAGCACATGCCAGTGATCACATATATTTCCACAACACCCGTGAGGCGTTGACCAGCAATATGCTTATCTTCCGCCAAATAGTGACAATAAGCCTTGGTGTACAACAAAAACTGATTGAAACTATTTTTCTTCACTCCCACTCAAGCGGACCTTTTTCTGAGTGTGTTTGCTAAGGCATGGGCCCCTGAAGCCTTTAAAAGGTTTTTGTATAACACCAAATAGTTTTTTACCCTGATGCTCGAATTATCCCCACAGACCAACCTAACTGTGTATGTGTTGCATAGCATCTGAAGTAAATGCTTAACATGTTGTTCTACGTTTGCAGATCTAGCATAGTACTTGTTAAAATTATTTAATATGACTTACTAATACTTTAGTTAAATAGTTAAATATACTAAATTGCTATATTTAATTCAGTGCTACTTCTAAATGGGTATTGAACTATAGCACTATAAAGTAATACATTGTTGCCAGCAAGGGTTTGGAAAGACTTACTTGATATCTACTGATACTGTTTTTGTGAATGATTAGCCCATTTTCTATAAGGTTTGTGTTTTTAGAAATGTTACTTGCTATTAATGTATGTGTCTGATTGACTAGTGTAATGTATGAGCAAGCTTACCTTGTTATGTGATAATTGCTGTTTCTTATCCCTACCTCTCTCTCTTGCCTCCTCAAGTTACCTGCTCATCTTGTGCTACCTGCACTAGTCTTTAGGAGCATAAAGGACCCTCTCCTACTTATCGGAAGCTCACCTCACTGAATAATTCCACCCTACAATCCCTCTCCAAAGGACACCAGCAAAGTATGTTTGTGGAATAATTCCTGCCAGAAAGACTTTCTTCTACTGTACCTATACTACATGGTTAGAGAAAGTCCTGAGCTAGGACAGCCAGCAGCCTCTATCCCCCACCCCTGCTGTACCTCACACACACTCTTCCCATCCCCTTTTTAAAACTCCCTTTGTCCAGCACCATTTTTCCTTGTTTGTACTTTAACTCCCTCTTATCAGCCTTGTAATTATCAGACCTGTCCACTAGGGGGCTCCCTACCCCAGCTATTCTCTCTTTCTTGTCTCTTATGCCCTGATACTTACATTATTTTTCTCCTGCTGATCCTTAACTACTATTAGTCCTTCTTACTTCACCCTCTACTTCTACTGTCTACACCCACCTCTTCTAGGCTTAATTCTAACTACCCTTTTCCCACACCTATCTTATAAACTTACCTTCTGGAGGCAGTTTTGCTGATTGTTTTTTATAACTGCATCTGTAGCTGTCTTAACCCGCTCCAGTCACTCTGCGGGCTCACTCCACTCACCTCCCTACCGCCAAATCCCACCCAGCCCCAGGGGTCCTACTTTTATACTTACTTAACCACACCTCTTCCTCTTCAATTAACTTCTAGAATCTACTGGCCACACCTCTTCCTTTTCCTATTACACTCAGAACACTCTACCACCTTTTCATATTCTCTTATATCTACCTTCTCTTAATCACCTCCCTCTATCTTACCACAACCTTCTCACTCCTCCATCCTCACCCTCTATACTTCTAAATTTCCCTATATATATCAATAGTAAACCTACACAATGTATAAACATCCCACACCATGTTTATCCTACTTTTATTCACACTACTACTACTACTACTACTACTACTACTACTTCTTCCTCTAACCATTGCCTACTTACTCACTTCCTATGAATACCCACTACATCTAGACCATCACTTTCCTAACAAGGAAACCAATGCTCTGTCCCTTCCACTCTTCTTGAACCATGCTAATATAACATCTTCACCCAACTACCTACTTGCAAAGTATCATAGAATACTACACATTAAATATAACACACTTAATTGCAGGAAAAATCCACTTCTATACAACAAATTCCCTAACCCAAGCTATATAGGATTAATACTCTCAATAAAAGCTGGAGATATCCACCCTTACCCAGGCCCTACAAGAACTCCTAGTACTCTCCATAGCCAAAATCCCTACTCTAACAATTCTCTTACTAAAACATCTAACTCCCTACAAGTAGCCCATCTCAATATGCATAGCATAAACAACAAAATACCTCAACTCCAAGCTCTAGTAGAAGTGTATTCCTTTGATATCCTCTGCTTAACAGAAACATGGTTAAGACCTGCTACCAAAAACAATGAAATCCTTCCACCTGGATATAACATACTAAGACACGACCAAGTAACCAAGAAAGGAGGAGGGGTAAATATTCTATTTAAATCAGGCTTACAATTAACCACATACAACTGTAAAATACCTCTCGATTCCAATGCTAAAATCCTCATCCCCAAACTTCATATTAACAATGCCAAATCCATCTATATCATCTGCATGTATCTTCCCCCTGGTAATAACATCGCCACCATGGAAAATACTCTTTGCTGGCTATCCCAACACTTGCCTCAAGAAACCGTAATCCTAGGAGATATAAACATTGACTGGAACTGCTATTGTAGCAGCCTCCCTACAACTTACATTAACCTATATGTTTTTTCTCAAACTATTACATCCCCCACCAGGATCAATAAAGCTAACCAGAAAGAAAGAATATTAGACTGGATTCTCATTAACCATCGCCCTCATAATTATGATTCAGGAACCCTCCCTGATGATATAAGTGTCCACTTACTTACCTATGTTATCAGGCACAAAACTCATACTCCAAATCTAACATCTGTCAAAAATATCAGATCCAAAAAGAACTTTAACCCTGAGCTATTTGAACAAGAACTAAGAGCTTGCAATTGGTCTCCATTAAAACACCTCCCTTTAGAAGAAGCCATCAATTGCTTTAACTCTAACTTCCTTGCCATTCTCAACCAACATGCTCCAACCAGATTAATTAGAGTTAAAACCAAGTCTGCCCCATGGCTTTCAAAAGTAACCAAACAGAAAATGCACCTTAGAAATAAACATTGGGCCAAATGGAGAATGACTAAAAACCCTGTTGACCAACAAACCTTTAGACAGTTAAGAAATTACACTAAGAAAGCTATACTCTCTGATAAAAGAAATTACTGCCAACAAGTCCAACAAACTAATCAAAACAACCCTCAAAAATTCTGGACTAGCATTAATCAATTACTCCACCCAGGTCATTCCACCACACCTAACCCTCAAAATACTGATCATACTAATCCCATGAATACAGCCAATACAATTAATACCTTCTTTACTAATACTATCCAAACACTAGCTAGTCAGTTATCACCTAATAGCTTCACTCTACCTTCTTATAACTCTACCTCACCACCTCCTTTCCACTTGAAACCTGTACCAACTACATATATTCTAACCCTCATACAAAAACTAAAACCATGCTCTCCTTCAGCAGATCAACTACCTGCTGATTTCCTACGGCTATCAGCCAAAGCTATAGCTT
The DNA here is from genome assembly GCF_019279795.1 of Protopterus annectens. Classification (NCBI taxonomy): domain Eukaryota; kingdom Metazoa; phylum Chordata; order Ceratodontiformes; family Protopteridae; genus Protopterus; species Protopterus annectens. The sequence goes on from NC_056735.1 coordinate 419,782,617, forward strand.
ATCCTATTTTCATTCTGATCAATAGGACTATTACTGAAGGTCATATACCTAGCTTATGGAAAGTCTCTCATATTATCCCCCTCCATAAAGGCAGACACTCCTATGAGCTCTCCAACTACCGCCCTATTGCCCTTCTTTCACCCTTGGCAAAGATCATGGAGAAATGTATCCATAGGCAATTACTTGACCACTTAACTCAAAATAACTTACTTTCCAGCTGTCAACATGGTTTCAGACCCTCACATAGCACCACCACCACCCTTCTTTCCTTTACAGATTGCATAAACAAAAAACGTAACCTTAATAACCTTTCTTCACCACTATTCATTGACCTGTCCAAAGCATTCCATAAAATGGTTCCAGTCCTACCTTGACAAAAGACAACAGGCAGTCATTTGGCATAAGACTCTTTCTACCCTCCAACCAGTTAGCCTAGGTCTCCCTCAAGGGTCCATACTAGGACCTCTCCTCTTCTCAATATTTATTAACGACCTTTATCTAGCCATCCCCGAAGCCACATGCATACAATATGCTGATGACTCCACACTAATATGCTCAGCCAAATCCACATATGAACTCCTCTCTCTTAACCAGAAGGCATTTAACACAGTTTAACAATGGTTTACACAGCGTTGCCTTCTTTTGAACCCCAAAAAAACTAAACTCCTCCTCTTTAATCTGATGCACAAGTCCTCACCACTTGATTTCTCAGTTGCATCCACCAATGGTACCATTATATCACCCGAGCCAACCACCAAACTATTGGGTATCACCATAGATAACAATCTGAACGTTGACACCCATGTCAACAATACAATAAAAACTGTCAACAAAAAACTTGGCTCCCTCTATAGGATTAAACCTTACTTTTCCCCCACAGCTAGAACAACCATAGCTCACACTCATCTAATCTCTATTGTCCTCTATGCCTCACCTGTTTTTACTAACCTTTCTAAAAATAACCTCAGCAAACTGGAAACTTCCTACAATAACATCACTAGATTTGCAACAGGAAACCCTTACAGAACCCACCACTGCATAAATATAAAGCAGCTAGGATGGCTTGAACTACAAAATGTGATTAAATTCCATCAACTAACCATTGCCCATAAAACTCTCTATAAACCATTCATTACCCCTATTCGTTCTACCCTCATCACTCCATATACAAATCTGAAATCACTACGTTCCTCACACAAAAATCTCCTACATACCTCTAAACCTAACAACAAGGCTGGTGAATCTCTCTTCTCTAATGCTGTTGGAAAAACTTGGAATCTTCTCCCCAGTGACCTTTCCTCTCTTCCCTCTCTATCAGTCTTCAAAAACAGACTGAAACTCTACCTTAGAACATACTGGTTGTGCCCCTGTATTAAACCTGTCTAGGCATTTATCCATCTGATTAAACTTAGCTCTGCTTATCAAAGACTACTCATAAGCTACTATATATTCTGTTATAGATTTGTTCTCTTAAACTACACTGTGTCTCTCTAAATACTTCCTACTGAAGATTTAAAAAAAAAAGTATTCTCTTATACAAAATTTTTATTAGGAATTTTTTTTTGAATGGCTAACCATAGCCGAAATGTACCATGATCCTGTTTACAGAAATGCAACAAAATGTAATGAATGAGATGAGTATCTGCAAATTTAGCTGTATTTGTAAATGCCTCATATTACAAATGATATTGTGGGTTTTTTTTGTGTTTGTTGGAGCTTTTCTCCCTGGGCCTCCACTGAAAATGGACATATATCCAGTTGGACTAGCCCGGTCAACAAATGTAAAATAGATAAATAAAATAAATAAATAAAATACCCTGAGGAAGTGGGTGCTATAGACTGCATGCACATACACATCAAAGCACCACCCAGTGAGCAGTGTAGGGTCTACATAAACTGCAAGGGCTTCCCCTACATCAACTGCCAGGCCATGTCTGATGCCCAGGGCATTATAATGAATGCGTGTACTGGCAGCCCTGGAAGCTATCATGACTCCCACATCTGACATATGATGCAGCTGTACCAGAGATTTGCCAGTGGGAACATCCCATATGGCTACCTAGTGAGGGATGATGGTTACACACTGGAGCTGTGGCTGATGACACCCATCAGAAATGCACACACACCTGAACAAGAACTCCATAATGAGGCTCACGCACAAACCAAAATCATAATAGAGCATGTGTATTTGGGTTGCTCAAGTCATGGGTCCATTGTCTGGACATATCCGGTGGACCCTTGCAGTACTCTCCAGCTACATGTACACAAATGTTCATTGTATGTGCCATGCTACACAATATGATCCTGTGGAAACAGCTGCAGCAGGAACAGCACAGGGCAGGGCTACACATCCCCCCCAACATTGCCAAGGCCAACACAGGCACAGACTGTCTCAGAGGAGGAACAACTTGAGCCTGCCCCTGTAGGCAGAGGGAGGCATGCCCAGTATGCCCAGGCTTTGGCAAAGAGGCAACGCATAGCACATACACTGACACAGTAGGAACCCAGGGAATGACACCTCTCTCTCTGACTTGCACATACAGTAAAAGGGATGCCAAACATGACACTACCTGTGCTTAACCATGTATAGGGAGTGTACTATCTGCATCCGACATAGTCAGCCCTCCAGCACCATCCTCAATACTAGCACAGCCACAAGGCAAGTCACTCTCTCTATCAATTGCTGAATGGAGTATTATGTACTGCTACTTGTATCTATCGTACAGATGTGAGCATGCAAGGGATTCGGGTGGCTGAATGGGAAGGCAGCAGATAGTAGACACCTATATGGGCAGCATGAAATCCATAACAAATACTGGTGTCAGCATAGTAGGCAGTACTAGACAAGGTGACAAATCCCACTGCAGGACATGTGGTGGGCTAAATGTGTATCCATAGGACACACACATGCATGTCAGTGAGGCTAACATACCCAACAACAGTTTCAGCCAGCAGGACAGGTGTAGATGACCACAAAGAAAGGCTGTGCTAAGGCCTCCAATTGATGGCAACGGAGAACAGGCCCCCTCCAGACCTACATAGACATACTTCAACAGGTCAGGCAGTTGGATGTTAGTTCTGATGGGTAAGAAGTCTGAAACTGAAATGTATGTCAAGAAAACCTAAGATCTGTACTCCACTGATATGCCTCTAATCTGCATGATAGGTCAGAATACAGAATGAAATGGAAGCCAACTGAGCAACTAAAATACCAGTACAGTCATAGGAAATGCTTACTGTTGTCAGTGTGCCCACCTCACAATTCTATGTAGAAATGTAGTAACATGTACATGTGGGTATAATAACAGTGGAGCACAGATTACCTGCGATGGCTAAATTAGCTGGATAGATTGTTGCATGTGTACAATATGCAGGGATCTGTGTGTTAGGTTGTTGTGTGTTGTATATTATGTGGAAGTGGTCAGCATGTAGGCATGGAGGGTTGTGTCCCGTGGCCTATGGCCAGTACTGTTGATGACATGACCAAGTTCTGACAACTGCAGTGCCAAGCACAATGCCTCCCAGCAAGACCCAATCTAGCAGTATTCCATACTAATTGTTCGGATGTAATATCTGTCACCATCTGAAAGATGGACATGGCATGAATGTGGAGTCAGACATACACACAGTACACAGGTGGAAGTACCCTAGACAGAGTATATAAAATGTAACTGTCAAATGGACACACCTTTGGAATTGTACATACAGGTTAGCAGCACATTAGTTGTCTGTGTAGTATGGAATACTGATGTAGAGTAGCCAAACACTGGCAGACCACAAAAGGCACAGTTATGAAGAACTGAGAAACTGCTGATATCCCCACACAAGCCAGCATAAGGGGAATGCCCCACATATATCTGTGAGTCAGCTGCAAAAAGCTTCCATAGCACACATGTACTCAGCTCATCCCACCATCAGCCACAGGTTCATCACAGATCATATCCCTGCTGTTGAGAATGAGTACTGTATGACCCCCACTTCTATATGGGAATACCCAAAGAATGCAGCATGCTGAAGGGGTGTCCCATGCATGTGTGTCCCTAGCTGTAAGCAACACCCTACCAGCATCTACACCAATGGATTAATAAGGACAGAAACTATTTCCTTTAACACCATGCACATCTACCCTGTCACCCTAGGGGAATCCAGTGGCTTGCAGCCTGGGACTGTAGGAGTGACAGAATGCACTGGCCTGCTACAGATGGCCTGCATCACTACCAAATGCCCTACAGTCCTCTGTCAAAGGCCTGTCTGTCACCCGTACTGTCAATGTATGTTATTTCATGGAGTCCCAAATAACAACATAACATAGTGCACAGAACACAAATGCAAAGCCATGTCAACAAATCCCAGTAGCATGCCCACCATGTCCTACTGTATGAACTATGGACCAACCCCTACCTACTGCTGGGATGAAGGGATAACTATAGGGATACTTATCAGATATTGCTTGCATAATGTTAGGAAGAGGATAGAATAACAGAGGGGGGTAGAAGCATGGACGCCATGGAATGTGTGAAGTCTGAAACTCTGATGTGTGCTCATACTATCCCTGCCTGCAAACTCAGGAATGGGTGGCTAAAAACCTGCTCATAAACCGCAATGTGAAGGGGAACTGACCAGATATATGAGCCCTGCCTCTTGGTAATCTGTGTGAATCTGTACAGCTGAGAGGTATGGCCACAGCAGGATATGGCCATTCTGTCACATCGATAGATGTACAAGCAGGGGATCCTCAGCCACCACAGTACCAAGGTGCTGGACCATTTACACAGACCCATCAGCAAGTGTCTGCAGCTCCCACTCCAAAATGGCATGAGTATGCAAGAATATGTAGGCTGCAGACCACAATACTGGACACAGCATCATCCATCTTGTATTCCCCAGGAAATTACTGTGAGCAAATAAGTATATCTGTCAGTAGTTGATGACATAATACATCACAGTGTAAAACAGTACATATGTCTGAATATGTCTGCTAACACCAAAACCATGTAGCACAAGTAGCACAGACATGATTAGTTACAGTATCCCACTATCCTTTGCCCATTGTGACTCCATATTGTCAACCTATCTACAGATATTCAGTAGAAACAGGTTGAAAGCTATAGGTGTAGAACACAAATACCTGCACTGAAGTACAACTTACCTGGAATGGATTCACACATGCAATACAGAAGGTCATACTGGGCATGCTCCCACACTTAAATGAAGCCCATGTCTGACAACAACAGTGGACTATACATATCTGTCAGTCACAGATTTCTGTGCACACACACTACATTGCAAACCAGTCATGCTTTGCACACACATCAGATAGGAATACACACATATATCCAAGGACAACACACTATAATAGGTCAAACATACACAAACAGAGATGTGGGGAAGAGAGAGACAGACAGTGACAAAGAGCTTCTCATCATGAGGCCTGTCCCACCCTCTACACATCCAGTTGGCCAATATCACATGATGTGCCGATGTCTATCACTGTAGACATTTGCTTCTGTTATCCCCCAGCACTATAGTGTCTGTGGTGCTTGTGATAACTGTGTAACATGACAGTACAAGTCATTATTCATCCTTAGCAGTTGTATACACAGTCCTGTCAAATGTAAAGTTGTGTGTGACTGAGTGTTGTGTGTATGTTTCCAGATGCTTGGTTTATGGCCCATTCACACACACCACACTCCCCATTGCCCTAGTTTAGCTGGCCTGCTGATGTCGGTAACCTTGATATATCCCTTTGGACAATGATCATCCCTATAAGCTCTGTGGTGTGCACAATAACTGCATAATTCTATAGCTTGACATACTAGTTTGGTAGCAGTTCTAATCCCAGATATGGAAAGTGTGTGTGTGTGTGTGTGTGTGTGTGTGTGTGTGTGTGTGTGTGTGTGTGTGTGTGTGTGTGTGTGTGTGTGTGTGTGTGTGTGTGTGTGTGTGTGTGTGTGTGTGTGTGTAGGAATCAATGATTTCAAGGCCCTACTTTAGCAAGCCTGCTGATGTCATTCACCTGGAAATACCCCTTTGGACAAGGGCTAGCCTTATAAGCTTTGTGGCATGTGCAACAACTGCGTAATGCTATAGCCTAACATACTAGTTAGGTAGGAGTTTTAATCCCCAACATGGTAACTGTGAAAGTTTGTGTGGAGAGAGTAATGCTTTTGAAGCCATTCACAGTCACTATACCTCCCACGTCCCTACTTTAGCAAGTCTGCTGATATCAGGCACCTTGAAATACCTCCTCGGACAACATTCAGCCCTGTGAGCTCTGTGGCACATGCAATAATTGCATAATGCTATGGTGTGATGTACTTGTTAGATAGGAGTTCTAATCCCAGACATGGCAACTGTAAAACTCTGCATGTATAGAGAGTAAGGCTTTTGAGGCCATCACAGTCACTACACCTCCCATTGCCCTACTTTAGGAAGCCTGCTGATGTCAGTCACCATGAAATACCTACTTAGACAAGATGCAGCCCTGTAAGCTCTGTGGTGTGTGCAACAAATGAGTAATTCTATAGTGTAAGGTACTAGTTAGATAGGAGTTCTAATCCCAGACATGGAAAGTGTGTGTGTGTGTGTGTGTGTGTGTGTGTGTGTGTGTGTGTGTGTGTGTGTGTGTGTGTGTGTGTGTGTGTGTGTGTGTGTGTGTGTGTGTGTGTGTGTGTGTGTGTGTGTGTGTGTGTGTGTGTGTGTGTGTGTGGAGATTAATGATTTTGAAGCCATTCACATTCACTACACCTCCCATTGCCCTACTGTAGCATGCCTACTGATGTCAGTCACCTTGAAATAACCATTTAGCCATATATCAGCCTGACAAGCTCTGCAGTGCATGTGATAACTGTGTAATACTGTACTGTAGCAAACTAGTTAGGTAGGAGTTCTAATCCTGATCCTGCCAACTGTGATAATGTGTGTGATTCCCTGAGAGAGTGTGGGTGTGCCTTCCTTGACACCTGCTTTTCTGGACAGTCACATGTACTACATTTCTCTTATCTCTCCTTTATCACTGTTGCTGATGTCACTCATCTTCAAAGATACCTTTGAACAGCTCTCCAACATGCAAGCTCCTTGGTGCATGCAATAACTGCATAACAATGTAATAACAATACATAGTCAGGTAGGGGTTTAAAACTCAGTACTGGTAAGTTTGTTTGTGTGTGTGTTATCATTTCCCTGTGTGGGTGTTGGAGTGAATGTGTAATGACAGGGTCCATTGCAGTGTGGGTTTTGCCACATCATTATATTGAGGAGCTACATGTCCCATTGTCAACATTCCAAGGCCAACATTTTGCAAACATTGTAGAGATTGTTGTCGACAATCCTCAGCCATAAATGGGTACAGCCATGTGCAATTACCATGTGACAGTATGGATTAGTACACAATATAGGCAACCATCATATTGCCCAAATACCACTATCCACGCATGCATCATACACAAACATGATTGGCTCGTACTCTCTTACTCCCTTCTTTTCTTATTTTGTCTCTGTCTGTCTCTCTCACTCCCTCTCTGGTGGATGTGGAAAAGTACACCTGCTTTGCTTAGGCAGCAGCTTAAGTTTTGTAAGTGATGCTCATGATCAGCTGATGGCCTATGCATGAATTGCAGTCCCCCACTAGCTAATTGCATGTGGAACAGCTGTAGTATTATTCCTATAGCCAATTGCATGGAAACACACTCCTATAACTAAGCACTTCATGTGGGCATTGGCCCTTTTCCTTCACTGTGAGCAGGACTTCATGTATGTGTTTGACAAACAGCATCACAGAGGGTAGTTCCATATACCTCTTAAAACATACATTGTGGAGACAGGCCAACAAACAGGAGGGGGATGTTCCAGACATGGTGAGAGAATATAAGTATTGCTCTTCTACATTTGAAGTAATGTTGGTTTAACAGGGTTTGTGTGGATATGGCTGTTCTACATGATTTAATATCTGTCATGACAATGTAATGTGGTTGAGGAAACTTTCACCTGTAGGGCTATCTGCAGACAGACCAGTGTTTGGAGTCTTACATGGGTTGTGTTACTCGCACATTTCCTATATTTAGAAATGCAGTAGCATACTCTGAGGATTGCAGTCAGTACATGGTGACATCCATGTGGGTTACTGACTTCATATCCCTCAGAAGACATATGTCACAACAAACACTGTTACACCAGTAAATATATGGGTTTATCACAGCAACATGTCAATACTGGCCCTGTGTTTGTGCCTCCAGCCACAACTCTGCCAACCTTTGTACATATGTCATGCAGTAAGAGGTGCATATGTTCAGTACATCATTATTTGCTGACATCATACCTGATAACAAGCCGGTGAGATATCAGACTGCTAGACATGTTATGTATAGTAGGCCTTATATTTGAGAACAAAACCTGGACATTCTGTTTGTAGTGTGTACAGTAGTGAGGTCTGTGTACTTATGGTGATTGTTGACAGAGTGTGTATTGTGAATATGTACCTTGGCCCGTGTACAGACTGTGGTAGATGTCATTGTTCTTGGTCTTGTTCTATCTGATGTTGGATGCTGCTCCAGTGTATGGTACCCTGTCGGCATACGTGTTTGTAGGGCCAGACTGACACATGTCCCATACCACAGTCAGGCATTGGAATACACTGTGTATTGGCCCAGTATATGTAGGGTTAGTGTGTGAGTGACACATATGAGGATGGTGTTGTTCACACAGTCCATATACTGTAAAATTAAGTACGCTTACCATATGTGACTGTGGCTGTGTTCAGACTGGTTGTGGGTATGCACTTTCACACTGGTGTCCTTTACTCCATGCTGTTACATGCCTGTAGTGCCTGCTATATTTGCAGGTACATGTGTATTCCCCCATAAGAAATGTAGGCCAATGTCATGGCAATGTGCCCGTAGTTTGCACAGTGTTTTATGACATGCCTAGTAACTCAGTGTATTTGCCCAGTGTGATGTTATGTCTAGATATTTGTCAGTTGTACAGTTGCTGGGCCACCATAACTGTTGTGTATT